>NC_141542.1:17601923-17910576 GCF_021556685.1 Rattus norvegicus
CCTGACCACCCACCCATCTCCTTCCCCTGACATTACACTACACTGTGGCATGCATCCTTGACAGAACCAAGGGCCTTTCATCCCTCTGATGCCTGACAAGACCATCCTATGCTACATATGTGGATGGATTATAGGTCCATTCCTATGTATTCACGGGATAGTGGTATAGTCACTGGGAGTTCTAGGGAGTCTGCTTGGTTGACATTGTTGTTCTTATGAGACTGCAAATCCCTTCAACTACTTCAGTCTTTTCTCCTACTTCTACATTGGGGACACCACTTTCAGTTCAATGGTTGGCTGCTAGCATCCTCCTCTGTATTTGTCAGGTTCTGGCAGAGCCTCTCAGGAGACACTTCTATCAGGTTCCTGTCAGCCTGTACTGTTGGACATCCAAAATATTGTCTGGGTTTGGTATCTTTACATGAGATAGATCCTACAGGTGGGGCAGTCTCTGTATTGTCTTTATTTCGGTCTCTGCTCCATACTTTGTCTTCATATTTTCTCCTGTGAATATTTTTGTTCCCCCTTCTAAGAAGACTTGAAGCATCCACACATTTTTCTTCTTCTTCTTCTTGAAATTCGTGTTGCTTGTGAATTGTTTCTTGGGTATGCTGAGCTTTTCGGTTGAGTGCATATCATGTATGTTTTTTGTGTTTGGGTTACCTCACTCACAATGATAATTTCTAGTTCCATCCACTTGGCTAAGAATTTCATGAAGTCATTGTTTTTAGCAGCTGAGTAGTATTCTATTGGGGAACTGTACCACAAGGACACATGGGGTCTTTCCAGATTTTGGCTATTGTAAATACAGCTACTATGAACATACTAGAGCATGCATCCCTGTTAAATGTTGGGACATCTCTTGGATATATGCCCAGGTGTAGTATAGCTGGGTCCTCAGGTACTATTAGGTCCTGTCTTCTGAGAAACCTCCAGAATGACTTCCAGAGTGTAGTTTTAGCAGCTTGTAATTCCACTAAAAGTAAAGGAGTATACCTGTTTCTCTACATTCTAGCTAGCATCTTCTGTCACCTGAATTTTTGATCTTAGCCATTCTGACTGATGTGAGGTAAAATCTCAGGGTTGTTTTGATTTGCATTTCCCTGATGACTAAAGATGTCGAACATATCTTTAGGTGCTTCTTGGTCATTCAGTATTCCACAGATAAAAATTATTTGCTTAACTCTGTAACCCATTTTAAAAAGGCTTATTTGATTCTTAGGAATTTAACTTCTTCAATTCTTTATATATATTGGAAATTAGTCCTCCATCTGATGTAGGATTGATAAAGGTTTTTTCCTTTGCCTTACAGAAGCTTTGTAATTTTATGAGATCTCATTTGTCAATTCTTGATCTTAGAGCATAAGTCATTCGTGCTCTCCTCAAGAAATTTTCCCCTGTGCCCATGACTTTGAGGTATTTACCCACTTTCTCTTCTATTAGTTTAAGTGTACTAGTTTTATGTGGAGGTCCTTGATCTTCTTGTAATTGAGTTTTGTATATGGAGATAAGAATGAACTGGTTAGATTTTTTTGCATATTGACCACCAGTTAAACCATCACCTTTTGTTGAAAATGCCTTGTTTTTTTTCCATTGAATGGTTTGAGCTACTTTGGCAAAAATCAAGTGACCATATATGGTTGGATTAATATCTGTTTCTTCAGTTCTATTCCATTGATCTACCTGCCTCTCTCTGTACCAATACCATACAATTCTTATCATTATTGCATATACTTTGTCACTGTCCTTTGAAAGTTCACTTATCATTTTCTTTGATAAAAATATATACTCTATTTCTTTTTATTTAATTCTAACTGTGTTTATGAATTAAACTGACACAGTACGCTTTGTTAATGAATACAGGAGTTTTCAAATCGTTATTTTTCCTGAGAATTTTCTCATTACTTGAGAATTCATTATTTTATCTAAATATTAAAATAAACTGGACAGAGAAACTGTCTGCTGCCATATAGTGACAAGTTTGAACTTCTTCACATACAATCAATAAGGCTTATTATAACTGTTGTTTAGGATTTCTTTTCTGATCATGGTTATTTTCATATGTTAATTATGCCTTTTTGGTCTAAAATAAAATTTATTTTCTCTATTTGTTTTTGAGTTTTGTTTTCTTCAGTTTTTCTGTACAGTTCTTTTTTTGTGTGTGTGTTTTTTTAAATTATCCCATCTCAATTTACTGTTTTATCTATTATAACAAGAACAATGTGTCCAGTAGTTCCCTATTGATCATTAGAGTACACATGATGAAAAGGCATATCTATAACATAGAATTTTAACAACTGTCTATGTCTACTGTACTTGCACATGAGTTTAATTCAAGCACTTTGGAGGAAGAAGGAATTGGATCTCAGTGATTTTAAGGGTAGTCTAGGCTGCATATCTTTTTTCTGAACAGCAAGAGCTATTAAAGGTGACTTTGTTTGTTAAAGCAAAGTTACAGTAATAAAAAATTATTGTATCTAAAGTGAAAATAATCACATCTATAGTGTTTAATGGCTGGTATTTTCAATTTTAAGCACATGACACTTCTATTAAATTTATTGCTAGAGCATAAAGTTTGCTTAGTAATATGTTCAAACCAAGCCTTATGGAAATAAAGTGACTGAAATCTATGTATCCTCTATAAGCACAGGACACACACACACACACACACACACACACACACACACACACAGGAATCCACATGTAAACAATGCCCACATAGAGCAGTTACAAAAAATGAGCATAATATACAATACATTAACAGAAAAAAACTTTATAATTTAGTTGGAGTCATAGTGTGCTCCCTATAAGATGCTATACCTTGAGGCATATCGGAGGATATGCTGTACTCAGAACATTTGGTAATCCCCCTTCCTCCGAAATCCCAAAGCTGCCAATGGGAGACAGGTGGACTTGGGGACCCATGTTCCCCCAAACACCCTGACCCCAGAATACGAATCCACTTCTGCCTGTTTTTTTCAGCTTGGACTAATAGTCTGATAACTGGAAAATGCTATATCCTGAGACATACTAAAGTTTCGACTGCACTCTGAGCATTTGGTAAAATAACCTCTGAAGTCCCACAGTTGGTGCTGAGGGCCAGTGGTGTTGGGTACCTACCCCCTTAAATCCCCTAACCGCCAAATTCCAATCCCCATTTTCCTGGTCCTTTCTGCTGTGACAGAGTATTAGCTAGTCTGGAAGATGCTATGTCCAGAGACCTACCAGAAGATCCACTGGACTCAGATAATTTGACATCATATCCTGAGGGATACCAGAAAACCACTGTACTCAGAGCATTTGATACGACATCATGAGGCATCCCAGGAGATCTGCTTCACCCAGGGCATCTGATACAACAATCAGAGACCTCACAGGAAATCCACTACACTCAGGACATCACAGTTTTAACAAATTCCAGGTGTTCCTTTATACACAAGGCAATGGGTACCACAGTCTGAATACCTCCCAGGGGCTCTGGTGCATGCAGGGCAACTGACCCAAAAGACTGAAACAATTAAACAGAAAGCACAGTCCATTGAAATGAACAGGGAACCACTTCATACAGTACAACAGTTTGATTGCTCCTCAGAAGACCCAGCATTCTGAAGGCCTCAAAGGAGATTTATTGAAGTCAGGGCAACAAATTCAGCAGATTCAATGCCCCTCTGAAGACCCTCCAGTTAGAAGGCCCCACAGAAGATCTGCAAGAGCCAGAGTTATAGGCTTAGCAGACTTGCTACTACCCATGGATGAAAGATGCAGATTCCAGGCAGAATCACCAGACCAGCAAACACTAGGGATAACCAGATTATGAGATGCAAGCACAAGCCATAAGCAACAGAAGCCAATATATGTGGACAACATCAGAACTAGTTCTCCCACCACAGCAAGCCTTGAATAGACAACACACCTGACGATCAGGAAGCAGACCTAAAAATTCTATTAAAGATAACAGAGTCCTTTAAGTAGGATATAAATAACTCACATCCAGAAAATTCAGAACACAATGAAACACCATATCTAAAAATAATTGGAATACAAGAGAGTGAAGATTCCCAGCTCAAAAAAACCTGAAAAATTCTTCAACAAAAATCATAGAAAAAATTCTTCCCCAACCTAAAGAAAGACATGACCATAAAGGTACAAGATGCCTATAGAATACCATACAAATGGGACCAGAAAAGAAAATCCCCTCATCAAATAATAATCAAAACACTAAATGCACAGAATACAGAAAGAATGTTAAAGCTCCAAGGGAAAAGGGCAAAATAACATACAAAGGCTGAGCTATCAGAATTATACCAGACTTCTCAAAAGAGACTATGAAGGTCACAAAAGCCTGGTCAGAGGTCGTAGAGACTTTGAGAGAACACAAATGTCATTCCAGTAAATGCATTACTATCCCCAGTAAAACTCCCGATCAACATAGATGAAGAAACCAAAATATTCCAGGACAAAACCAATTTCAAACAATTACTGTTTACCAATCCATTACTACAGAGTACCCTAAAAGGAAAATTCCAACACATCAAAGATACTTACATCAAAGAAAAAATAAGATATTCAGCATCTCACAACAAAGCCAAGAGGAGAGAAGCACAGGCGCATAAATCCACCTATGAGAACAAATATAACAGAACCAATCAGTCTTAACTAACAACCAATCTGTTGTTAATATCTATCAATATTAATGGACTCAACTCACTTATGAAATGATGTAAGCCTTCAGACTGGGTAGGTAAACACGATTCAGAATTTTGCCACATAAAAGGAACACACCTCCATAACAAAGACAGGGACTATCTCAGAGTAAAAGGCTTTAAAAATGTCTTCCAAGGAATGGTCCCAAACTGGAGTTGTCATCCTAATACCCAATAAAATAGACTTTCAACCAAAAGTTGTCAAGCATGGTGAGGAAGGACACTTCATATTCATCAAAGGGAAAATCCACCAAGAGAAAGTTTCAATTCTGGACATCTGTGTCTCAAAATGCAATGATGCCCATATCCATAAAAGAAACTTTACTAAAGCTCAAAACATACACTGAAACCCACACAATAATAATGGGGGATTTCAACACCCCACTCTCACCAAAGTGCAGGTAATTGAAACAGAAACTAAACAGGAACAAAGTGAATGTAATAGAGCTAATGAGCCATATGGATTTAACAGATAGCTACAGAATATTTCAACCTAAAACAAAAGAATATACATTTTTTCAGCAACACATGGAAACTTCTCCAAAAGCAATCATATAATTGGTCACAAAAAAACTCAACTCAACCTCTCTCAAATGAGAAGATTGATATATTCCCATGTACCCTTTCAGTACACCAGGACACACAGCTGATCTTCAATAACAGCAAAACCCACAGAAAACCCACATATATGTGGAAATTGAACAACCCTCAGCTCAATGATAATTTGATCAGGGAGGAAATTCAGAAAGAAATTAAGACTTCCTGTAATTTAATGAAAATATTAACAAATCAACTCAAACTTATGGGACAAAAGGAAAGCAGTGCTAGGAAGAAAATTTATAGTACTAAGTGCACTGGTAAAGAAACTGGAGATATCTTACACTAGCAACTTAACAGCACACCTGAGAAAAAAGAAACAAAATCACCCAAGGGGAGTAGAGGGCAGGAAATAGTCAAACACAGGGCTGAAATTAACCCAGTAGAAACAAAGAGAATGATACAAAGAATGAGCAAAACCAAAAGCTGATTCTTTGAGAGAATCAACAAGAGAGACAACCCTCTAGCTAAAGTACCTAATTAATTAGCTCAGAGGCAGCATCCAAATCCACAAACTGAGAATTGAAAAGGAGACATAACAACAAAAAATGGGGGAAATTAAAAACTACCTGGAGAACATAGTTGAAATGAATGGTCTTCTAGACATCTACCACATACCAAAGTTAAATCAAGAGCCAGAGAACTTTGTAAGCAGTCCCTTGTCCCATAAGGAAATAGAAGTGATTAAAATCTCTCAACCAACAAACAAACAAACAGCACAGCACCTGCTGAATGGATTTAGCTCAGAATTCTTCCAGACTTTCAATGTAGACCTGATACAAATATTGCTCAAAATACTTCATAAAATACAAAGAGAAGGCAGACTACCTGAGGATCCAGCTTTATCACTCCTGGGCATACCAAAAAGTTTCTCCAACATTTAACAAGGACACATGCTCCATTATGTCCATAGCAGCCTGATTTATAATAGCCAGATATGGAAAGAACCCAGGTGTCCTTCAACAGAATAATGGATAAGGAAAATGTGGTACATTTACCCAATAGAATACTATTCAGCTATTAAAAACAGTGACTTCATGAAAATTTTAGGCAAATGAATGAAGCAAAAAAATAATCATTTTGTGTGAGGTAACCCAATCACAAAAGAACATACATGATATGCCTTCACTGATAAGTGGATATTAACCCAAAAGCTCAGAATACCCATGATACAATTTACAAACCACATGAAGCTCAAGAAGAAAGATCAAGAAAATCTGGATGCTTCAAATCTTCTTAGAAGGCGGAACAAAAATATTCACAGGAAAAAAGATGACAAAATAGGAAACAGAGATTGAAGTAAAGGCCACCCGAAGACTACCACTCCTCTTGGATCCATCCCATATAAAATTACCAAACCCAGACAATATTGAGAATGCCAAGCAGTGCATACTGACAAGAGTCTGATATAGCTGTCTCTTGAGAGGCTCTTCCAGAACATGACAAATGCAGATGTGAATATTTGTAGCCAACCATGAACTGAGAATGAAAGACCCATTGGAGGAGGTAGAGAAAGGTTTGAAGGAGCTAAAATGGTCTTCAACACCATAAAAACAACCATACCCACCAACTGTAACTCCCTGGGACTAAACCACCATCCTAAGGGTACAGACCCATGGGTCCAGCTGCATATGTAGCAGAGGACAGCCTTGATGGGCACAAATGGGAGGAGATATCCTTGGTCCTTCCATGGCTCGAGACTCCAGTGTAGGAGAATGTCAGGGTAGGGAGGCATCAAGGTTATGGTGGAACACCCTCATAGAAGAAGGAGGAAGGGAGATGCGGTTTTATAGACGGGAAACTTGGAACTGGGATAAGATTTGAAATGTAAATTTAAAAAATTCAATAAAAAAGAGCCAGATGCAGGTATGTGCATCAAACCAATGAACAGAAGCTGGTGTTCCCTCTGGTTGAATTAGGGAAAAGGTAGAGGAAACTGAGGAGGAGGGTGACCCTGTAGGAGGACCAGCAGTGACAATTAAACTGAAACCCTGTGATCTATCAGACACTGGATCACCAACCAGGCAACATATACCAGCTTATATGAAGCCCACAACACATATATAGCAGAGCACTGCTGGGTAATGGGTTCAGTCAGAGAATATGCAACTAACCCTCAAAACACTGGAGGTCCTAGGGAGGTAATAATTCTGGTGGTGTGGGTGGTATGGGGACATCTTCACAGAGATGGGGGAGAAGGGAAGTAAGAGATGTGGAACAGTCCAATAGTGGCCCATGAGGTAAACAAAATTTGCAGTGCAAAAATTAAAAAAATATTTGGAGTCATAGTTTTGAGGAATAATAAACAGAGAGAAACAAACTCTAGTAAATCTGTTTATAATTTTCTGTTGAAAAGAGCATGCTAAAACATGCTGTTAGTATGACTCCAAAAAGAGAATCCTTTATACATATACATTCAAAATTTTGGATTCAAACACTATTGGTATTCCCCAAGTATTTTTTAAAGAATTTATGGGAAAAAGAAAGTTTATCATAATTTACCCAATTATATTACTTGTAATAATTTATTACGACATTCCTTCTTCTGATATACAAATGCAAGTATTTTCTATAAAAGTCCTTCTTATCATCTCACAATTGAGATAGCAATATTTATTTCATCACGTAACATATGTATGAACACTCACTTCAAATTTGTGAATACTATTATTTTATTAGGATTGTTTTCTTTTATTCCTACCAATAAACAAAAGTAAAATAGGATACAAATCCTCTAGATTCACAATGTTCTACTTCTGAGATTTCACAGATAACAAATAACAACTATCAATATTTATTGAGACACAATTACACTTTCAAAAACTTTTTCTTTTTCAAGAGCCACAAGGAATCCTGAGATGGTGAAGATGGGTGAAATTCATGATTTCAGTGTTATTCACAAATTGCAAAAATGATAAAAGCAAATACATGCAATCTGAAGAGTGTTTGTTTAATCCACTGATGGATAAGGTACTGCTTCATAGGGATTTTAGAGTTATTTCCATGTCAACTAATATCTGCAGTTTGTTAACATAATACATGTAACATAACATCAGTATAATCACAGTGTTTTCTAAACCACATACACAAAGATAAACATAAGTTCTATATACTTAATGCATGTGTTTGATAATGTAAATAGCTACCTGTCTGATTAGAAATTTCATTCTCAAAGCAGGGTTTGCAATCAAAACAGCAAGCAGCCTTGTTCTCCTGAGGGAATTTTCTAGATCCAGGAGAACAGCTTACACTACATACAGAGATGGGTGTCTGTGGACAATTATATATGGTTTTAGAACATAGCAGCATGTTACTAACTCTATGATGGTTGGATTATGTTATGCAATTGAACTTCTGAACTATGAACTTCTTTTTGACCAGACTTTGTATAAATGAAGAACCAGAAGAGTTGTGAATGATACTAAACTGTGCATAGGCACATTAGGAATTATTCTATACAACAGGATTAATTTCCCAATTGTGAAAACCTCTTTTAAAATATAGTAAAGCTGGATATCAAGAATATGTGGACATATGACTGGTTTATTAATTTATTCTGAAAAGCAGGTGAAGATTTTTACTTACCTGTTTCACTCCTATGCTCCATTCTATAATATTCTCTGAGAGAGACAATTGTTCATCATGTGGGGAATGTGGGACATATGTTCCTACATGCACCTTATGTCCAAGACCTTGAGGAAAATTCCAGAAGTTCAGAATGTCATACTGTGCATCTGATTTTTCTCTCTGCCTCATATTCACTTTCTCTCCAACTGGATTACTAAATTGAATTCTCTTGACAAAACGGTGCAAGTAAAAGAAAAATTTTAACATGTAAAACACATTAACTCATTTAATTTTCTGCATATGAATCTTTTGCCTGTATATGTATCAGTATAACAAATGCATGTCTGCTACCTAAGGAGGGGTTACCCCCAAGAACAGAGAGACAACAGGAACCTAGCATAACTATCCACTGAGAAAATCATTCCAACACTTTACAGAAAAAGATCCAGAGACCCATAGCTACACATTTGAGGGAGGTCAGGCAGGTTTTTTTTTTGTTTTTTTTTGTTTTTGTTTTTTTTTTTTTTTTGGTAAGAATTGGGGGAAGGATTGAGGTAGCTGGAGATGATTGAGACTCTACCAGGAGACCCAAAGAGTCAAAAATTTCTTGGGGCTCCTAGAGTCTGGGGCTCCTAGAGTCTGAACCATGCACCAAGCATAAACAGCTGAAACTGCCCCTGCACATTTGTATATGACATTGGGCCTGGTCTTCATGCAATTCTACAAACACACATATCAGGGGCTCACGCTGACACCACTGCCTGTGGATCTAGTTCCCTTAACTGGAACACCTTCTCTGGTTTCTGTCGAAGAGAATGTTCCTTATTTCTGCAGTTACTTGAGTTCCCAAGCTGTATTAGAACCCAGGGACGACCGCTTCATTCTTAATAGAGAATAAGAGGTGAACAGGAGGAGAGGGTGTATGTGTGGGGACTGAGAGTGGAGAAGCTCAAATTGTAGTGTAAAGTAAAAAAATATATACAATAATAGAAAAAGAGGATGGTAGATTCCAGAAAAAAGGTCCAAAATTTGTGATTAAATTACGTTTTCCATGTTTAAAGAACAAAGCCCAATTTTGCAAATAACAATCAGATTTCTTTTTTTTTCTTTTTTTTTTTTTATTAACTTGAGTATTTCTTATATACATTTCGAGTGTTATTCCCTTTCCCGGTTTCCAGGCAAACATCCCCCTCCCCCCTCCCCTTCCTTATGGGTGTTCCCCTCCCAACCCTCCCCCCATTGCCGCCCTCCCCCCATAGACTAGTTCACTGGGGGTTCAGTCTTAGCAGGACCCAGGGCTTCCCCTTCCACTGGTGCTCTTACTAGGATATTCATTGCTACCTATGAGGTCAGAGTCCAGGGTCAGTCCATGTATAGTCTTTAGGTAGTGGCTTAGTCACTGGAAGCTCTGGTTGTTTGGCATTGTTGTACTTTTGGGGTCTCGAGCCCCTTCAAGCTCTTCCAGTTCTTTCTCTGATTCCTTCAATACGGGACCTATTCTCAGTTCAGTGGTTTGCTGCTGGCATTCGCCTCTGTATTTGCTGTATTCTGGCTGTGTCTCTCAGGAGCGATCTACATCCGGCTCCTGTCGGTCTGCACTTCTTTGCTTCATCCATCTTGTCTAAGTGGGTGGCTGTATATGTATGGGCCACATGTGGGGCAGGCTCTGAATGGGTGTTCCTTAAGTCTCTGATTTAATCTTTGCCTCTCCCTTCCCTGCCAAGGGTATTCTTTTTCCTCATTTAAAGAAGGAGTGAAGCATTCACATTTTGATCATCCGTCTTGAGTTTCGTTTGTTCTAGGGATCTAGGGTAATTCAAGCATTTGGGCTAATAGCCACTTATCAATGAGTGCATACCATGTATGTCTTTCTGTGATTGGGTTAGCTCACTCAGGATGATATTTTCCAGTTCCAACCATTTGCCTACGAATTTCATAAACTCGTTATTTTTGATAGCTGAGTAATATTCCATTGTGTAGATGTACCACATTTTCTGTATCCATTCCTCTGTTGAAGGGCATCTGGGTTCTTTCCATTTTCTGGCTATTATAAATAAGGCTGCGATGAACATAGTGGAGCACGTGTCTCTTTTATATGTTGAGGCATCTTTTGGGTATATGCCCAAGAGAGGTATAGCTGGATCCTCAGGCAGTTCAATGTCCAATTTTCTGAGGAACCTCCAGACTGATTTCCAGAATGGTTTTACCAGTCTGCAATCCCACCAACAATGGAGGAGTGTTCCTCTTTCTCCACATCCTCGCCAGCATCTGCTGTCACCTGAGTTTTTGATCTTAGCCAATCGCACTGGTGTGAGGTGAAATCTCAGGGTTGTTTTGATTTGCATTTCCCTTATGACTAAAGATGTTGAACATTTCTTTAGGTGTTTCTCAGCCATTCGGCATTCCTCAGCTGTGAATTCTTTGTTTAGCTCTGGACCCCATTTTTTAATAGGGTTATTTGTTTCCCTGCGGTCTAACTTCTTGAGTTCTTTGTATATTTTGGATATAAGGCCTCTATCTGTTGTAGGATTGGTAAAGATCTTTTCCCAATCTGTTGGTTGCCGTTTTGTCCTAACCACAGTGTCCTTTGCCTTACAGAAGCTTTGCAGTTTTATGAGATCCCATTTGTCGATTCTTGATCTTAGAGCATAAGCCATTGGTGTTTTGTTCAGGAAATTTTTTCCAGTGCCCATGTGTTCCAGATGCTTCCCTAGTTTTTCTTCTATTAGTTTGAGTGTGTCTGGTTTGATGTGGAGGTCCTTGATCCACTTGGACTTAAGCTTTGTACAGGGTGATAAGCATGGATCGATCTGCATTCTTCTACATGTTGCCCTCCAGTTGAACCAGCACCATTTGCTGAAAATGCTATCTTTTTTCCATTGGATGGTTTTGGCTCCTTTGTCAAAAATCAAGTGACCATAGGTGTGTGGGTTCATTTCTGGGTCTTCAATTCTATTCCATTGGTCTATCTGTCTGTCTCTGTACCAATACCATGCAGTTTTTATCACTATTGCTCTGTAATACTGCTTGAGTTCAGGGATAGTGATTCCCCCTGAAGTCCTTTTATTGTTGAGGATAGCTTTAGCTATCCTGGGTTTTTTGTTATTCCACATGAATTTGCAAATTGTTCTGTCTAACTCTTTGAAGAATTGGATTGGTATTTTGATGGGGATTGCATTGAATCTGTAGATTGCTTTTGGTAAAATGGCCATTTTTACTATATTAATCCTGCCAATCCATGAGCATGGGAGATCTTTCCATCTTCTGAGGTCTTCTTCAATTTCTTTCCTCAGTGTCTTGAAGTTCTTATTGTACAGATCTTTTACTTGCTTAGTTAAAGTCACACCGAGGTACTTTATATCATTTGGGTCTATTATGAAGGGTGTCGTTTCCCTAATTTCTTTCTCGGCTTGTTTCTCTTTTGTATAGAGGAAGGCAACTGATTTATTTGAGTTAATTTTATACCCAGCCACTTTGCTGAAGTTGTTTATCAGCTTTAGTAGTTCTCTGGTGGAGCTTTTGGGATCACTTAAATATACTATCATGTCATCTGCAAATAGTGATATTTTGACCTCTTCTTTTCCGATCTGTATCCCTTTGATCTGCTTTTGTTGTCTGATTGCTCTGGCTAGAACTTCAAGAACTATATTGAACAAGTAGGGAGAGAGTGGGCAGCCTTGTCTAGTCCCTGATTTTAGTGGGATTGCTTCAAGTTTCTCTCCATTTAGTTTAATGTTAGCAACTGGTTTGCTGTATATGGCTTTTCCTATGTTTAGGTATGGGCCTTGAATTCCTATTCTTTCCAGGACTTTTATCATGAAGGGGTGTTGAATTTTGTCAAATGCTTTCTCAGCATCTAATGAAATGATCATGTGGTTCTGTTCTTTCAGTTTGTTTATATAATGGATCATGTTGATGGTTTTCCGTATATTAAACCATCCCTGCATGCCTGCGATGAAGCCTACTTGATCATGGTGGATGATTGGTTTTTTTTTGTTTTTTTTTTTTGTTTTTTTTTTCTTTTTTTTTTTCCCGGAGCTGGGGACCGAACCCAGAGCCTTAGCTTTTGCTAGGCAAGCGCTCTACCACTGAGCTAAATCCCCAACCCGGATGATTGTTTTGATGTGCTCTTGAATTCGGTTTGCCAGAATTTTATTGAGTATTTTTGCGTCGATATTCATAAGGGAAATTGGTCTGAAGTTCTCTTTCTTTGTTGTGTCTTTGTGTGGTTTAGGTATAAGAGTAATTGTGGCTTCGTAGAAGGAATTCGGTAGGGCTCCATCTGTTTCAATTTTGTGGAATAGTTTGGATAATATTGGTATGAGGTCTTCTATGAAGGTTTGATAGAATTCTGCACTAAACCCGTCTGGACCTGGGCTCTTTTTGGTTGGGAGACCTTTAATAACTGCTTCTATTTCCTTAGGAGTTATGGGGTTGTTTAACTGGTTTATCTGTTCCTGATTTAACTTTGATACCTGGTATCTGTCTAGGAAATTGTCCATTTCCTGAAGATTTTCAAATTTTGTTGAATATAGGTTTTTATAGTAAGATCTGATGATTTTTTGAATTTCCTCTGAATCTGTAGTTATGTCTCCCTTTTCATTTCTGATTTTGTTAATTTGGACGCACTCTCTGTGTCCTCTCGTTAGTCTGGCTAAGGGTTTATCTATCTTGTTGATTTTCTCAAAGAACCAACTTTTGGTTCTGTTGATTCTTTCTATGGTCCTTTTTGTTTCTACTTGGTTGATTTCAGCTCTGAGTTTGATTATTTCCTGCCTTCTACTCCTCCTGGGTGTATTTGCTTCTTTTTGTTCTAGAGCTTTTAGGTGTGCTGTCAAGATGCTGACATATGCTCTTTCCTGTTTCTTTCTGCAGGCACTCAGCGCTATGAGTTTTCCTCTTAGCACAGCTTTCATTGTGTCCCATAAGTTTGAGTATGTTGTATCTTCATTTTCATTAAATTCTAAAAAGTTTTTAATTTCTTTCTTTATTTCTTCCTTGACCAGGTTATCATTGAGTAGAGCATTGTTCAATTTCCACGTATATGTGGGCATTCTTCCCTTATTGTTATTGAAGACCAGTTTTAGGCCGTGGTGGTCCGATAGCACGCATGGGATTATTTCTATCTTTCTGTACCTGTTGAGGCCCGTTTTTTGACCAATTATATAGTCAATTTTGGAGAAAGTACCATGAGGAGCTGAGAAGAAGGTATATCCTTTTGCTTTAGGATAGAATGTTCTATAAATATCCGTTAAGTCCATTTGGCTCATGACTTCTCTTAGTCTGTCGACATCACTGTTTAATTTCTGTTTCCATGATCTGTCCATTGATGAGAGTGGGGTGTTGAAATCTCCCACTATTATTGTGTGAGGTGCAATGTGTGTTTTGAGCTTTAGTAAGGTTTCTTTTACGTATGTAGGTGCCCTTGTATTTGGGGCATAGATATTTAGGATTGAGAGTTCATCTTGGTGGATTTTTCCTTTGATGAATATGAAGTGTCCTTCCTTATCTGTTTTGATGACTTTTAGTTGGAAATTGATTTTATTTGATATTAGAATGGCTACTCCAGCTTGCTTCTTCTGACCATTTGCTTGGAAAGTTGTTTTCCAGCCTTTCACTCTGAGGTAGTGTCTGTCTTTGTCTCTGAGGTGTGTTTCCTGTAGGCAGCAGAATGCAGGGTCCTCGTTGCGTATCCAGTTTGTTAATCTATGTCTTTTTATTGGGGAGTTGAGGCCATTGATATTGAAAGATATTAAGGAATAGTGATTATTGTTTCCCTTTATATTCATATTTGGATGTGAGGTTATGTTTGTGTGCTTTCATTCTCTTTGTTTTGTTGCCAAGACGATTAGTTTCTTGCTTCTTCTAGGGTATAGCTTGCCTCCTTATGTTGGGCTTTACCATTTATTATCCTTTGTAGTGCTGGATTTGTAGAAAGATATTGTGTAAATTTGGTTTTGTCATGGAATATCTTGGTTTCTCCATCTATGTTAATTGAGAGTTTTGCTGGATACAGTAACCTGGGCTGGCATTTGTGTTCTCTTAGGGTCTGTATGACATCAGTCCAGGATCTTCTGGCCTTCATAGTTTCTGGCGAGAAGTCTGGTGTGATTCTGATAGGTCTCCCTTTATATGTTACTTGACCTTTTTCCCTTACTGCTTTTAATATTCTTTCTTTATTTTGTGCGTTTGGTGTTTTGACAATTATGTGACGGGAGGTGTTTCTTTTCTGGTCCAATCTATTTGGAGTTCTGTAGGCTTCTTGTATGTCTATGGGTATCTCTTTTTTTAGGTTAGGGAGGTTTTCTTCTATGATTTTGTTGAAGATATTTACTGGTCCTTTGAGCTGGGAGTCTTCACTCTCTTCTATACCTATTATCCTTAGGTTTGATCTTCTCATTGAGTCCTGTATTTCCTGTATGTTTTGGACCAGTAGCTTTTTCCGCTTTACATTATCTTTGACAGTTGAGTCAATGATTTCTATGGAATCTTCTGCTCCTGAGATTCTCTCTTCCATCTCTTGTATTCTGTTGGTGAAGCTTGTATCTACAGCTCCTTGTCTCTTCTTTTGGTTTTCTATATCCAGGGTTGGTTCCATGTGTTCTTTCTTGATTGCTTCTATTTCCATTTTTAATTCCTTCAACTGTTTGATTGTGTTTTCCTGGAATTCTTTCAGGGATTTTTGTGATTCCTCTCTGTAGGCTTCTACTTGTTTATTAATGTTTTCCTGTGTTTCCCTAAGTGTGTTCATGTCTTTCTTGAAGTCCTCCAGCATCATGATCAAATATGATTTTGAAACTAGATCTTGCTTTTCTGGTGTGTTTGGATATTCCATGTTTGTTTTGGTGGGAGATTTGGGCTCTGATGATGGCATGTAGTCTTGGTTTCTGTTGCTTGGGTTCCTGCGCTTGCCTCTCGCCATCAGATTATCTCTAGTGTTACTTTGTTTTGCTATTTCTGACAGTGGCTAGACTGTCCTATAAGCCTGTGTGTCAGGAGTGCTGTAGACCTGTTTTCCTCTCTTTCAGTCAGTTATGGGGACAGAGTGTTCTGCTTTCGGGCGTGTAGTTTTTCCTCTCTACAGGTCTTCAGCTGTTCCTGTGGGCCTGTGTCTTGAGTACACCAGGCAGCTTTCTTGCAGCAGAAAATTTGGTCTTACCTGTGGTCCCGAGGTTCAGGTTTGCTCGTGGGGTGCTGCCCAGGGGCTCTCTGCAGCGGCAGCAACCAGGAAGACCTGTGCCGCCCCTTCCGGGAGCTTCAGTGCACCAGGGTTCCAGATGGTCTTTGGCTTTTTCCTCTGGGTCCGAGATGTGTGTGCAGGGAGCAGTCTCTTCTGGTTTCCCAGGCTTGTCTGCCTCTCTGAAGGTTTAGCTCTCCCTCCCACGGGATTTGGGTGCAGAGAACTGTTTATCTGGTCTGTTTCTTTCAGGTTCCGGCGGTGTCTCAGGCAGGTGTCCTGCTGCTCCTGGGCCCTCCCCCACGGGAGCCCAGAGGCCTTATACAGTTTCCTCTTGGGCCAGGGATGTGGGCAGGGGTGAGCAGTGTTGGTGGTCTCTTCCGCTCTGCAGCCTCAGGAGTGCCCACCTGACCAGGCGGTTGGGTCTCTCTCTCACCGGGTCTGGGAGCAGAGAGCGGCTGCGGGCCGGGATCCGCGGGTGTGGGACTTCCGGTAAACACAGAATGTGCCTGGTCCTAGAGAAATTCTGCTTCCGTGTGTCCCAAGCTCACCAGGCAGCTTTCTTGCAGCAGAAAATTTGGTCTTACCTGTGGTCCCGAGGCTCAGGTTCGCTCGTGGGGTGCTGCCCAGGGGCTCTCTGCAGCGGCAGCCAACAATCAGATTTCTTAATCACTCCAATAAGATAAAATATATAGTTTCCAAATATAAAACATTTTATTTAAATAATAAACATTAAATATTAAAAATATTATATATGTAACAATTGTATAAAATTTTATTATGTTATTATAGGCAGAAGATTCGAGTGAAATAATGGAGATGACTACCATCACAAATGTTTAAACCCAGTTATTTTTGGAAGTTCAAAGAACTTCCAAAAGTACACAAAATTTATTCATTACTCCCTTATATTTTACATTATTTACTGACACACTTTGAGTAAATTCTGAATTATAGTGCTTTCAGTCAAGTGTTTTCAGTTACCAGTTCACTCATAGCTCTTACTAAAAATTCCCAGTAAAAGGGTGACTCCTGTGTGTGTGTGTGTGTGTGTGTGTGTGTGTGTGTGTGTGTGTGTGTGTGTGTGTTTGTAAGTGTTTATGTATTGAAACCCTGTGGACAGTGAGATTTGATCTCCAGTTATAAAGCATATCTTCTATTTATCTGGCATATGATTTTTTTTTATTTCCAACTAGAGTTGCTTTAAGCAAAATGTGAAAGGTGCATGAAAGGAGGTATTTAGGAAGATTTTAAAATGTGTCTTCCACAACACTATGGAACCCTTACATGAGTGACAAATGACCCATTACCTGCCAGGGATGAATAAACTGTCCTTTGCTACTGTCCACTGGTTTCATATCTACATCTTTTAATAGCATCTCATGGAGGCCGTGGGCCACAGCATAAACTGCATTATATATGTGGTAGCTCCCCTCACTCAATTTCACGTCAAAGCGATCCCAAGGCAACAAGGCCAAGGATCCTTTAGATGAACAGTTCTTTCTTGTTTTACAGGAATACCCTGCGACTGGACAATTAAAATATAAAGTCCATATTTCTGAAAGGAAAGCGTCATCTGGGTTATTGGAAGGTTTTACATTCTTAATAAAATCTTTAAAAGCAGAAATATCTGGATGATGTTGTGAAAAAATGAGAGTTCCATGGAAAGAGTCCAGGATGAAGTGTCTCGTGCTGCTAGTAACATCCTACTGTGAGGTGGCTATCCATACTTTCCATGGGAATATATGTTCCCATCGCATAAATACTGTTCCTATAGAAGACTCAGTGTCACCAAAAACAATGACGACATTTGCCGTTTCCCTCATGATTGGGCTATGGTAGATGAATGAATCACTCAAGTGGAAAGTAAAGTTGACTCTGATCATTTGCACAAAGGCAGCACACACATTGTTCTTCTCCATTTCTCTCCTCAAGTCTGAAAGGAATCTAATACCTTTTTCATTCTCTGAGATGACCAGCCCCGCCCGAGTCCACCTACAATGAACCATCAAAGAGACCATGCCACAGGCTAGTGTTGTGTCTTTAGGGGCCATCTGACAGAGAGAAGGAAACGTGATATCGTCACTCAGCATCGGATCAAAAGGCCCAATGGTTAGCTGAAGGAAATAGTTAAGAAAATACATAAAGAACATAATCCAATCAAGCTCAGTGATGTAGTTAATGGCAATATCAATGAAAATAGTAATGATAGTATGTTCATCACTGTGAAATCATCACCAACTTCCTACAACTCTGAAAACTTAGTCTTGATTGTTGTATGTTGCTGAGTGTGCCTACTTGGAAAACTGGTCTCCAGGACATTTAGCTGGGTCTAGTCAGGACACATCTGCTACAGCGTTTGCTTCTTTCTTCCTACCCCTTACCCCCAAGGATATCTCAACGCCCTTATACAGCTTGAATAAGTGATGGAGGAGTCGTCACCCCAATTCCCTGGATTTTGGGGGGCTGGAAGCGGTTATTCTGCGGTGGTTTTCTTGAGGAATTTAGAAATGGGTGTAATTTAACAGGGAGGAAGTCGGTAGATTGCCTTACACAGTCACAATCTCATTTGGCAACAAAGATAATAATCAGACCTTTGCTTTGGTATAGAAATTATTTGACAAAAAAAATATGTAAGACGTACAAGGTTTAGAGCCAGGCCCAGTATTGATGTCACTACATGGTTCTGGGTTGATTACACCTGTGGGTGAAGTGCCAAATAACAGATTCATGGCTCCAAGTTTGTGATAATTCTTTCAAGATACTATTTAGGGTTTGGAGACAACAGTCCAGATTACTTTCTGTAGAAAGTTGGTTTTCAAAACCGTCTAAAAGGCACAAAATTTGAGATTTAAAGTTATTTATCTTCTGTTGAGACACATCTGCTCCTAACAGTTCCCCTTTGGTGGACTGAATGAAGAATTTGAACATCTCTACCTCCAGGCAAGGCAATACTCTGCAGCTGTGCAGACACTGGACAAAAGTGCCTGTTTCATCTCCAGACTGATACTGTCCAGAAAAGGACAAATTGTGCAGAGGACTTGACTGATTAAGCCCTGACAAGATGGGGTGATCAGCCCTTTCAAATCTGCATTTCAACAGTCTGTCAGTTGATTTTGGGCCGGAAGGCTGAAGCCTTGAGCTCACATGTTGCAAGCATGGGGCTGTGCTAGTGGAAATTTGTCTCTACAACCTCTCAGTTCTGCAAGCCGTGTTAGGCTTCCAATGTGTATAGCTATTTGGTCGTTCTGAGATTTCTGACGGGGTTGACGACTGACTAGAGTCTCATAGCCTATCAGGCTGTTTAACTCTGAATATGCATACTTTATTGGATGGTTATCAGATAGTATACAAGCTAGGCAAGATATAATATAGATTTTAAGCCTTTCTGAAGCAGGAATGGAAACTAAATGTTGTGTTTAATGATAGAGTGTTGTTTACACATTACATAATCTTTGGCTTTTTAGCACCAGTAAGAGATTAAGATTAAAAGAGTAGAGTTCTCTTTGTCACCTTGAATGTGAAGGTTGGCCCTTCAGTGCCTCTGCAGCCTGAGGCAGAGTTCTGTTGGGAACACAAGAGCACTTGGCCAGTGATCATAGGGGACTGCATTTTGGTTGAGCCCTGAGACCTGGATGAGCAGAGGCTTCCACAGTCCTGATAAAGGGAAGCAGAGTCACATAGATGTGTGGGAACAATGGATCTTTGATCTTCAAGTTCTCCATTTCATTTATATTTGCTGTGTACATAGTATATGTAAATGACTAGAGCATCCTACTTTATCACATCTAGGCTCTCTAGATATTACAGCGTTTACTAGTAGAACCATAGTAGAGTTAGCACAGCAATACATTGTGTCCCATTTTGTTAAAGAACTTTATTTTATTTTTATTTATATATATTTTCTTATTCACTTTACATTCTGCTCTATGCATGCTGACACCTAATTACTCTCTCCCACAATCCTCCCCCAATCCTCCTGGCACAGTCTTCTCTGAGTGTATGAGGGCCAACTGTCTCAGTACCTCCCTTATTTGAGCAAAGCCTTCCCTGTGGGCATTGGTGAGGATGCTGGTTTTGAATGCCTTGGACTTGGCTTTCTTCATGCTCCAATTTGCTGGCTTTGGAAAGTTCGTACAGAACTGTCTGTGAACTTGGTACTTCATCCAGATGGTACACAAATAGCACTGATTTTGTTAATAATCTTGAGAGTGTATTTCTATCAAAGTATTCCTACAAATATCCTAACAATGACAAAGGTAATGGGAGGCTACACATCTATTCCATTAGTTTTCAGTTCTTCCCAGAGCAGCAGAGTAGAAGCCCAATAAGCTGGGTGAGTTAACTGAGGTCATGCAGGGATCCTAATAGCACAGTCCTACTTTCTTAGAGTAACTCCTAGGGACTTACCATATCCATACACCCGTAGCTCCATATGTACTGGACCCAGGGAAGTGCTCAACATTCATTGCTTTTGTCGCTCAGTTTGCCACAAATGTTAGAAATCTGAAAAGTTCAGGAAACTTGAAGGTGTGAATAAGTCCCAGTGACTGGAGTAAGCTCAAACAGTCTGTGACAACAAAGAACTGACTGAACAGCCAAGAGACAAGATGCTCAACAGGACCATAGTTGTATCCCAGTAAGAAAATTTGAGTAATAAGGCTTCAGGTGAAAAGATAAATTACGAGGTCTAGGCCAAAAAGTTTTATCCTTTGCCCTGAGGGTTGCAGCCATTCTTTCAGCCTTTCCTGGCCCTCTCACAGGATAAGAGTTCTCAACTGGAAGGCACATAATATAGATATACAGACTACTCTTTGGGTACAAACTGATAGGCAATTTCAAGGCTTAAAGTCATTCTCTCTTTCTCGCTCACTGTCTCTCTGTCTCTCTCTCTGTGTCTCTCTCTGTCTCTCTGTCTCTCTGTCTCTCTTGCTCTCTCTCCCCCTCAAACACACACACACACACACACACACACACACACACACAGCTTGACGCTGCACACACTCTGCATTCTTTTGTGCACTCTGCTTTTTTTTATTGCAGTTTTCTTTTCTCAGACTCCCATTCTCACGCACACTCTTCATACACAGCTCATACATATCTCACACACACCACATGCACTCTCCTGTCACTCACACACACAGTCTTCCTACACACCTCACATTCTTTCTTCACTCATTTTCACATTCTCTCCTCGTGCTCTCTCCCTGGCTCTCACATTTGTTCTCAGACTGGCTCTCTCATTAGCTCTCTCATTAGCTCCCTCATTTACTCTTCACATTCTCTCTCCACTCACTCTTCACATGCTCTTCTCATGCTCTCACATTTGCAATCACATTTGTTCTTACATTCGCTCTGTCACTTACTCTCTCATTCACTCCCTCATGCTCTCTCTCATTTACTCTTCACATGTTCTGTAGCCTTTTTCTTGCCCCAGTCCTTTATTAATAATCCAGAAGCAGGTAGAAAAAAGACATTTTATAATCATTGCAAAATCAAATGCAAAGAATGACTACATCTCACCAAGAACTAAGAATTACAACTGTTCTCCAAAGTTTCAGGCTTCCCCTATACCCAGACCTGTGGCCAATATAATAATAATAATTGTAAACTTACCATTATTTAAACTTTAACTTTTTACTTTTATACTTCAGAGACCAAAGCTCCGAGGTCAGCTACCTGCACTTTCCTGTGAAGCTCTAATGATAAATGACATAGGCAAAACTGCCAGGCAGTGGCCAGAAAGAATCAAGGTAACTCTTAGCACAGTAATTCCACAGCTTTCTGTTCCTTGCACACAATGACTCTCATAAGAGTTCCAGTAGCTTGACTTAGTTTACTAGTATATTATTTTATATATTCTATACTTCCATATCCAGTAACCAGTCTGAAATATTATGGAAAATTTATATCCTAACTTAAATAACTTTTTCCTTTCTTAGGGTCCCAATGTTGTCTCTAATTCATTTTCTCTTATTTTCTTCAAGCTATCTTTGCAAGTCAAACCTTAATCTGGAACTACAATTGTGCAGTTATTACATTTTTTCCAAGATGAGAACACACAGTATGCAACTGGGCCTCTAGGGCTGTGCTGTGCTGTGCCCCTATGCATCAATTTCCAATTGTCTAAGAATCATAACATCAAGGAACATCTAATTTCACAGAATTCACCAGAGCAGAAGGAGAAAGAAGTAGGAAAGTCAGATATAATACTATAATTGTGCACACCAAGGCCAACTGATAGGCAGTCACACACAAATGAAATCTATACAGCCCTTGTCCAGTGATAAGGTTAGGGAAATGGAAACAACCAGTTTTTACAAAGAGCTACTGCGGACTATTGAGATGTCTCCATCCAGGACTACTGAAGGCAGCCTCTTATTTCAGATGGTGGGTCTCGTGGAGGGATGTGTGTCCTGATACTCAGGGTTCCCAAAGCCACCCTACTTTACAAGAACCTGCTGCAGGCTTCTGACATGTCTCCATCCCGGCCTACTACTGGCAGTCCCTGTCATTGTATGTTGTCCTCAGCATTAGCCAAAGCAATCAGAAAACAAGAGGAGGTCAAAGGGATACAGATTGGAAAGGAAGAAGAAAATTATCACTATTGAGGACGATAGGACAGTATAATTGAGACACCCAAAAAGTTACACCAGAGAACTCCTAAGACTGATAAACAACTTCGGCAATGTGGCTGGGTATAAAATTAACTCAAACAAATCAGTAGCCTTCCTCTACACAAAAGATAAACAAGTTGAGAAAGAAATTAGGGAAATGACACCTTTCATAATAGTCCCAAATAACATAAAAATACCTCAGTGTGACTTTTATCAAACAAGTGAAAGATCTGTGTGAAAAGAACTTCATGTGTCTGAAGAAAGAAATTGAAGAAGATCTCAGAAAATGAAAAGATCTCCCATGCTCGTGGGTTGGCAGGATTAAGAGAGTAAAAATGGCCATTTTTCCAAAAGTGACCTAGAGATTCAATGCAATCCCCATCAAAATTCCAATACACTTCTTCATAGGGTTAGACAAAACAATTTGCAAATTCATTTGGAATAAAAAGTAACCCAAAATAGCTAAAACTATCCTCAACAATAAAAGGACTTCCCTGGGAATCACCATCCCTGAACTCAAGCAGTTTACAGAGCATGAGTGATAAAAACTGTATGGTATTGGTACAGAGACAGACAGATAGACCAGTGGAATAGAACTGCAGACCCAGAAATGAAACCACACAAATATGATCACTTGATTTTTTGACAAAGGAGAAAAAACCATCAGGTGGAAAAAGGATAGCATTTTCAGCAAATGGTGCTGGTTCCACTGGAGGTCAGCATATGGAAGAGTCCAAATCATCCCCTGCTTATTGCCCTGGACAAAGCTTAAGTCCAGGTGGATCAAGGACCTCTACATCAAACCAGATAACACTCAAACTAATAGAAGCAAAAGTGGGGAAGCATCTTGAACACAAGGACACTGTAAAAAATTTCCTGAACAAAACACGAATGGCTTATGCTCTAAGATCAAGAGTAGACAAATGGGACCTCATAAAGGTACAAAGCTTCTGTAAGGCAAAGGACACTGTGGTTAGGACAAAATACCAATCAACAGATTAGGAAAAGAACTTTACTAATCCTACAACTGATAGATGGCTAATATCCAAAATATACAAACAACACATGAAGTTGGACTGTAGGAAGACTAATAATCCTATTAAAAGTTGAGGTTCAGAGCTGAACAAGAATTCACAGCTGAGGAATAGGGAATCGGTGAGAAGCACCAAAAGAAATGTTCAACATCTTTAGTCATAAAGGAAATGCAAATCAAAACAACCCTGAGATTCCACCTCACACCAGTCTGAATGCCTAAGATAAAACACTCAGGCGATAGAAGATGCTTGCGCGGATGTGAGAAGGGGAACACTCCTCCATTTTTGGTGAGATTGCAGACTGGTACAACCATTCTGGATATCAGTCTGGAGGTTCCTCAGAAAATTAGACATTGCAATAGCTGAGGACCCAACTATACCTCTCTTACACATTTACCCAAAAGATGCTCCAACATACAACAGGGCACACGCTCCACCATGTTCATAGCAGCCTTATTTATACTAGTCAGAAAATGAAAAGATCCCAGATGCCCTTCAACAGTGGAATGGAAACAGAAAGTGTGGTACATCTACACAATGGAGTACTACAGAGATATCAAAAACAATGACTTCATGAAATTCATAGGCAAAGAGAATGAACTAAGACATATCATCCTGAGTGAGCTAACCCAATCACAGAAACACACACATGGTATGCATTCATTGATCAGTGGATATTAGCCCAAATGCTGGAATTCCCCAAGATTCACAGACCAAATGAAATTCAGGAAGGATGACCAAAATGCTGATGCTTCACTCCTTCCTTTAAAGGAGAAGAAGAATCACTATTGAAGGGATAGGGAGGCAAAATTTAGAACAGAGCCTAGAGGAATGGCCATCCAGAGTCTACCCCACGAGTGGCCTATACATATACAGCCTTCAAACTAGATGAGGTCGATGAAGCTAAGAGGTGCAGGCTGATAGGAACTGGATATAGATGTCTCCTGTGATTCACAGCCAGATCATGTCAAATACAGTGGTGAATGCTAGCATCAAACCATTGAACTGAGAACTGGACCTCAGGTGGAGGAATTACACAAAGATTGAAAGAGCTGAAGGGACTTGCAACCCCATAAGCACAGCCATGCCTGCCAAGCAGAATTCCCAGTGACTAAACCACTACCCAATCACTATACAGGGACTGTGCCATGGCTCCATCTGCATGTGTATCAGAGGATGGTCTTCTTGGGCACAAATGGAATGGGCAGCCCTTGGTCCTGCCTAGGCTGGGAAAGTGGCTGGATGGTGACAGGAATACCTTATAGCAGAGGGGGAGGGCGATGGTATTCAGACTTATTTCTGGAAAACAAGGAAGGAATAACATTTGAATTCGAAATGAAAAATATCCAATTAAAATTCAACAACAACAAAATGGTGTTTAGAGCTTCAAATAAAAAAAGCCACAATCAGGAAACAGAGAATTGTATGCTTCTGGTTTTTTTCAAATATGCTCAGGGCCCTGGTCAGTTCTGGGCCCAGGCTGGACAAAGCAGGTTCCTGCCACTGACTGCTCCTCTATTCCTGTTTCCAGAGGCATCATGCAGATTAATATTGAGCCAGAGATGTGGGCAGAGCTGGGTAGAAGTGGCTTTCTGTCCTGTGGTCTCAGGATTATCTGCATTTCTGGGTGTTCAGCATTCTCTGCCATGGGATTTCGGTGCAGGATTCCCGATTGCTTTAATCTCCCTCATACCATGTTTATATGTCCTGGGACATATTACAGAAAAATTAATGTTTATCCTATTAATTTGTTCAACACTCTCATCCACAGAGTATAACTTAGAGGTAACTATATATTTGACACCAGGCATACACAGTAGGTAATATATGCATGATGAACTTGAAGTTCACAGAGTTGGGAACACAGTGAACAGTGACTGTGTAACTGCCTTTGAATCTCAGTCTGACTGGGAAGGAATTTTGATGCCCAGTCCCGATGAGAATGCAGAGATCCATCCCTCCCTGGTAGCTGTGGGACTTCAGAGGTTGATACCAGTGATCAATAAAGAAGGTTCGTAAGAGTGAAGAGTTTGAAATTACTCCTTTATTCACCAGAATACATCCAATTTACTTGATAGTAACCAGATGCAGGTAGTCAATATATACAGTCTATATCCTTATCAAAATAGAAAAGCAAATGAACAAAATAACAAGACATAAATAACAAATCTTCAAATGAATAGAAGGAAAACCAAAAAACCAATATAATCAAAACTCAACCAAACTTTAAATAGAGGAATTGCTCTAAGCATTCTTTTGCTGCTCCTTTTGCAGAATAGACTTATAGCCTGTGGCTTGCCTTGGAGACATAGTAGACAAGCAGTTATTGGTGGTAATGATCTTTTCAAGAGGAGTGGAAGTAGGTCTCTTTTGTTGGAGTAGGGGTATTAAGGAAGAAGCCATCCAATATTGAGTATAAATGATATTACAGACTTTGTCTCAAAGTCTTTCCAATGTTGTGAACTGATCTCCATGAAACTCTTCTGGATACCCATCAGGACAAGTACAAATTTATACGTGCACAGTCTTTCTGGATGACCAGCAGCTTTTGACTGATGTGCATCAGCACTTCTCTGGGTCCCTCCAAAAATTTACACTTGCTGGAGAGAGGCGAGGTGAAAATACAACATATTCAATCCAAAGAAATCAAACTAAAGGAGGAAAATGCAGTCCACAATTGCTATGGACATTACAGATGAGACGCAATAGTGGTGTATTTGCTGTGCACACTTAGTTCTCCTCCTGTAGCACTTCTCACCAAGGGAGATCTTGTCCTGGTATGTGTCATATTCTAGTTTCTGCTGGAGAATTTCAGACCTAGCAGAGAGAGGGAAAAAGATTTAGTGAGTGGTTGTCAATTCAGCTCTCCCTCTTACATCTGGTCTATTTAGTTGGACAATCCAGCATGACCTGTCATCTGAGTCAGTCCCTGCATCCCCAAGTGACATAGAGTACCTGGGCTTGGATTTATATCTCACCTTTTGAAACTGCTAGAATTTGAACTTTGGACAATGCACTGTACTGGAATTAAGAGAAAAATGAGCATATTTTCCCACTGGTACAGGAATATGATATTGACTAATAACCTTGTAGCTATGTCTGAATCTGAGTTCAAGAGAGGTATGAGCAACCTAGAATACCATGTAGATGCCTTCTGGAGAACATGCCCAGAATTGAGGTGAAAGTTCTGATTATGTTAGCACTGAAGGAACTGTAGGTTCAATTTGTAACCACTGTACCTGCAAATGCACAGGGAAGCCATCTCACATCCAATCCATGGGAAGTGCACAGATCCTGTAATCACTGAGAATGTGCTCCATGCAAATCTTCCCAGCGTACACATGGACATTAAAGGTGATTGTGATGTAGAAACAGAACAGCACCCCTGTAAGTCTATGGCTAGTGCAAGGCAGTTTGTGAGAGGACAGAAGAGAAAATGTCCTCAGATCTTTCCGGAGAGATCACAGTAAAAAAGGAGTAGAAAATACCAAGAAATCCAGAGGATCATATATATTGTTTCATGGGCAAAATTCACATGAACTGTACCAGAACAATACTCTGAGTAGCTCTTTAGCTGCCTGAGGTTGAAGCCATGTGGGTGGTCATTCACCCAAAAAGGGTATTTATATAGGGAAAGGATATTCAAATGGCTTCTTCCAGCCTGTGTTCCTACCTGAACATTAATGCTTAATGTAAAGATTCCCCAGGATACTCTGGAGGCATAAAAACAAATGTTGAGTGGGTTATGTACGTAGTGGCCAGAACCTTTAGACAGCTCAGTCAGTGATGTGCTGTCCTCCCATAAACCGACATAGACTCAGGGTTCTTTCCCTATTACCAATCTTGCTTAGCAAGTTCCCAAGGCTGTGTAGAGTAGTCTTGTTTCCCAGCAAAGGATCATACATTGGTGAAGGACTAGACTCTTGTTCTTGTTCACTATTTCAGACTTTCCCCAAAGTGTGCAGCTACGTCTCATCGGAGCAGTCTTCACCATAACCTGAGTGACTTCAGGCCCAAAGCTAGAATCATAGGAAATCTCCATAACCAGGATCCAAATCAACAAATTTTCTCCCCGTAATGTGATTGTGCCACAGATATTTTGAGTGAGTAAGGAAAAGCTTGCATGGATTATCTCACACTGAATCAGAATGCATGGAAGGGCTCCAACCTACGGTACACTTTTACTCCTTGGCTGATGGACATCTGGATAGATTCTCCTTCAAGGCTGCTCTGGGACCACTACAACACTGATGCTCCCTAGTTGCAATTGTAACACCTACTCCTTGTTGTGGAATCACTGGGTTAACTAAAACGTCTGTTCCACTTTCTGAACACGGCTTCTCATAGGGCTACCTGTTCTTATATTCCCAGACCCATCTGAATTTCGTCATTTCTCCTAACCCCATTGAGGCTGAAATTACCTGAGAGAAAATGATGTTGATTAACAGCACTTGCAGAATGGTACACAGATAACATAGGGGAGTGCTTTGGATTATCTGTGCACCTAAAGGGGCTCCTGAAACTGGCCTGTTCTTGCACCACAGCATAGCTACCTGACTTTTGCTTGATGACAATGCAACTCCAAGCAAATCAAATTCTCAATGAGTAAAATCCAAGCCAACTCCCAGGGGAAGCTGTAGTTGCCAAGGTAGCTGGAAAGAAATGGTAGCAGGCAATGTGGAAAGCAACCTTGGAGAAGACACAGTGAGTGACACAACCTTCCAGTGGGCTTTCACAATTCACAAAGAACAGAGAAGCAACATAAACTCATGGATTTTCTAGAGAAACCTTGCCCTTACCTCCCAGTACTACATTCCTTTGATGTGCTCCAAAGGATTTCAAAGCAGATGAGTAGTTTTGCCCACAATCACTTGAAAATCTAACTTTAAAGGTGTTTTTGTGTCCTCATTTTTGGGGGTTGCATTTCTAAAGGACTTTATTGTCCTGCTTCTACACCATAACAAAAAGAGACCTGCAAGCTCCAGGCCTGTACCATTTGTTACCCCTGTGAAACAGGACTCACTTGAACATATTTCCACTCCTTCCCCACACTTCACAAGATAATTCTGTTATGAATTTTTTGAAAACTGAATAAGTTAATAAATTAAGTGTCCGTTTGCTCTACACAGCTAGATGGAGATGCCAAATGACTGGGCAGCTGTATTTCATGTTTCATGGATGTAAAGTGAACTCTTAGAGAACGTTTCTCATGAAACTTGGAAATAGAGGGAAACACAGGTTCACTACTGCAAACACACACACACACACACACACACACACACAAACACACATACACCCTCACACACCCTCCTATATATAAAGTCCCATACCGAAAAGACTTGAAAAATCACCCAGCATTAGAAAAACACAGCATGAACATCAACATGCTCAGCCACTGCTGATAAACACACACACACACACACACACACACACACACACACACACACACACAGACATACAGAGATACACACTCGCAAGCACAAATGAAAACATTGCTGTTACGCAGCACATTTCCTGTTGAGTGAGGAATTAGTGGGAACAATGCTGTGTACAAGTCTCTTTGACTCAAGCAAGCTGTGCTGCCCTGGCCTGTACTCATTTCCACTTCAGGAAACCTTTCTATGCAGATACTTGCTGGTCCTACAAGTAAGTGACATGTTCTGCACAGATAGCCTAAACAACACATCAAATTCCCAAGAGAGAGATTCTAGGAAAAGACTCCATCAAGTGCTATGCTGACTCATCATAGGCCCCACTAAAACTAACCTGTTTCCTTCATAGAAGACCTTGGAAGCATCAGAGAAGACAGTGTCTCATGGTCATTTACCAGGAACTTTTCATCACATTAGATTTCATGTGATATTAAAACAACCTCAATGTCAGTCAGAAGGAGGCTAAAGGAATAACATACAGTGACTTTTCTGAAATGCAGCACTGTGTACAATATTGAGAGGGAATCTATCCTGAAAGAATGCAGTGACCATGATATAGTCATCAGAGCAATGTCAGAAGAGGGATGCACTCTAAGATTCCATGCAAGATCATGGTGAAGCCCATAAGACAAACCAGAGTCTTCCCGGGGGATACCTCAGTTCAGGTAAAGTGAAGAAATCTAATCCTTATTTTTAAAATAAGTGAATGGTTTAAGAATGTGTTGAGAAAATAAGAGAGGGGGCTCCACCTGGAACTGGACCGGTGATGCAAAGACTCCTACTTCCAGCACAAAACAGGAAGCTTCAGGTTTGTTGAGAGACCTAGGCTTAAAGGACTAAGTTGGATAATGACTGGACAAAATTGCTTGTCATTAACTGGCCTCCCCGCATGCTCCCTAAGATGCAGGTCAGCACAGCAATGTACCTTTCTTGGTGAGAATTGGGGGTACATACGGATAACTTTGTTCTTGAAGTCTCAAGTCTCTCATGCCAACCCTCAGCCTTTGAGAAACCTTTTCCACATCCTTGCTCTTCTAACCAGCTTCAGGTTGTAAGGCCCAGTTATGAACTCTCCAGGAGCACTCAAATAAGACAGGACTGACATGCTGCTCCTCAGGCTCTGTGGTTACCCAAGATCTATGAAGCATGAACTCACCATCTTCATATAGAGGGGGAGGGGGGTGGAACAACAAAAGCCACCACAAATGACAATGAGAACCATTTCTTTGCCATTTCCACCAGGCTCTCCTCCTTGAAAACTACATACTTCCTGGAGTCTCACACAATCCCTGAAAAGAAAATGAGCTCCAGGCTTTTTCTTCATCCCTCAAAGCCCTGTTCTAGTCTAAAGAGGGACTCCCACATAGCACCCTCCACACATAATGGCATGTAGTGCTGTGCTGTGTGATCAACCTATCTCCCTTAATAAACTGCAGATTCTCAAAGAGCAAGAGCATTTGCTTTCCAAACATGCAGTTTCCTGAAAAGGCGCTGTCTCCACAGAAAGCCTTGTAAACCATCACATGAATGAACACTTGGATGAGACCTAGGTCAGGACATGGATCAGTCAATAGACAGTTACATTGGTTTGTCTATGTTTATGGTAAGACATGAGGACACCCTGACCCTGAGGCCTAACCCTACCTGCTGTTGCTTGGCTCTGGGGTCACAGATGTTCATTCCGGCCTCTTCGCAGAACCTCTTTATCTCCTCAGAGGATGCTGGCAGTTCAGTCTGCTCCACCAGCTGTTCTCTCTTCTCATTCAGCAAAATCTGTATATTGTTCTCCAATTGAGTTTGTTCACGCAGGAGCTGTGAGTGCCTGATGCTGAACCACAAACATAAATGGTAAATCCCAGGCAGCTTCTATTTGCCTGTCACTCTTGCAAGTACAATTATCCCTTCAAGGGTCCTCATCCCCAGAAATCCCCAGACTAGAAGAACATTATACATGTTAGCACCAATTAGAGGAGGTCAAATCCAGAGGACACATTCCACATGAATCAAAGTATTTCTGAAAATCCTGACACTAAGACAGTTTATATAAATCAAGGTAGAAGAAATGGTCCATAAGGGAGCTCATATGTCCATAGTATGCTGAAATCATCTACAAGTAGAGGTCAAATGCCCTCTGAGGGAGGATAGAAGACCCAATAGCTCTACAATCTATCCATGTGTTTCTCATGGATCATAGACATCCTGTCAGAGTCCTAGAGATTCAGAGTTGATTGATATTCCCATCATGGTGCAAACCTTTTCTATCTAGAGGATCCTTAATGGGGAAAATAACAATTGGAGGGTCTTCTACACCCTTCACATGTAGGAAAACTGAGTCCAAGAGCTACAAATCTAAGACCCTTGCCACAAGGCATGCTTCTTGTTAAGAGTCAGACACTACAGAACCAGAGCCCTGACTTTGGTTCAAAGTCACACAGGACAGAAGTATTCCCTGCCTAGTGCTGTGTTCTCATCTCTGTCAGCGACTCACCGGTAAGAACTGTTCACTTGTATGAGCTCCTTGTACCTCTCCATGGCATCACTTATTGAGTTGGTCATCATTTGCATAGCCATCATTCTCATCTCATGTTCGGATTGAAGTACTGGCAATTCGACATCCAGCCTGGGTTAGGTCATGGCCAAAGGAACAAATAACGTTTTGAACTCATGATTTCAGAATTAGGTGAAGTGTAAATAAAAAATATATAATAAAAAAGTTCAAATTCAAGGAATGGTGGAAGGGAAGAAAGTGGCAACCTCAAAAACCAGACCAAAACCCAACAGTGAGACTCAATCCACAGAAAATATTTCCATGTAAATAAGCAAACATTTGTTTTGAAATAAGGACTCCTTGGAATCCTGGGAGATATGGTTCTGCAAAAACTCACTATATAGGAGTGGGCAAGGCTGAGACCGGCCTATTTGGGAATAACAACGGTCAAGACCACAGTGACCATTTCTAGGTCACAATAAACAATCCCTGGATAGTTAAAAACATAAAAAACTAAAGATCAAAGCAGGTGACACAAATTAGGTGAAATCAGACTGTTCTCTCGATTACTTAAACTCAGTATGCAACACATACTTGCTCCTTCAAAGTATTTGTACTGGTTAAGTTTATTATCCTGGGCACAGGACAACAGAGCCACGGGACCAATTGGAGGGACCTGACCTTCAAGAGCTGGCCAGGTGAGCATGATGGAATTGACTAGTTCAGGAAGAAGATTCCTCCAGTCTGTGCCACAGCTTTGGGCCCAAGAGAAAGCTGTGATGACATTTCTCTTGTTTTGAAAGCAGGTATACTCAATCCTTGGTTTCTATCGTTACATGAATTCCCAGAGGGCATAACTAAGTTTGACAGGGAAGAGGATTTATAGCACCTCCTCCCCTCAGGAGAGTCCAGTGTGCCACCAAGGTATACAGAAGGAGCAAAGTGCTCTGCTGAATATGTGGGCCTCCACATACTCATCACTATCATGACCTGCAAACTGTTGATCAAAAAATCCTCAGACCCCATCGAAGGTCCCAGACGTCCTGATCCTGAGTAAAACACCACATATACTTCCACATACATACATACCAACCCATATCCAAAAACATGTAGAATGCCAACTACATGCATGGAGGTGCCATAGAATCAGTGTATAATGAACAAATTCAGAGGAAAGAGTGATGACATGCAGGCATTTCATTCACACACACAGTTGCAGCAAGTGTGAGCAGGTCCTTCCAGCTGCTGACAGAACCAATGCCTCTCCAACCACCTCAGGCTCAACTACAAAACAGGTTGACCCTAAACACACAGCACCTAGCTTACCTCACAAGCCAATGCATGCCAAGGCTCTTTAAAATCCAGGATGAGAGGTGAAACTTCTCGTGCTATGAGGAAATCTGGGGTTAGCAGAGAGAGAGCACAAGTGAGTGAACAGGTTACTGGGCATAATGACTACCTGTGGTCCCAATCATCATAGATATAAAGGTCCAGGATTTGATAAAGTTCATCCCTCTCGAATTGACACTTCTGGATTTCAAATTTGAGTTCCTCCAGTTCCTTTAGACACTCCTCTTGCTTACTGATGACATTTTGGGATGATGCCTTCCTACCAAAACCTGTAGATAGATAAACCCAAGTGAATTTGCATATTTGATGGCCCATGGGAGGAAAAGACCATTCTGAATCCCAAAAGGCACTTGAGGAAGAGGAAATGATAGAGACTGGGTGAATCCCTGAAAGAGCAAAAAAGCTATTTTCAAGCTGGACTTTAAGCTATGTCCCTCTTCCCAACCTCTAATGCCATACACATGCCACACTCACTATTACAGGAACCTTCACCCTGAACAGTATAACCTGACTGATACATAAACATCTGGGACATTGTTATCTCATATCAGATGTGGTGCAGTTAATCCTGGAGTTCATAACACTTAGCACCATCAAGCTCTAATCATGTGTGTTCCAGACCAAAGTGTGTGAGAACTCAATTCATGACGAGGGGTGCATCCTTCCTTGTTCTCACCATCAGAGACTTGTGTAACCTACAGTAATCTAGAGGATGAAGTGCTTCAACTCCCAACCATGGATGGTCACATTGTTAATCTCACAGTGCCTCCTCCTGCCATTCATTGACACTCACAGTTAAAAAGATTCCAGAAAAGAAACTGAAGGATTACCACTTTCTGGCTTTCTCTCAAATTAAGGATGAGGAACTCCTGACTCTTGGTTTGCCTTTGAGAAATTCCAAGGCTCCTGCTTGTAAGGCCTAGTCTTAGAAGGCACATGTCAAAAGTACCTCCTTGAGGATGTTCCCCAACTCTGCCCAGGACTCACCAATCCTTCCCCAGAATGATTTCCTCCTTCCTGTTCCATTAGAGAGGGGGTCAGCTTCCCTCTGACCTGGTGTGTTCTCTCCTTGATCTCCCCTTTTCTTCCAAAATAGCCTGAGCAGCTGGCGAAACATGTCTGTTTGTGAACCCAAAGGGAACTGAAGGAATATCCCAAAGGCAGTTGGTGTCACCACAACACTGGTGACATCACAGAAGATTCTAGGGATCTCTTAGATACAATAGAGTGTCCAGTGAAGTGCTTACTGATGATGTCACTGGAAAGTTCTATGGCATACCTACTAACCAGCTTTCCCCACACTGATGAATTTCTGTGGGGACCCTTTCCTCCAGTCGCTCATGTGTCACTGGGAATACCATTGGGCAACCTCTATTTCAAAGCTAGATATTTCTTTCTGCATAATTGGAAGTCAACAATGCTTTTGCTGGGGAGAGTTGCTTACAACCCTGAATTGGAGAACAGATTTTTCTTAGCACCCAAATCTCTAGGGACCAAGGAGGAGGGAGATTTTTCTTAAAAGTAAATCTACTACTCGAGACAATGCATGTGAAACATGTTTCGATTCCTAAGGTTTTCCCTTTTTCTGGAGGCCAATATATTTCTTCTATACCTCTGAGTGTATAAAACCTGGAAATATTTGCTTACTCTGCAGTCCTTGACAGCTGACATTGTTTCCATTTACATATCCATGTATTTCACAAAATCAATGGTCTATAATCCTATTTTTTTGCAATACAAACTCCTTTTTCTTGGAAACATAGGGATCAACTACAGGGCACATATAAAATAATAAATTTCTGTCCCTTTTATATATTAAGAAGGACATCCTCCCTTTCTCAAATATAACAAGACAATTAAATTGGACATCAGTGAGCAAATGTCAACCTGGACCTTGTGTTACTACATTGTAACCACATAGCCATCCCTTCTCCATTATCATTCTTCCTGAATAGTCAAGTCTAGGCATGAGAATATTGGGGGCTGCACCATGATCTTTTACTTCTAGCAAACATAAGAATCAGGAGGATGGGAAGGGAGTGGAATGGCCTGAGGTCAGGTTGAAGCTCAATTTTAATGGGTCCATAAGTTCAGGAGGGTGTCCATTTGGCAGTGTGATATATGGATTCTGTCTTCTTATCCTAGGTGTCATAATTCCACCTGGATGTGTGCTATACTGCCACCCCACCTCACAGATGTAAGGGTGAAAATCATGTTTGACGTTTCTGGGAATATCTCTGTCTTTTACTACCATCTGGAGTTATACCACATCACTATGCAAAGCTCAGAACAGAGGGGTGCAGATGTGCGCGCCTTAGAAGTTGAGGATCTTTTCTTCTGATTAAGGCACTTATTTGTCTTATGTAATTTTTCCCTTGCTCTTTTACTAATGGTGGCTGACTTCTTTCCTGGCCTGAGGTAAACTGGAGTCCAATCTTTTGGATTACCTAAGCTTCTATTTTTGAAATGACAGGCCCACCAAGGGTCCTACTGCATACAGAAGGTGTGAATAAGTCTCAGGGGCTGGAGTAAGTTAAAAACATCTGTGACAACAAAGAACTGATTAAGAAAAGAAGAGCCCAGCTGCTCATCAAGATCACAGTTGTATGAAAGTAAGAAAATGTGAATAAGGCATCAGGTGAAAAGATAAATTAATTAGGAGGTCACAGGCCTAGAAGGGTTATCCTTTGCTCTCAGTGGAGCTGCCATTCTTTCTGCCATTCCTCGCCCTCTGCCACAGGACCAGAGACTTCCCCAAACAACTGGCTGGCCTTGCTCAAAGACCTGACAGGGCTTCTCCCTGTAGAATAGGACATGTAGAGTCCTTGAGGACTCACCAAGAGGTCTCCTCCACACAGGTTCCTTGTTGTCAAAGGGAAATGGTCCTGCAGAATCCTGCCATGGCATCAGGAATTTCAACCTGGCTGCTCTTGGTCCAGCTCACTGGGTGCAGGCCTGAGGCCAAGAGGTATCTGGGGAAAGAAGCAGCATGCACTACCTCACAGCTCTCTCTTTGTTGGATGCAACTGCTAGTACTGTGATAGGATTTTTGTTTCTTTGTGTGTTTATTAGAAATACCTACAAAGCTGATTAAACTTGTAACATGCCTTCATACCCAGAGTCCAGAATGTTTTTACATCGTTGTTGTTCCTGTTTTATGTTTGGATTTTGTTTTTTAATCTCCTCAGGAAATTTCCCTGTGCTGAGAATGTTAATCACAAGCTCAGGAGGGATCGATTGTTCAAGTTAGGCAAACTTTTGTTCTCACCATCCACTCCACAGATGATGCCATTACTTACTTTCAAATAAGAAAACAGTCATAGAGAAGTAAATTAACCGGTAAGCTATCACAGAAGAAACACATTATGATTGTGGAATGGCACCCCAGTATTTGTATTTCCTAAGTAATTTTTAATTTAAACTTTTTTATTGGATTTTTTGGGTACATTTCATTTTTTTTTAAATCCTTAAAGGTATATTTTATTCCTCTTGTCCAATTTACAAGGTGGAATTTCACCCATGATTGTTAGTCCAGATGGTTTGGTCAATGGCTTAGACATCACCCTGGCCTAGTTTCCTTGGCATAAGCTGAGTTAGAAGCAGACTCAAAGGTTCAGGACCAACAAATAATGAATTCCACTACATCTGGATCCCTAGCCTCACACCCAGGAAGGGACTGGATTTCCATTCACTATTTAAAAAAAAAAGATGCAGTTCATTAACATGTAAAAAAATTTCTCAAGTATATTAAAGTGTTTACCATGGTCATACAGTTTTTCAAATACCTGGCATTCATCTTTTTCCAAATCCTAAAATTTCTTTCTTATTCACATTTTCTTTTTTTAATTATTTCTTAGTATTATTATCATTTTTTAAAATTTTAGTTTTTTTAAAAGATATATATTTTTATTTACATTTCAAACGTTATTCCCTTTCCCAGCTTTTGCTCCATAAGCCCCCCTACTGTCACCCACACACCTATGGTCACTTGATTTTTGACAAAGGAGCCAAAACCATCCAATGGAAAAAAGATAGCATTTTCAGCAAATGGTACTGTTTCAACTGGAGGTCAACATGTACAAGAATGCAGATCAATCCATGCTTATCACCCTGTACAAAGCTTAAGTCCAAGTGTATCAAGGACCTCCACATCAAACCAGATACACTCAAACTAATAGAAGAAAAAGTGGGGAAGCATCTCGAACACATGGGCACTGGAGAAATTTTCCTGAACAAAACACCAATGGCTTATGCTCTAAGATCAAGAATCGACAAATGGGATCTAATAAAACTGCAAAGCTTCTGTAAGGCAAGGGACACTGTGGTTAGGACAAAACAGCAACCAACAGATTGGGAACAGATCTTTACCAATCCTACAACTGAAGAGGGCTTATATCCAAAATATACAAGGAACCCAAGAAGTCAGACAACAGGGAGACAAATAACCCTATTAAAAATGGGGTTCAGAACTAAACAAAGAATTCACACCTGAGGAATGCCAAATGGCTGAGAAACACTTAAAGAAATGTTCAACATCTTTAGTCATAAGAGAAATGCAAATCAAAACAACCCTGAGATTTCACCTCACACCAGTGAGAATGGCTAAGATCAAACATTCAAGTGACAGCAAATGCTGGCGAGGATGTGGAGAAGGAGGAACACTCCTCAGTTGTTGCTGGGATTGCAAACTGGTACAAGCACTCTGGAAATCAGTCTGAAGGTTCCTCAGAAAATTGGACATTCCACTACCTGAGGACCCAGCTATACTTCTCTTGGGCATATACCCAAAAGATGCCCCAACATATAAAAAAGACACGTGCTCAACTATGTTCATAGCAGCCTTATTTATAATAGCCAGATGCCCTTCAACAGTGGAATGGATACAGAAAATGTGGTACATCTATACAATGGAATATTACTCAGCTGTCAAAAACAGTGACTTTATGAAATTCACAGGCAAATGGAGGGAACTGGAAAATATCATCCTGAGTGTGGTAACCCAATCACAGAAAAACACACATGGTATGCACTCATTGATAAGTGGCTATTAGCCCAAATGCTTGAACTACCCTAGATTCACAGAACACATGAAACTCAAGACGGATGATCAAAACGTGAATGCTTCAGTCCTTCTTTAAAAGGGGAACAAGAATACCCTTGGCAGGGAAGAGAGAGGCAAAGATTAAAACAGAGACTGAAGGAACACCCATTCAAAGCCTGCCCCACATGTGGCCCATACATATACAGCCACCCAATTAGACAAGATGGATGAAGCAAAGAAGTGCAGGCTGACAGGAACCGGATGTAGATCTCTCCTGAGAGACACAGACAGAATACAGCAAATACAGAGTCGAATGCCAGCCGCAAACCACTGAACTGAGAACAGGACCCCAGTTGAAGGAATCAGAAAGGACTGGAAGAGCTTGAAGGGGCTCGAGACCCCATATGAACAACACTGCCAAGCAACTAGAGCTTCTAGGGACTAAGCCACTACTCAAAGACTATACATGGACTGACCCTGGACTCTAACCTCATAGGTAGCAATGAATAGCCTAGTAAGATCACCAGTGGAAGTGGAAACCCTTGGTCCTCCTAAGACTGAACCCCCAGTAAATGTGATTGTTGGGGGGAGGGCGGCAATGGGGGGAGGATGGGGAAGGGAACTCCCATAAAGAAGGGGAGGGGGAGGAGCTAGGCGGATGTTGGCCCGGAAACCGGGAAAGGGAATAACATTCGAAATGTAAATAAGAAATACTGAAGTTAATTAAAAAAAAAAACATGCAGTTCATTAACATGTAAAAAATTTCTCAAGTATATTAAAGTGTTTACCATGGTCATACAGTTTTTCAAATACCTGGCATTCATCTTTTTCCAAATCCTAAAATTTCTTTCTATTTCACATTTTCTTTTTTTGATTATTTCTTGGTATTTATCATTTTCTAAAATTTTAGATTTTTTTAATACATATATATTTTTTATTTACATTTCAAACCTTATTCCCTGTCCCAACTTTCGGTACAGCAGCCCCCCTCCCGTGCCCCTCCAACATATGTATGGTCCCCCAATCCATGCCACTTAGAAACCCCTTCCCGGACATTCCCCTGCACTGAGGGTCCAACATTGTTAAGAACAAGGGCTTCCCCTTCCACAGGTGCCCCAACAAGGCTATTCTCTCCTACATATGCGGTTGGACCCCTGGGTCAGTCGATGTATAGTCTTTTGCCAGTGGTTTATTTGGTTGGCATTGCTGTTCTTATGGGGTTGCAAGCCCTTCAGCTCTTTGAATCCTTCCTCTAATTCCCATAAAGGGTGTCCTGTTCTCAGTTCAGTAGTTTACTGCTAGCTCTGACGTCTTTATTTGACATGCTCTGGATGTGTCTCTCAGGGGAGATGTATATCCGGTCCCTTTCAGTAAGCACTTTTTAGCTTCATCAATCTTACCTAGTTTTGATGGCTGTATATATATATGGGCCACATTAGGACAGACTCTGAATGGCTGTTCTTTCGGTCTCTGCTTTAGATTTGGCCTCCATATCCCCTCCTATGGATATTTTTGTTCCCCATTTTAAGAAGGAGTGGGAACATCTGCACTTTGGTCATCCTTCTTCTTGAGCTTCCTGATATCTGCAGATTGCATCTTGGGTAATTCGAGGTTTTAGTCAATATCCACTTATCAATGAGTGCATACTGTCAACGAGGGGTGTTGAGTACCTGGGAGAGAATGGGGGACTAGAGACTCGAAGAAGCACTACAAGACAAGAGTCTGAGCAAGGTGACAATTTTATTTTTCTCCAAGGCTGAATTTGTACCATAAATGGGTAACAGAGAGAGGGGGGAAGTCAGAAACATTTACCCACACCAAGGACACAATATTCGTGTGGTCAGGGAACCGGCTGATGTTGACAGGTTGTCAGAAAGGTCACAGGTTTGTCATATCTATTAGTCAGCAGGATGTTGGTTTTTCAGAAAGGTTACAGGTCATGACATTGGATATCTTAACGTCACACGTTATCATATGATTTTTCATCTTGACCAGCACATTTGTATTAGTCTTCTGCAGCTGGCTGGGGATTTTCCATGAACCCAGTCATACTTAATGCTAACCATAATAATAATATCAATAATGGAGGGATTGGAGGCCATCGCTCCCAACAGCATACCAAGTGTGCTTTTCTGTGATTGGATTACCTCACTGTGGATGATATTTTCTAGTTCTTTCCATTTGCCTATGAATTGAATGTAGTTATTGTTTTTGATAGCTGAGTGGTACTCCATTGTGTAGATGTACCACATTTCTTGAATCAATTCCTCCGTTGAAGGGCATCTGGGTTCATGCCAGCTTCTGGATATTATGAATAAGGCTGCTATGAACATAGTGGAGCATGTGTGTTGTTGTATGTTGGAGCATCTTTTGGGTATATGCCCAGGACAGGTATAGCTGGGTCCTCAGGTAATGGAATGTCCAATTTTCTGAGGAAGCCCCAGACTGATTTCCAGAGTGCTTGTACCAGTTTGCAATCCCAGCAACAATGGAGGAGTGTTCCTCTTTCTCCACATCCTCGCCAGCATCTGTTGTCACCTGAGTTTTTGATCTTAGCCATCCTGACTAGTGTGAGGTGGATTCTCGGCGTTGTTTTGATTTGCATTTCCCAGATGACTAAGGATGTTGAGCATTTCTTTAGGTGCTTTTCAGCTGTTTGATATTCCTCAGCTGAGAATGTTTTCTTTACCTCTGAACCCCATTTATTAACAGGGGTGTTTGGCTCTCTGTACTCTAACTTCTTGTGTTTTGTGTATACTTTGGATATTAGCCCTCTATCAGATGCAGGATTGGTAAAGATTCTTTCCCAATCTGTTGGTTGCCTTTTTCTCCTACTGACACTCTCCTTTGCCTTACAGAAGCTTTTCAGTTTTATGAGGTCCCCCCATTTGTCGATTCTTGATCTTAAAGCATAAGCCATTGGTATTTTCTTCTGGAAATTTTCCTTAGTGCTCATGTCTTTGAGACTCTTCCCTACTTTTTTCTATTAATTTTAGTGTATCTGGTTTGATGTGGAGGCCCTTGATCCACTTGGACTTAAGCTTTTTATAGGGTAATAAGAATGGGTCAACTTGCATTCTTCTACCTGTTGAACTCCAGTTTAACCAGCACTATTTATTAAAACTGCTATCTTTCTTCCATTGGATGTTTTAACTCCTTTGTCAAAGATCAAATGACCATAGGTATGTGGGTTCATTTCTGTGTCTTCAATTATGTTCCACTGAGCTGCCTGTCTGTATGCCAATACCATACACACTATTGCTCTGTAATACTGCTTGAGGTCAGAGATGGTGATTCCCCCAGAAGATCTTTTATTGTTGAGTATAGTTTTTGCTATCCTGAGTTTTATGTTATACCAAATGACGGTAAATTGCACTTTCTACCTTTATAAAGAATTGAGTAGGAATACTGATTTTGATGGCATTGAATCTGTAGATTGCTTTTTGCAAAATGGCCATTTTTTACCATATTCATCCTGCCAATCTATGAGCATGGGAGATCTTGACATCTTCTGAGATCTTCTTCAATTTCTTTCTTCAGAGATTTGAAGTTCTTGTCATACAGATTTTTTACTTGCTTGGTTCAAGTAACAGCAAGTTATTTTATAGTATTTGGGACTATTGTGAAGTGTGTCATTTCCTTAATTTCTTTCTCAGCCTGTTTACCCTTTGAGTAGAGGAAGGCTACTGAATTGTTTGAGTTAATTTTTCACTCAGACAGTTTTCTGAAGTTGTTGATCACGGTAAGTAGTTCTCTGGTGGAATTTTGGTGTTGCTTAAGTAGACTATCATATCATCTTCAAATATTACTATTTTGACTTCATACCTTCTAATTTTTATCCCTTTGACCTACTTTCATTGTTTGATTGCTATGGCTAGGACTTTAAGTACCATATTGAAAAAGTAGGGAAAGAGTGGGCAGCCTTGTCTAGTCCCTGATTTTAGTGGGATTCCTTCAATTTTCTCAGTTTAGTTTGATGTTAGCTACTGGTTTGATGTATTTTGCATTTTCCTATATTTAGATATGGGCCTTGCTCTCAGCTGAATGGTTGGCTGCAAGCATCTGCCTCTGTATTTGTCATGCTCTTTACCACACTCCTTTGAGCAGATCACCACAGAGCAGCGAAGATGTATTGTCTTGGAGTGATGATGTATAAACAAATAGATGATTTCTTAATTCCTAATGATGGTTCTATAAGAATTCCTTTAAATAGATTAGTAATTTTAAGCTTTTATAATAGGACTGCTATTATGTTTTCTCTGGTAATCAAAATTGCATTGAGAACCCTGCCATTCTTAAAGTGTCATGAGTGAATTGCTTCTGCAATACCAAGCAGGCATTTACAAATTATAGCCCATCCTAAGAGGGTATAAACCAATTAACCAAACTTCATAAAAAGAGAACTAATGATTTACTATAGGTGCAAGGACTGAACTAAATAATTGACTGGATTTTCATATAGGTAATTTCACTTATTCTTTTCTCATAAAAATTACAGCTTTTAACTCTCCATGAATGTGCAGAGCCAGTAACAGATGGTGACAGTTTATCCTGAGGATTAACCTTCATGGATATGCATGTAAACATTCTCTGTCGTAAACTGATTATCCAACTTATGATTTGAATTCCTGTGCAAACTTGTGGTGAACTTTTCACCATGTGTTGCTGTGTTCAGAAAGATATACAAATGCTGAGGAGAAAGAGAGAGAAGCTTTTTAGACAGAACTGAACTGAAGAGAACAGAACTCAAGAAGAACTTAGAAGTAAAGGCATAGCGTTGAGAGTAAGGCATTGAGAGTAAGGAGATTATTGTGTCATAAGAGCAAGAGGAAAGGAGATAAGAAGAAGAGAGCCAGGAGAACCTTCTAAGTCAAACTTTATGGAGGCAAACTTTTGTAGAAACTTTTAGGAAAACTGAAGAACTTAGAAATAAAGGTTAAAATCACTGCTCTTCAGCCTTCAGCGAGGCTCACTGGCTAGCCTCTGTTCTTCAGTCAGGCTCACTGGCTAGCCTCTGCTCTTCAGTCAGGCTCACTGGCTAACCTCTGCTCTTCAGTCAGGCTCACTGGCTAGCCTCTGCTCTTCAGTCAGGCTCACTGGCTAGCCTGTCCTCTTCAGTCAGGCTCACTGGCTAGCCTGTCCTCTTCAGCTGGGCTCACTGGCCTATGGGGCCCTAGCACATCGCTTATCCATCTGCTCATGACTGCCTGACCACAATGACAACCTGGCTGCACTGACTTCTTAAAGTCATTCTCTAGAAAGAGCACAGGAAACCAAAGACAAACACCATAGGGACCTTTTCCATTGGCTTTGCTTAAGCTTAAGTACTTTCATTATTTCTTTAAAAAAGTGAAATATAATTTCTGCTTTTCACATGGCCAAGAGAGCTGAGCAGTAGTCATTGCTTTATGGAATTTGGTGCGAAATCAAAAGATTCCTTTATTCTATTACGATGTTATCTGTATGCTGTACGATGTATCTTTAGAAAACACAACACCAAATTCCTAAAATCTAGATGATTTAAGACATCAGCTCATGGAGAAACTCGGGCCTGGTCGAAAGGCAGGGTGGGAAGGACACGTGTGCCCACTCCCTGGGGCAGACAACACTAGGAGGCGCGACACCGGGAGGCGCGAGGTGCGGAGCTCCTGGCTCTGCCCACGCCTGTCAGTCCCCTCTCTGGGCTCTGCGGAGGCCAGGGCGGCTTCTTTGGGCCTCCAGGCTCACCGTGACCAACCCGAGGCCATCACAGCCGGATCTTCCAGGTGCCCCAGGCTGGAGGCTTGGGCATGGCGATTGTGGTTGCCACTCTCCTAGGCTGGCTCAGCAGGGCACAAGCCACCACCTGCTGTCCTCACCTGAAATCATCCTGACAGGGCTGAGAGCTCACATCCATCAGGCGAGCCTCAGGGCACGGGGCCATGGTCTTGGCTCTGCACCTTGTTGCCAGCCCCTCACACATATTGCAGCATCACACATATGGCTTCTTCTACCAACTGCCACTAATCACCATTTGGACATTCCATCACAGTGTTCTCAAGAAGAAAGATTGCAAACAAACACAAAAAGAATGAAATTTAAAATCTTTTTTATCAGATTGGAGAGATGGCTTGGTGGTTAAGAGCGCTGCTTCTCCAGTGCTCCCAAGTTCAATTCCCAGCAACCACATGGTGACTGACAACTATCTGTAGTGGGATCCAATGCCCTCTTCTGTCTGAAGCTCTCTTCTGACATGCAGGCACACTCGCAGAGTGTTCATGTACATAAATAAATAAATCTTTAAAAATAAAACCTTCTAATCAGTTAATATATCTACATCTAGAAGCTAGAAAAGGGTTACAGCAATATTAAAAATAATTCAGAAATGGTAAAGGGATGTACGAGAGTCACAAAATTCACTGGGCAAGATGGTGTATGCCTGGAATCCCAACACTCACAAGGCTGAGGTAGGTGGATTGCCTTGATTGCAAGGCTAGACTAAAGTGTGAGAACTTGTATTAGAAAACAAAACAATTGGGGAGGGGATGGAGAGAGAGACAGAGAGACAGAGAGACAGAAGAGACAGAGAGACAGAGAGAGACAGAGAGGGAGACAGAGACAGAGGGACAGAGACAGAGAGAGACAGAAACAGAGAGAGACCTCGATGTCATTAACTGCACTGATGACAAGCTACTGAAGAATGTGAATGTCTCCTACCAAGCACTGAGATAATGCCAATGACAGAATGGGTTTCTTATTAAGATATCATAAAATGTAGATGGAAAATTAAAGGAAGGTATAATAATTAAAAGAGAAATCAGACATTGGAAAGCCTAAATTTAGAAGACTGTATATGTTGAAGTCCTAGGGGAGGGGATGGGACGATGTGGGGGAGAGAATAATCAGAATAAATTATATATGCATATAAAAGATGTTAACTAAGAGCAACCAATTAAAAGAGAAAAGCAGGTTTATTTTACAATGAAATTGAGTTCCCATATGACACTATGTAACATTTTGTAAATTGATTATATGAATTATCTGCAATAAAAAATTAATTGTTATTAAAGATGTGGTTGTGTTCATCTTAATTACAAATGTTTTAAATTCTTTTTATTTATTTGCTTATTTATTGATTGATTTTTTCAAGATAGGGATTTCCTATATGAACCAGGTTGACCTCAAAAAAGAGATCCACCTGTCTATACTTCCAAAGAGTTAGGATCAAAAGTGTATAGTCACACATGAAAGTTACATTCTTAAAGGGATAAAAAAAGTACAGTTATAAACTTGGTACAATTATTGAACAGTGATCAAGTGAATGGAAATATCAGAAACACATTTAAGGCATTAGGTCACTGTTGTTAAAAGGATCTTGAGCAGCATATGTAATTCAAATCATCCAGGAGACACATTTTGAAAAAAAAAACAAGAAACTGGGTAAAATGATTTAAATATTTTAATCTATTAAAAATTGTAAAGTGCATTCGATATGAAAGCTGTAAGTGATATTCTTCACATTTTTGCTTATATACCATCTTCAATTTTATGTGCATTCTGCAAATATTGTCCATGTTTATTCAGGCTCTTAATATTTCCCCATGACTGATAACATTCACAGAAATCATATTGAGCAAACTGTATATGTTGACGTATAATAGAATTGTATTCTACACAGTACAGCATAGAAATATGTATACATAACTTTCCATATGTGTGTATATACATATGTAAATGGCTCAAGAAAATGAGTATCCCTTTATCATTGTAGTATTATTGTCATCAAAATCCTGAGAACATTGAAATGGCATCAAATAGTGACCAGATCGGCAAAAAAATCCACAAAATAAAACTCTTATAAAGAATCTAACAATACTAGCAAAAGATGCAAAAATATTAAAGTCTCAATGTAATAAAAAGCCCAGATGAAATATTGTATAATATTTTCTCAACTCTAGGATAATGTATTTTTGTAAAACTATCAATAAAAGGCCTGAATTTTGAAGAAATCAAAAGTAGTACAGTATAATTATGCAGTGGTCAATATTGATGCATACCATTTTTACATAACTGCATAAACTGTCTTTCTTTTGTTCCGTGGACTACCGTCGAACTCGGATAGATTTATGGGGAACCATTACATTGTAGACTTAAACTGGATTAATTTCGAGGTGAGTAAGTCATATTTTGGTAAAGTTGCTTTAAAAATAAACCTTTTGATATTAGTACCGCAAATAATTCTCCCTGAAGGAAAAACCAGACACCAAGAACCTAGACCACTGCTGTCCAGGAGAAATTTCTAGATGATAGAAATATTCTATATCTGCTGTGCTTCTGGCTATGGATTCTGGCTGGCTGTGTGCCTCCTGGTTTGCCTGCTGTGACTAAAGAGGCAGATTTTAGTTCTAAGTTTAGTTCATCTCAAATAGCCATGTGTGACCAGTGGGTGCCATTTGGACAGTGTAGCCACAGAAAACTGAAGCAGTGTAACCAAAGACTCACCTAGGAGTCAGTTGACCTCCTAGAAGTGACTTGGGAAAACGTTGGCAATGATAGCCTCGTGGGGAGCTCAGCTTCACCAAAAGCAAACTGTGAATCCTTTACTCTTCTGCAATACTCATAATGCAACTGGTCTCACACCCACCCCAACTCTCACCAAAGACACTTGAGAGGGAGCTGAACCCACTGTGTGCTTTAGATTTCAGTTTAGAAAGTACTTCCTTCAAAGTGGAGCAGACTTAGATTGCCAAGTCCTTTGTGTGGCTCCAGGGACTTGGGCCTGACCAGTGGTGAGGAGGAAATGAAGAATGACATTGGACACACATACATGGGGAAGGCTGGGTCCGTGGGCTGGAGAAAATGCAGCATCCCAGAAGCTCAGCATGTTTATTGTATAGAGTTGGCCAGGAAGCAGGGCTGTTGCACAGGGCAGCAAGGAGGTGGGCATTACATGCAGATAAACAAGGAGGGGAGGACTATGCATATGCAACTGATAAGGGGCAGATTTAGCTAATCTCAGTAGGAGCAGTCTCTGCAGGGAGCAGTCTTCAGGCTATAAATATCCAGATGGGGCCAGGGAGAAAGGTAGAGTAGATTTTTCTGCACACACTATCAACACCATCCTGAGAAGGCATTGTCATGTCTCTGAGCCTCAAGGGGTATGGGGGCCTTTGCATTTTCCCCATGGATAAATGGCTTTGGGTCCAAGGCATGGTCATATCATGTTTACAGCACACATGCACTTAGGGCTGTACTTCCTCAGGGCTTCCTCTGCTCCCACAGTGAGATCTCAAAAGAAAAACAGAAACCAAACAAAAAAAAATGTGCTCAGTGAACTGGTTAATTCCCTTAACTGTACAGATCCAGTGTCCTAAGTCTAGGACTTCCTCCAAGGCTACAGAAAATCCTGTGGACCTAAAATAAGCAAACAAACAAACAAACAAACAAACAAAAAGAAAACCAAAAAACAAAACAAAAACAAAAAACAAACAAAGACCCTTGCGCCCCCCCCAAAAAAATGAATGGGAGAAAAAATTATTAAAGGTTTTCATAGAAAAATGTTTAAGAAAAACACACGGGAATTTACTTAATATAGTTAGTGTCCTGAGATGTGAGGCCCACTCACATCATGCAGCATTTGGAAGTCTCAGACAACTTAACAGAAGAGGACTCCTAAATATTCTTTGTGACCACTCTCCACATACTACTCACAGCTTAATACTAACCTTCATAATTGAGTTGGGGACAGTATTCACCATAGCAGATAATTGAAGCATTAGTGCACACAGACACAGACACAGACACACACACACTCATACACACACTCACACACACACACACACACAAAACACACACACTCACACCTGCATACACACTCACACACATACACACACAGACACACAGACACTCACACACACAAGTACACACACATACACACACACTCACACCTGCATACACACTCACACACATACACACACAGACACACAGACACTCACACATACAAGTACACACACATACACACACACTCACACATACACATAAAACACACACAAAACACATACAAAACACACACACTCAGGAGCACACACAAGAGAAATGTATATTCTATGAAGTTTCTTGGCATATTTTTATTTGTAATCCTCAATGCTTTAGTATTCTTGGTTTTGCTTAAAGGGGGGAAAAGTCAGGCTTCATTTTCCCCCTTTTGAAATGACAGATATCTGTGTGTTAAACATACTCTGATGGCTGTCCAGGCTGCCTCGGCCTATTTGACAGCATCCAGGTCACCTTGGTCAGGACAGTGGTTGCTCTTCTTATTGGCAACTGGTTTGTATCACAAGAGTTTTCCACATCCTTACCAATATTAGAAGTTTGGTGACAGAAGCAGCTTGAGAAACAGTAAAATTATTGTGGTGTTGTCTTTCTGGAGGACATTAAAATTTACATGGTTTGCATATCACTTTTTTTTCTTAGCATTTAGTCCTGCTTTAGTGTTGTTCAAATGTGGCCATGCAGCCAGCATCCCTTTGCTCCAGGCTTTCAGCACCCCATTCCCGTCACTGATCTGATGCATACTTGGTCCCAGAGATGGACAGCAGAGGGATTTGACACACAGCGTCCACTCTGCTCCACTGCTTTGCTTTTTGTAAATTCTTTACAATGGCTATTTCTTGATTTATTATTAAATAATAATAAATCTTGACTTTTCTTGACATTTTGAGATAGGATCTTATTAGGCAGGGTAATTCTGTACCCTAAGGTCTGGTTGCTTCAAACAAGGAGACCCTCATGTATACTAGATTTTTTTTTTTGCCTCCTAAGTTATCCCTGATTGGTTAATAAAATCCCTACAACACGGGCTGGGCAGAAGAGAGGGGAGAGAGCAAAGTTGCCCTTGGCTTGGGGGCTCAGGCAGGGTCCACGAGGAGAGGGAAAGGACATGGGAGGAGAAGGAAGGAGACACCACCCCATAGGGTAGTTGGATCATGAGTGTATTGCCATGTGGGCCAGTCTTGTTAGAACAGGCGTGGCCCAGGCAGAGCATGGCAAGCAATACCTCAGGGTTATTGACAGGGAAGCAGAAAAAGTAGCACAGAGGGTTGATGTCTGCCCAGTTCTAGTATTTTAAAGCTCATTGTAAATCTAAAAGTTTTGTGTCTTTTATTTGGGAACTAAATGATCTACGGTCGGGTAGAAACCCCCTTATAATATTTACTGTAGCAATGGCCACTCAATTATTGTGGTATTTTAAATATAACACACATTGAATTTCACAATTCAGATGCAAGGCTTTTTATGTTTCCAATGTGACTGTACACCTGAGGTCATGTCTAGGTATAGAGACAGAACATGGCAGAAATGCCTAGAACATTTTAAGGTCATCACACTGACCACATGAAAGCCACAGGCTATACAGACTATGATGGATGAGGAGAAGGCTTAGTGCTCTCTGGGAGTCCCCTTCCCTAGACTTGGGATAAGACTTCCAGTAAGCCAAGACCATATTCCTCTTTCATTTCTCAAGGAGCCAGGGGTAGACCCAGATACATGATTTATTGCCTGCAGGGTTTTTTTTTTTTTTTCTGCAAGCGCTGCCCTGTTTGAGGACTTGTCAATGGTAAGCACTGTCAGAGGAAGGCCAGCATATGAATTCTGTATAACTCTGCTCTGACAGCATGTAGCACAATCCTATCAAGTACTGGAAGCCTTGCTGGAAAGATTAATCAACCTCTAGGATCAAAAGGAAGCAACCCGAGGGGCACATGGCTGTAAATCAAGTCTGAAACCATAGCCCATTATGGAAGTTCATCTTTGGATCTTATATCAAACAGCGTTAGCCTCTAAAAGAAACACAAAATTAAAATGGCAAGGTGACGGGTAATGACCCCATAGCAAGGATATCTAAGTAATGTGGAAAGATCCCAGTGCAAAGACATCTAGCAAAGATACTTAAAGAGTGTACCCCAAAATGGGGAGCCCCGTCTCTCGCTCCAATCGCGGGCTTGGGTGCCCTCAGGAATCACGAGTAGCCATTCTTGATGTAACAGCAAGAGGTAGCTTTAATTAACGAGATCCCGGGTCTTAGCGGGATCCCGGGTCGAGACATATCTCACACAGGAGACAGAGGAATCGACCCCGAGACTCAAAACTCGGGGGTTTATATAGGGGAGGGTAGGGGCATTCGCGAGGTTACACATGATTGGTCAATTCAAATGGTGCACAGTTACTTTCAGTGTGAAATTACATCAGCAAGGAGTACGTGCTCTCTAGCAGCTCGGCAGGCAGGTAGGGTGGCTCATCTCACTCAGGCGGGTGAAGGAAGGGGAGGGGGTGGCTATAGATAGTCAATGTCCTTGGGGCTGATAGCTGGTCCGGCAAGTCCTATCTCTGGCTCTCCCTCAGGCACGTCCGGCCCTGAACATCCGGACTCTGACAATGAGTATCCTTTTTAAAACTCTAGTTCTACATTCCCTTCTCCTTTTTTGTTAATAGTCCTAATCTTAGAACTTCATGGAGAACTCAGCTTCATCTAGCATAACAGCTTGGTATTGTTGTCTTAACATGAGGATTCTAATCTGGACACTATCTAAGCCTATACACCAAGGTCATGACTAGCTTTTAGAACTTCTAAGCTTGTACAGACTGTGATCCCTGAGGCACGGTCCCAAGAAGTATTAAGAGTACTAACATATGCATTGTTACATCATTTGTAATGGAAATCAAGCCTATCCCACACCTATCTTGATAGAACCCAGGACAAACATGACTGAATTTCCCTCTAGGTCCCAGCTCTCAGCCCCAACATATAGTACACGACTGGTGAGGGCTGAGAATTGACAGCTGTCAGGGTGGTCAGCAGCACCAGGTATGGTCCTTTCCAGCGAGGCTCGAGTGTCTGGGCTCAGTGTAGCTGCAGTCTCCGACCTGGAACTGATGGGATGTCTCAGGGGTCTCCAGGGCATAGGCTGCTGTCAGCTGTGAGCAGATTTCTTTCTGTATCACCTGTAGGTCTTTTAGCCTTGCAAACAAATCATTATTACTATGGCACTATGACGTGTTGGTTCAGTAACATCATCTAATACAGTCAGGGGGGCTGAGGCCCCATATAAGATCTCAAAGGGGGTAAGGCTGAATCTGGAAGGGGTATTTCTTGCTCTGAAGAGAGCAAGAGGGAAGGAGTGTCACCCAGTCTGCGCCAGTCTCCATGGTTAATTTAATTTGGTCAGGGTCTCTTTTAGAGTTTTATTTATTTACTCTACCTGTCCTGAACTTTGAGGTCTGTAGATACAATGTAATTTCCAATCGACCTCTAAATACTTGGCCACACCCTGGCTTACGTTGGCAACGAAAATAGGGCTGTTGTCTGACCAGATCACCTTGGGTACTCCAGACTGGGGGAAGATTTCTTCCAGTATCTTCTTGATGACTATCGAGGCCGTCTCTTGCAGTTGTTGGCTTCACCAGGGCATCCAAGAGATGGTAAAGGCATCTGAAGTGCTGATGTGCTGGGGGGTAGAAGTTCAGCCATCCCAGATGACATCGTGTTGTCCACCATGGCAGCACCCACTTGTCTCTGACCTTCATTCATGAAGAGAACTGTTCCCGTTTGTGGACAAGGTCCTTGGCTTTCAGCAGGGGTCAATCAGCCAGTTGCACAGGTCTTTCCTCCACCCATGGGCTTCTGTCAGTGCTTGACACTCGTGCTGTGGTGGCTCCAGGTCTGGATTGGGCAGCAAGGTGACCAAATTGTCCCCAACCGGTGGAGAACCTAGTACATGGCAGCTGACCGTGGTCCCATCTTTTGGGACACTCTATTTAAAGGCAAAACATCAGCCACTCTATCACAGTTTAAGTCCTGGATTGGGTGATAATTGCCAGTGCCCGGCTGGCAGGAACGGTGTGTTCCAAGCAGAACAGCGCTAAACCACACACCTCCCAGCATCAGGTACTGGTGCACTGAGACAGGTCTTAAGCTCCACATTCACAGTCTGTAGATATGCATACACATGGCCTCACCCAGCGATTTCAGCCCACGCAAGCCAATTTGGAGAGCAATTTTCTCATGAGCAAGGGATAGGGGAAGTCAGGGATGACCATGAATTAGTGGGTGGGTTACCCGGCCCACGCCAAGGTCCACTGTTCTTCGGGCAGTCCATAAGTATTGTTCGTTGCCAGGAACCCCTTGCACTCAAAGTCTTTGGATATTGGCCCACTGGGGGGCATAGGAGCACAGAGCATTGGGTCCCTTTCCAGCACTCTAGGACCAAGAAACTCTCCAGTGGCCCCTCTTGTTCTTTCTTGGGCAGTCCCTGCCCCAGTGCCCTTTTTCTTGGCATTAGGCACACTGATATTTAGCCAGGAATTCTCTTCTGTTGCCAGGTACTATCTTCCTAGGTTCCCTAACTACTGTGGCCAGTATATGTTCCTCTCTCATCTTTTATCTAACTTTAGCTCTCTAACTTCTTCTTCTTTTTGTCTCTTTTCTTCCCTAGCTTCCTGCTCTTTTTATCCTCTTTCTTTCTTTCTTTTTTTCAATCTCTCTGTCTGCACCTTCTTCTACAGCTATTTTTCTCTGCAACTTACAATAACTCTCTCAGTGACTTAGCTTAACCCTTCAAGTTTCTGTAACTTTCTCTTCATATCCTTTCCTTATCTTAGCCAAATTGGTGGGGCATTTTCCAGCCCCTCAGAGACCCACCCTTGGAGCCTGGCGGCAGACCTGGAGCACTCCCTACCTTCAGGCGTCTGAAGAGAGCAGGCAGAAGTGAGGGCCTTCTATCCGTGTCTGGAACATTTTTTCTGGCCTCTAGTAGGATCCCGTCTTTCCTCAGTGGTAAAGAAAACCTGTAACAGGTACTAACAAGCATGAAGAGGGCAAACAGCATTTAGTCACACAGCTAAACCAGGAGGCCTTCTTGGACAAAAAGCCATTGTACAAATAAGCACAAGCTTTGTCTATGAAACGGAAAGGTGAGCAGAGAGGCAGCAGATCTGTTATCGACTATCTCTCTAGACTTAGATTTTTCCCTCAAGGAGTATAACCAAAGGATGGAGAGATGGTTAGAACCTGGGTGCTAGATGCCAGGTGGCTGACAAAAGAATCGTAACCAATTCACCTGGGGCTATCAGGACCTCAGTAGCAGCCCTTTACCAAACTGTCTCACTGGGTTTAAAGGCCCATGGAAAAGAAAACATTAATCCTGACCTTGGCCACCGCCTGATAAGGCAGGCTCCCTTAAAGAACTTCTCTAAATGAGCGCTCTCCTACTGTGAGCAAATGTCAGAAATTCCTTTCTTGTTCTTGTTTTCCTTATAGTCCTCTCCCACCTCGCTCTCAGCCTTTTCACATAGTTCCTCCTGTAGCATTTCTAACACAGCCTCTCTCTCTCTCTCTCTCTCTCTCTCTCTCTCTCTCTCTCTCTCTCTCTCTCGATAGCCTGTTGACAGCATTTCTGATCTTTTAGGCAGCTACTCACTAACTGTCAAAACGGCTGAAACTCTGCCTTTAAGATTCCTTACTCACAAGCAAAATTTAAATCTTTCTCTAGCTTATCTCAGCTGCCTGCGAGCACAAGCACAGATAAAAACACTGTTTTAACAATTAACTTTGGCTATCAACCAACACACCGCCACTAGAGCAGGGTCCATAAGATTAAGTTTCTTACTCACTAAGCATTAAGGGGACCAAGTAAAACTCTTCGACGAACAAAGCAAAACATGATTTCAAACACAGTCGTCGGTCCAAGATTTTAAACACAGTCAGATCTTTTTGACTGTCAGTTGCCGGGTCCTCCCTGCAAAATTCAGCTCGTGGAACGTTCTCATGCGTCCCAGATCCTGCGCGATTGGGGCGTCCCCCTGTGCGCTTTCTAAAAAGGAAAAAGAAAAAAAAAAGACTATTTGGAGTAGGAATCCTTCATCTACTCACAGGCGCCTATTCGGGGTGGGGAACCTTCTTCCACACGAGCACAGGGCAGGAATCCTTCATCTGCCCAGACAGTGCACTCTCAAGCTAGCTTTCTACGGAGTGGGAATCCTTCTTCCACCCGTGCACAGGGCAGGAATCCTCCTTCTGCCCAGACAGTGCACTCTCAAGCTAGCTTTCTACGGGGTGGGAATCCTTCTTCCACCCGTGCACAGGGCAGGAATCCTTCTTCTGCCCAGACAGTGCACTCTCAAGCTAGCTTTCTACGGGGTGGGAATCCTTCTTCCACCCGTGCACAGGGCAGGAATCCTTCATCTGCCCAGACAGTGCACCAAGACCTTAAACCGGTACTGAAAAACACAGACTACAAGACTTAATTCACACAAACTCACACACAGCAGCCGCTTTCCAGCACTCACACTAACGTACCTCCAAGTGGCATTGGTGTTTCCGGGGGGTCACGCTCAGATCCCGGACGAGCCCCCAAATGAAAGAGCATACCCCAAAACGGGGAGCCCCGTCTCTCGCTCCGATCGCGGGCTGGGGTGCCCCCAGGAATCACGAGTAGCCATTCTTGATGTAACATCAAGAGGTAGCTTTAATTAACATGATCCTGGGTCTTAGTGGGATCCCGGGTCGACACGTATCTCACACAGGAGACAGAGGAATCGACCCCGAGCCTCCAAACTCGAGGGTTTATATAGGGGAGGTTAGGGGCATTCTCGCGGTTACACATGATTGGTCAATTCAAATGGTGCACAGTTATGTTCGGCGCGAAATTACATCAGCAAGGAGTACGTGCTCTCTAGCAGCTCGGCAGGCAGGTAGGGTGGCTCATATCACTCAGGGGGGTGAAGGAAGGGGAGGGGGTGGCTATAGATGGTCAATGTCCTTGGGGCTGATAGCTGGTTTGGCAAGTCCTATCTCTGGCTCTCCTTCAGGCATGTCCGGCCCTGCACATCCGGACTCTAACAATGAGTAACCTTTTTAACTCTAGTTCTGCAATACATGTCCATGAAGCTTTCACCAAGAATCCCCATTCTGTGTTCTAAAATACTATATATATATATACACACACACAGTGAATCCTCATTTATGGTCAGCTATGGGGATTGATTCTCTGGGAACCTGACTTTGAGATAGAGATAGATGTATAAATGTGTTTGAAAAGTGCCCTTGGGGACCATGGCTGTGACAAAGAGGAGAGAAGAGGATGGGGCAGAGAGCACTCTGGCTCTAATGCAGTCACAAGAGTATGCAGGCAGCCCTGTGTGGGGCTCAGGAGCTGGCCTGACCCTGAAGTCTTAGCCTGCACTGGAACAAGCAGGAGGCCCGGCCTTAAAGTCCCCATTGGCTAAGGACGAGGTTCCTGGTCAGAACCTAGTTACCACATTGTAACCGCATAGCCATCCCTTCTCCAATATCATTCTTCCTGAATTTCCAAGTCCTATCATGAGGATATTTGGGGGTCCACTCTGATCTTTTACTCAGAGCAAACATAAAAATCAGGTGGATGGGCAGGGAGTGGAATGGCCTAAGGTTAAGCTAAACCTCAATTTTAATGGGTCCATAAGTTCAGGAGGGAGTCCATTTGGCATTGTCATCTGTGGCTTCTGTGTCCTTATCCCAGGTGTGCTGACTCTGTGATAAGATGCCACCTCAACTCACATATGTCAGGGTGAAAATCATGTATGACTTTTCTGGGAAGAACTCTGCCTTTTCCTACCATCTGGAGTTATACAACATCTCTATGCAAAGCTCAGAAGAGAGGGGTGGAGATTGTGGAGGCCTTAGAAGTTGAGGATCTTTTCTGATTAAGGCACATATTTTTTCCTGTATAATTTTTCCCTTGCTCTTTCACTAATGATGGTTGACTTCATTCCTGGCCTGAAGTAAACTGGATTCTAAGGTTTGGATTAGGGAAGCCCCTCTTTTTGAGATGATAAGCCCAGCAAGGGATCCCACTGCATACAGGTTCCTATTCCCAAGGAAGTTGTTGCTGCAGAATCACAGCATGGGGGCAGCAGCACAGGATATCTCCCAGCTTTCTCTCCTGCACCTGCTGCAACTGTAATAAGGCTGTTTGTTTGTTTGTTTGTTTGTTTGTTTGCTTTTTATTGGAAATACCTAAAATCTGGTCAGAGTTAATACATGCCTTTAATACCAGCACCCACAAGGTATTTTTGTTTTTGCTTTTGTTTTTGTTTTATTTCATTTCATTATTTCTGTAATTGTTGTTAGGATTCTTATTGTTTTCTTTGGTAATTCCCTCTACCTCTTCACTCTGTACCCAGAATGTGAAGCCCATGCTCTGCATGGTCCTATTATTCATGTTAAGAATTTTATTCTTACCACCAACACCACAGATGATCACATTATTTACTTTCAAATCAGGAAAACAGGCATAAAGAAGAGAGCTATGTTGTTTGGTTTCAGGTAACCAGCCAATCAGGAGTGTAGGATGGCTTCCCAATGTTTTGGATTAGGTAAGCTTCTGTTATTGAGATGAAAGGCCTCTGTTGAAACCTCCAGTTGAGTAACAGAGAGCCTGGAAAGACTGAAAGAGAGGTTGCACCTTGAAGGTGAAGGCTGGCCCTTCAGTGCCTCTGCAGCCTGAGGCAGAGTTCTGTTGTGAACACAGGAGCACTTGGCCAGAGATCATAGGGGACTGCATTTTGGTTGAGCCCTGAGACCTGGATGAGCAGAGGCCTCCACAGTCCTGATAAAGGGAAGCAGAGCCACATAGATGTGAGGGAACAATGGATCTTTGAACTGCTTGTTCTCCACCTCATTTATCTTGTATACATAATATATGTAAATGACAAGGGCATCCTACTTTATCACATCTAGTCTTTCTATCTGTTAAAGCATGTGCAAATGTAAATACAGTAGAGTTAGTTCAGCAATACATTGTATCCCATTTTGTTAAAGAACTTTGTTTTATTTCTATTTATATATTTTTTCTTTTTCACTTTACGTTCTGCTCACTGACTACTGATACTTAATTCCTCTCCCACAATCCTTCCCCAATTCTCCTGGCACAGTCTTCTCTGAGTGTATGAGGGCCAACTGTCTCAGTACCTCCCTTCTTTAACCAAAGCCTTTCCTGGGGGCATTGGTGAGGATGCTGGTTTTGAATGCCTAGGACTTGGCTTTCTTCATGCTCCAATTTGCTGGCTTTTGGAAGTTTGTGAAGAAATGTCTGTGAACTTGGTCCTTCATCCAGATGGTACACAAGAGGCAATGGTTTTGTTAATATTTTTGAGAGTATATTTCAATCAAACCTATCCTACTAATATCCTAACAATAACAAAGGTAATGGGAGGCTACACATCTATTCCCTTAGTTTTCAGTTCTTCTCAGAGCAGCAGTGTAGAAGCCCACAAAGCTGGCAAAGTGAAGTGAGGTCAGGCAGGGGTCTTAAGAGCACAGTCCTACATTCTTAGAGTAACTCCTAGGGATTTACCATATCCATACACCCGTAGCTCCATATGCACTGGACCCCAGGGAAGTGCTCAACATTCATTGCTTTTGCCACGCAGTTTGCCACAAATGTTAGAAATCTGAAAAGTTCAGGAAAATTGAAAGTGTGAATAACTCCCAGTGACTGGAGTAAGCTCAAACAGTCTGTGACAACGAAGAAATGACTAAGTATCCAAGAAACAAGACGCTCACCAGGATCGTAGTTTTATCCCAGTAAGAAAATTTGAATAATAAGTCTTCAGGTGAAAAGATAAATTAGGAGGTCATAGACCTAAAAGTTTTATCCTTTGCCCTCAGGGGAGCAGCCATTCTTTCAGCCTTTCCTGGCCCTGGGTCACAGGATCAGAGTTCTCACCTGGAAGCAGGGTTATCTGGAAGGCAGATAATACATATCCACAGACTCCCCTTTGGGTACAAACTGATAGGCAACTTCAAGGCTTAAAGTCATTCTCTCTCTCTCTCTCTCTCTCTCTCTCTCTCTCTCAGCTTGAGGCTGCACACACGCTGCATTCTTTTGTACATTCCGGTTTTTTTATTGCAGTTTTCTTTTCTCAAACTCCCACAATCATGTACACGTCTGTTCATTACCCTTTCATTCTCACACACACTCTTCATACACACCTCGTACATATCTCACACACACCACATGTACTCTCCTGTCACATACACACACATAATCTTCACACACACCTCACACATATCTCACACACAGCACATGCACTCTCCTGTCACGTACATACACATAATCTTCATACACACCTCACACATATCTCACACACACCACATGCACTCTCCTGTCACTCACACACACAGTCTTCACACACACCTCACACATATCTCACACACACCACATGCACTCTCCTGTCACTCACACACACAGTCTTCATACACACCTCATACATATCTCACACACAGCACATGCACTCTCCTGTCATGCACACACACAGTCTTCATACACACCTCATACATATCTCACACACAGCACATGCACTCTCCTGTCATGCACACACACAATCTTCACACACACCTCACACATATCTCACACACACCATATGCACTCTCCTGTCAGGCACACACACACAATCTTCATACACACCTCATACATATCTCACACACACCACTTGCACTCTCCTGTCATGCACACACACAATCTCCACACACCTCACACATATCTCACACACAGCACATGCACTCTCCTGTCACGCACACACACAGTCTTCACACACACCTCACACATATCTCACACACAGCACATGCACTCTCCTGTCATGCACACACACAGTCTTCACACACACCTCAAGTTCTCTCCTCACTCATTCTCAAATGCTCTCCTCATGCTCTCTCCCTGGCTCTCACATTTGTTCTCAGACTCGCTCCCTCATTAGCTCCCTCATTAGCTCCCTCATTCACTCTTCACATTCTCTCTCCTCTCACTCTTCACATGCTCTTGTCATGCTCTCTCATTCGCTCTCACATTTGTTCTCACATTAGCTCTGTCATTTACTCTCTCATTCACTCCCTCATGGTCTCTCTCATTTACTCTTCACATGTTCTGTAGCCTTTCTCTTCTCCCAGTCCTTTATTAATAATCCAAAGGCGGGTAGAAAAAAGAGATTTTATAATCATTGCCAAATCAAATGCAAAGAATGACTACATCTCACCAAGGACTAAGAATTACAACTGTTCTCCAAAGTTTCAGGCTTGCCCTATACCCAGGCCTGTGGCCAATATAATAATAATAATTGTAAACTTATCGTGATTTAAACTTTAACCATTTACTTTTATACTTCAGAGTCCAAAGCTCCGAGATCAGCTAATTGAATTTCATGTGACACTCTAATGATAAATGACATAGGCAAAACTGCCAGGCAGTGGCCAGAAAGAATCAAGGTAACTCTTAGCACACTAATTCCACTAGCTTTCTGTTCCTTGCACACAATGACTCTCATAAGGGTTCCAGTAGTTAGACTTAGTTTACTAGTATATTATTTTATATATTCTATACTTCCTTAACCAGTCTATAATATTATGTAAAACTTACTTCCTAACTTCAATAACTTTTTCCTTTCTTAGGGTCCCAATGTTGGTTCTAATTCATTTTCTCTTATTTTCTTCAAGCTGTCTTTGCAAGTAAAACCCTAATCTAGAACTACAATTCTGCAGTTATTACATTTTTTTCCAAGATGAGAATACACAGTATCCACCTGGGCCACTAGGGCTGTGCTGTGCTGTGCCCCTATGCATCAATTTCCAATTGTCTAAGAATCATAACATCAAGGAACATCTAGTTTCACAGAATTCACCAGAGCAGAAGGAGAAAGAAGTAGGAAAGTCAGATATAATACAATAATTGTGCACACCAAGGCCAACTGATAGGCAGTCACACACAAATGAAATCTATAAAGCCGTTGTCCAGGGCTAAGGTTTTGAGAAATGGAAACAACCAGTTTTTACAAAAAGCTACTGCGGGCTACTGCGATGTCCCCATTGTATGTTGTCCCCAGCATTAGCCAGAACTCAGACAACAAAGGGAGGTCAAAAGGATACAGATTGGAAAGGAAGAAGTCAAAATATCACTGTTGCAGAGGATAGGGTAGTATACATGGGACACCCCAAAAGTTACAACAGAGAACTCCTAAGCCTGATAAACAACTTCAGCAAAGTGGCTGGGTATAAAATTAACTCAAACAAATCAGTAGCCTTCCTCTACACAAAAGATAAACAAGCTGAGAAAGAAATTAGGGAAATGACACCTTTCATAATAGTCCCAAATCATATAAAAATACCTCAGTGTGACTTTTATCAAACAAGTGAAAGATCTGTGTGACAAGAACTTCATGATCTGAAGAAAGAAATTGAAGAAGATCTCAGAAAATGCAAAGATCTCCCATGTTCATGGCTTGGCAGTATGAAGATAGTAAAAATGGCCATTTTCCCAAAGTGACCTACAGTTGCAATGCACTCTCCATCAAAATTCGATTGCAATTCTTCATAGGGTTAGACAGAACAATTTGCAAATTCATTTGGAATAACAAGTAATGCAGGATAGCTAAAACAATCCTCAACAATAAAAGGACTTCCCTGGGAATCACCATCCCTGAACTCAAGCACTTTACAAAGCATTAGTGATAAAACTGTATGGTATTGGTACAGAGACAGGAAGATAGACCAGTGGAATAGAACTGCAGACCCAGAAATGAACCAGCACACCTATGGTCCCTTGATTTTTGACAAAGGAGACAAAAGCATCCAGTGGAAAAAGGATAGCATTTTTAGCAAAGGGTGCTGGTTCAAATGGAGGTCAGCATATGGAGGAGTACAAATCATCCTCTTCTTATTGCCCTGTGTAAAGCTTAAGTCCAGGTGGATCATGGACCTCTACATCAAACCAGATCACTCAAACTAATAGAAGCAAAAGCGGGGAAGAATCTTGAACACAAGGACACTGGAAAAAATTTCCTGAACAAAACACGAATGGCTTATGCTCTATGATCAAGAATAGACAAATGGGACCTCATAAAGGTACAAAGCTTCTGTAAGGCAAAGGAAACTGTGGTTAGGACAAACCAGCAACCAACAGATTGGGAAAAGACCTTTACTAATCCTACAACTGATAGAGGGCTAATATCCAAAATATACAAGAACACATGAAGTTGGACTGCAGGGAGACTAATAACCCTATTAAAAATTGCAGTTCAGAGCTAAACAAAGAATTCATAGCTGAGGAATATGGAGTGGCTGAGAAGCACCAAAAGAAATGTTCAACATCTTTAGTTATGTGGGAAATACAAATCAAAACAACCCTGAGATTCCACCTCACACCACTCTGAATGGCTAAGATCAAACACTCAGGCTATAGAAGACGCTTGCACGGATGTGAGAAAGAGGAACAATCCTCCATTGTTGGTGAGATTGCAGACTGGTACAACCATTCTGGATATCAGTCTAGAGGTTCCTCAGAAAATTAGACATTGCACTAGCGGAGGACCCAGCTATACCTCTCTTGCACATATACCCAAAAGATGCTCCAACATACAACAGGGCACATGCTCCACCATGTTCATAGCAGCCTTATTTATAATAGTCATAAAATGAAAAGATCCCAGATGCCCTTCAACAGAGGAATGGAAACAGAAAGTGTGGTACATCTACACAATGGAGTACTACAGAGATATCAAAAACAATGACTTCATGAAATTCATAGGCAAAAAGAATGAACTAAAACATATCATCCTGAATGAGTTAACCCAATCACAGAAACACACACGTGGTATGCACTCATTGATAAGTGGATATTAGCCCAAATGCTCAAATTCTCCAAGATTCACAGACCAAATGAAACTCAGGAAGGATGACCAAAATGCTGATTCTTCACTCCTTCCTTTAAAGGAGAAGAAGAATCCCTATTGAAGGGATAGGGATGCAAAGTTTAAAACAGAGCCTAGAGGAATGTCCATTCAGAGTCTACCCCACATGTGGCCTATACATATACAGCCTTCAAACTAGATAAGGTGGATGAAGCTAAGACGTGCAGGCTGATAGGAACTGGATATAGATGTCTCCTGAGAGGCACAGCCAGATCATGTCAAATACAGCGGTGAATGCTAGCAGCAAACCATTGAACTGAGAACTGGACCTCAGTTGGAGGAATTACAGAAAGATTGAAAGAGCTGAAGGGACTTGCAACCCCATAAGAACAACCATGCCTACCAAGCAGAGTTCCCAGAGACTAAACCAGTACCCAACCACTATACAGGGACTGTGCCATGGCCTCATCTGCATGTGTATCAGAGGATGGTCTTCTTGGGCACAAATGGAATGAGCAGCTCTTGGTCCTGCCTAGGCTGGGAAAGTGGATGGCTGGTGAAGGGAATATTTTATAGCAGAGGTGGAGGGCGATGGTATTCGGACTTATTTCTGGAAAACAAGGAAGGAATAACATTTGAATTAGAAATGAAAAATATCCAACTAAAAATCAACAACAACAAAATGGTATTTTGAGCTTCGAATCAAAAAAAGCCACAGTCAGGAAACAGAGAATTGTATGCCTCTGGTTTTCTTCAAATATGCTTGAGGCCCAGGTAGGTTCTGGGCCTAGGCTGAACCAAGAGGGTTCCTGCCACTGACTGCTCCTCTATTCCTGTTTCCAGAGGCACCATGCAGATTAATATTGGGCCAGAGATGTGGGAAGAGCTGGTCAGAAGTGGCTTTATTTCCTGTGGTCTCAGGATTATCTGCATTCCAGGGTGTTCAGCATTTTCTGCCCCAGGATTTGGGTGCAGGGTTCCCGATGGCTTTAAACTCCCTTATACCATGTTTATATGTCCTGGGAGGTATTACAGAAAAATTAATGTTTATCCTACTAATTTGGTCAAAACTCTCATCGACAGAGTATAATTTAGAGGTAACTATATATTTGACAGCAAGCATACACAGTGGGTAATGTATGCATGATGAAGTTGAAATTCAGAGTTGGAAACACAGTGCACAGTGACTGTATAAATGCCTGGGAATCTCAGTCTGACTGGGAAGTGATTTGATGCCCAGTCCCCATGAGAATGCAGAGATCCATCCCTCCCTGATAGCTGTGGGACTTCAGATGTTGACACTAATGATCAATAAAGAAGGTTCTTAAGAGTGAAGAGTTTGAGATTACCCCTTTATTGACCAGAATACATCCAATTTACTGGATAGTAACCAGATGCAGGTAGTCAATATATACAGTCTATATCCTTATCAAAATAGAAAAGCAAATGAACAAAACAACAACAGATAAATAACAAATCTTCAAATGAATAGAAGGAAAACCAAATAACCAAAACAATTAAAAATTAACCAAACTTTAAATAGAGGAATTGCACTAAGCATTTTTTGCTGCTCCTTTTGCAGAATAGACTTATAGCCTGTGGCTTGCCTTGGAGACATAGTAGACAAGCAGTTAGTGATGGTAACAATCTTTTCGAGAGGAGGGGAAGTAGGTCTGATTTGTTGGAGTGGGGGTATTAAGGAAAAAGCCATCCAACACTGAGTATAAATGATATTACAGACTTTGTCACAAAGTCTTTCCAATATTGTGAACTGATCTACATGAAACTCTTCTGGGTGACCCATCAGGACAAGTACAAATTTACACGTGCACGGTCTTTCTGGATGACCAGCAGCTCTTGATTGATGTGCATCATCACTTCTCTGCGTCCCTCAAAAAGTGCACACTTGCTGGAGAGAGGCAAGGTGAAAATACAGCGTATTCAATCCAAAGAAGTTAAACTAAAGGAGGAAAATGCAGTCCACAATTGCTATGGACATTACAGATGAGACGCAATAGTGGTGTATTTGCTGTGCACACTTAGTTCTCCTCCTGTAGCTCTTCTCTCCAAGGGAGATCTTGTCCTGGTCTGTGTCATGTTCGAGTTTCTGCTGGAGAATTTCAGACCTAGCAGAGCAAGGGAATAAAGATTTAGTGAGTGGTTGTCAATTCAGCTCTCCCTCTTACATCAGCTCTATTCAGTTGGATAATCCAGCATGACCTGTCAGCTGAGGTCAGTCCCTGCATCCCCAAGTGTCCTAGAGTACCTGCGCTTGGATTTATATCTCACCTTTCAAACTGCTAGAATTTGAACTGTGGACTATGCACTGTACTGGGATTAAGAGAAAAATGAGCATTTTTCCCACTGGTACAGGTATATGACACTGAATAATAACATTGTAGCTATGTCTGAATCTGAGTTCAAGAGAGGTATGAGCAACCTAGAATACCATGTGGATTCCTTCTGGAGAACATGCCCAGAATTGAGGTGAAATTTCTGATTATGTCAGCACTGAAGGAACCCGTCTAGTTTCCATTCGTAACCACTGAATCTGCAAATACACAGAGAAGCCATCTCACTTCAAATTCATGCTCACCGCACAGATCTTGTAATCACTGAGAATGTGCTCCATGCAAATCTTCCCAGCGTACACATGGACATTAAAGGTGATTGTGATGTAGAAACAGAACAGCACCCCTGTAAGTCTATGGCTAGTGCAAGGCAGTTTGTGAGAGGACAGAAGAGAAAATGTCCTCAGATCTTTCCGGAGAGATCACAGGAAGAAAGGAGTAGAACATAGCAAGAAATCCAGAGGATCATATATATATTGTTTCATGGGCAAAATTCACATGAACTGTACCAGAACAATACTCTGAGTAGCTCTTTAACTGCCTGAGGCTGAAATCCAGGTGGGTTGGTCATCCACCCAAAAAGGGTATTTATATAGGGAAGGATATTCAAATGGCCTCTTCCAGCCTATGTTCCTACCTGAACATTAATGCTTAATGTAAAGATTCCCCAGGATTCGCTGGAGGCATAAAAAAATGTTGAGTGGAATATGTACATAGTGGCCAGAGCCTATAGACAGCTCAGTCAGTGATGTGCTGTCCTCCCATAAACCGTCATAGACTCAGGGTTCTTTCCCCATTAACAATCTGGCTTAGCAAGTCCCAAAGGCTGTGTAGAGCTGTCTTGTTGCTCAGCAAAGGATCATATGTTGGTGGTGGACTAGACTCTTGTTCTTGTTCACTCTTTCAGACTTTCCCCAAAGTGTGCAACTTCTTCTAATCGGAGCTGTCTTTACCATAGCCTGAGTGACTTCATGCCCAAAGCTAGAATCATAGGAAATCTCCATAACCAGGATCCAAATCAACAAATTTTCTCCCCGTAATGTGATTGTTCCACAGATAATTTGAATAAGTAAGTAAAAGCTTGCATGGATTATCTCACACTGAATCAGAATCTATGGAAGGGCTCCATCGTATGTACACTTTTACTCCTTGGCTGATGGACGTCTGGATAGATTCTCCTTCAAGGTTACTCTGGGACCACTACAACACTGATGTGCCCTAGTTGCAATGGCAATACCTACTCCTTGTTGTGGAATCACTGGGTTAACTAAAACTTCTGTTCCACTTTCTGAACATGGCTTCTCATAGGGCTACCTGTTCTTACACTGTCAGACCCATTTGAAGCTCATCATTTCTCCTAACCCACTGAGGCTGAAATTAACTGAGAGAAAATGATGTTGATCGACAGCACTTGCAGAATGCTACACAGATAACATAGAGGAGCGCTTTGGATTATCTGTGCACCTAAAGGGGTTCCTGAAACTGCCCTGTTCTTGCACCACAGCATAGCTATGGGACTTTTTCTGGATGACGATACAATTCCAAGCAACTCAAATTCTCAATGAATAAAATCCAAGCCAAACTCCTAGGGGAAGTTGTAGTGTGCCAAGGTAGCTCGAAAGAAATGGTAGCAGGCAATGTGGAAAGCAACCTTGGAGAAGACACAGTGAGTGACATAACCTTCCAGTGGGCTTTCACAATTCACAAAGAACAGAGAAGCAGAATAAACTCATGGATTTTTCTAGAGAAGCCTTGCCCTTACCTCCCAGTACTCCATTCCTTTGATGTGCTCCAAAGGATTTCAATGCAGATCAGTAGTTTTGCCCCTAATCACTTGAAAATCTAACTTTAGAGGTGTTTTTGTGTCCTCTTTTTGGGGGTTGCATATCTAATGGATTTTATTGTCCTGCTTCTACACCATAACAAAAAGGGACCTGCAAGCTCTAGGCCTGTACCATTTGTTACCCCTGTGAAACATGATTCACTTGAACATATTTCCACTCCTCCCCCAGACTTCACACGATAATTCATTCTGAAATTTTTGGAAAGAATAAATTAGTAATTTAAGTGTCCTTTTGCTGTACAGAGCTAGATGGAGAAACCAAATGACTGGGCAGCTCTATTTCATGTTTCATGGATGTAAAGTGAACGCTTAGAGTACTTTTCTCATGAAACTTGGAAATAGAGGGAAACACATGTTCACTACTGCAAACACACACACACACACACACACACATATATTCACACACACACATATACCCACACACACACCACACACACACACACACACACAAACACACACACAAACACAGACACACAGATACACACTTGCATGCACAAATGAAAACTTTGCTCTTATGCAGCACATTTCCTGTTGAGCGAGGAATTAGTGGGAACAATGCTGTGTACAAGTCTCTTAGACACAAGCAAGATGTGCTGCCCTGGCCTGTACTCATTTCCACTTCAGGAAACCTTTCTATACAGATACTTGCTGGTCCGACAAGTAAGTTACATGTTTTGCACAGATAGCCTAAACAACACAACATCAAATCCCCAAGAGAGATTTCTAGGAAAAGACTCCATCAAGCTCTATGCTGACTCATCATAGGCCCCTCACTAAAACTACCCTGTTTCCTTCATAGAAGACTTTGGAAGCATCAGAGAAGGCAGTGACTCATTGTCAGTTCCCAGGAACATTTCATCACATTAGAGTTCATGTGATATTAAAACAACTTCAATGTCAGTAAGAAAAAGGCTAAATAAATAACATACAGTGAATTTTCTGAAATGCAGCACTGCGTACAATATTGAGAGGGTATCTATCCTGAAAGAATGCAGTGCCCATGATATAGTCAGCAAAGCAATGTCAGCAGAGGGTTGCACTCTAGGATTCCATGCAAGATCATGGTGAAGCCAATAAGACAATCCAGAAACTTCCCGGGGGATAACTCTGTTCAGGTAAAGTGAAGAAATCTAATCCTTATTTTTGAAATAGCTGAATGGTTTAAGAATGTGTTGAGACAAATAAGAGAGGGGGCTCCACCTGGAACTGGACGAATGATGCAAAGACTGCTGGCCAGCACAAAACAGGAAGCTTCATGTTTGTTGAGAGACCTAGGCTTAAAGGACTAAGTTAGATAATGACTGGACAAAACTGCATGTCATGAACTGGCCTCCCCGCATGCTCCCTAAGATGCAGGTCAGCATAGCAATGCAACTTTCTTGGTGAGAATTGGGGGTACATATGGATAACTTTGTTCTTGAAGCCTCAAGTCTCTCATGCCAACCCTCAGCCTTTGAGAAACCTTTTCCACATCCTTGCTCTTCTAACCAGCTTCAGGTTGTAAGGCCCAGTTATGAACTCTCCAGGAGCACTCAAATAAGACAGGGCTGACATGCTGATACACAGGCTCTGTAGTTACCCAAGATCTATGAAGCATGAAGTCACCATCTTCATATACAGGGACATGAGGGGAGGAAGAACAAAAGCCACCACAAATGACAATGAGAACCATTTCTTTGGCATTTCCACAAGGCTCTCCTCCTTGAAAACTACTTACTTCCTGAGTCTCACACGATCCCTGTAAAGAAAATGGGCTCTGGGCTTTTGCTTCATCCCTCAAAGCCCTGCTCTAGTCTAAAGAGGGGCTCCCACATAGCACCCTCCATACATAATGGCATGTAGTGCTGTGCTGTGTGATCAACCTATCTCCCTTAATGAAGTGCAGATTCTCAAAGAGCAGGAGCATTTGATTTCCAAACATGCAGTTTCTTGAAAAGGGGCTATCTCCACAGAAAGCCTTGTAAACCATCACATGAATGAACACTTGGATGAGACCTAGGTCAGGACATGGATCAGTCAATAGACAGTTACATTGGTTTGTCTATGTTTATGGTAAGACCTGAGGACAACCTGACCCTGAGGCCTAACCCTACCTGCTGTTGCGTGGCACTGGGGTCACAGATGTTCATTCCGGCCTCTTCCCAGAGCCTCTTTGTCTCCACAGAGGATGCTGGCAGTTCAGTCTGCTCCACCAGCAGTTCTCTCTTCTCATCCAGCAAAATCTGTATATTGTTCTTCAATTGAGCTTGTTCACGCAGGAGCTGGGAGTGCCTGATGCTGAACCACAAACAAAAAATGGTAAATCCCAGCCAGCTTCTATTTGCCTGTCACTCCTGCAAGTCCAATCATCCCTTCAAGGGTCCTCATCCTCAGAAATCCCCAGAATAGAGCCACACTATGCAGGTTAGCACCAATTAGAGGAGGTAAAATCCAGAATCCACATTCCACATGAATCAAAGTACTTCTGAAAATCCTGACACTAAGACGGTTTATATAAATCAAGGAAGAAGAGATGGTCCATAAGGGAGCTCGTATGTCCATGGTATGGTGAAACCATCTTCATGTTGTGGGGAAAGCCCCTCTGAGGGGTAGTTGAAGACCAAATAGCTATACAATCTTTCCATGTGTTTCTCATGGATCACAGATCTTTAAATCTCCTGTCAGAGTCCTAGAGATTCAGAGTTGATTAATATTCCCATCATGGTGCAAACCTTTTCTATCTAGAGGAACTTTAACTGGGAAAATAACAATTGGAGGGTCTTCTACACCCCTCACATGTACGACAACTGAGTCCAAGAGCTACAAATCTAAGACCCTTGCCAGGAGGCAGCCTTCTTGTTAAGAGTCAGACACTACAGGACCAGAGCCCTGACTTTGGTTCAAAGTCACACAGGACAGAAGCATTCCCTGCCTAGTGCTGGGTTCTCATCTCTGTCAGCGACTCACCGGTAGGAACTGTTCACTTGTATGAGCTCCTTGTACCTCTCCATGGCATCACTTATTGAGTTGGTCATCATTTGCATAGCCATCATTCTCATCTCATGTTCAGATTGAAGGACTGGCAATTCGACATGCAGCCTGGGTTAGGTCATGGCCAAAGGAACAAATAATGTTTTGAACTCACGATTTCAGAATAAGGTGAAATGTAAATAAAAATATATAATAAAAAATTTCAAATTCAAGGAATGTTGGAAGGGAAGAAAATGGCAAACTCAAAAACCAGACCAAAACCCAACAGTGAGACTCAATCCACAGAAAATATTTCTATGTAAATAAGCAAACATTTGTTTTGAAATAAGGACTCCTTGGAATCCTGAGAGATATGGTTCTGCAAAGACTCACTATATAGGAGGGGGCAGAGCCTGAGAGCTGCCTGTTAGGGAATAACAACTGTCAAGACCACAGTGACCATTTCTAGGTCACAATAAACAATCCCTGGATAGTTAAAAAAATAAAAAAACTAAAGATCAAAGCAGGTGAAACAAATTAGGTAAAATCAGACTGTTCTCTCTATTACTTAAACTCAGTATGTTCCACATACTTGCTCCTTCAAAGTATTTGTACTGGTTAAGTTTATTATCCTGGGCACAGGAAAACAGAGTCACGGTACCAGTTGGAGGGACCTGACCTTCAAGAGCTGGCCAGGTGAGCATGATGGAATTGACTAGTTCAGGAAGAAGATTCCTCCAGTCTGTACCACAGCTTTGGGCCCAAGAGAAAGCTGTGATGACATTTCTCTTGTTTTGAAAGCAGGTATACTCAATCCTTGGTTTCTATCATTACATGAATTCCCAGAGGGTATAACTATGTTTGACAGGGAAGAGGATTTATAGCACCTCCTCCCCTCAGGAGAGTCCTGTGTGCCACCAAGGTATACAGAATGAGCAAAGTGCTGTGTTGATCAATGTGGGCCTCCATGTACTCATCACTATCATGATCTGCAAAGTGTTGATCAAACAAATCCTCAGACCCCATCAAAGGTCCCAGACGTCCTGATCCAGAGTAAACCACCAACAAATATTGCCACATACATACACACCAACCCATATCCAAACACACTTAGAATGCCAACTACATTCATGGAGGTGCCATAGAATCAGTGTATAATGAACAAATTCAGAGGAAAGAGTGATGACGTGCAGGCATTTCATTCACACACACAGTTGCAGCAAGTGTGACCACGTCCTTCCAGCTGTTGACAGGACCAAGGCTAATCCAGGAGGCTCAGGGTCAAGTACAAAAGAGGTTGACCCTAAACACACAGCACCTAGCTTATCTCCCAAGCTAATGCCTGCCAACTCTCCTTAAAATCCAGGATGAGAGGTGAAACTTTCTCGTGCTATGAGGAAATCTTGAGGTAGCAGAGAGAGAGCTCAAGACAGTGAACAGGTTACTGGGCATAATGACTACCTGTGGTCCCACTCATCATAGATATAAAGATCCAGGATTTGATAAAGTTCATCCCTCTCGAATTGATACTTCTGGATTTCAAATTTGAGTTCCTCCAGTTCCTTTAGACACTCCTCTTGCTTACTGATGACATTTTGGGACGATACCTTCCTACCAAAACCTGTAGACAGATAAACCCAAGTGAATTTGCATATTTGAACCAATGGGCAGAATAGATCATTCTGAATCCGAAAATGAGGTTGAGGAAGGGGAAATGGTAGAGACTGGGTGAATCCGTGAAAGAGCAGAAAAGCTTTCTTAAAGGTTGATTCTTAAGCTATGTCCCTGTTCCCAACCTCTAAAACCATACACGTGCCACACTCACTATTACACAACCCGCGGCACTGAAAGTTATAATATGACTGATACATAAACATCTGCGACATTGTTATATCAGATGTGGTGCAGATCATCCTGGAGTTCATAATGACTTCATAATGTTTAGCACCATCAAGCTCTAACCAAGTGTGGTCCAGCCCAAAGTGTCTGAGAACTCAATTCATGACTAGGGGTGCATCCTTCCTTGTTCTCGCCATCACACACTTATGTAACCTACAGTAATTTAGAGGATGAAGTGCTTCAACTCCCAAACATGGATGGTCACATTGTTAATCTCACAGTGCCTCCTCCTGCAAATCATTGACACTCATAGTTAAAAAGCTTCAAGAAAAGACACTGAAGTCTTACAACTTTATGGCTTTCTCTCAAATTAAAGATCAGGAACTCCTGACTCTTGGTTTGCCTTTGAAAAATCCCAAGGCTCCTGCTTGTAAGGCCTAGTCTTAGAAGGCACATCTCAAACCTACCTCCTTGAGGATGTTCCCCAACTCTGCCCACGACTCACCAAGCCTTCCCAAGAATGATTTCCTCCTTTCTGTTTCACTAGAGAGGGGGTCAGCTTCCCTCTGACCTGGTGCGGTCTCTCCTTGATCAACACTTCCCTTCCGAAATAGCCTGAGCAGCTGGCGAAACATGCCTGCTTGTGAACCCAAAGGGAACTGAAGTAATATCCCAAAGGCAGTTGGTGTCACCACAACACTGGTGACATCACAGAAGATTCTAGGGATCTCTTAGATACAATAGAGTGTCCAGTGAACGGCTTACTGGTGATGTCACTGGAAAATTCTATGGCCTACCTACTAACCAGCTCTCCCCACACTGATGAATTTATGTGGGGACCCTTTTCTCCATTCTCCCATGTGTCACTGGGAATACCATTTGGCAACCTCTATTTCAAAGCTACATATGTCTCTCTACTTCATTAGAAGTCAACAATGCCTTTGCTGGGGAGGGTTTCTTACAACCCTGAATTGGAGAACAGATTTTTCTTAGCACCCAAATCTCTAGGGACCAAGGAGGAGGGAGATTTTTCTTAAAAGTAAATCTACTACTCGAGACAATGCATGTGACATGTATTTCGATTTCTAAGCTTTTCCCTTTTTCTGGAGGCCAATATATTTCTTCTATACCTCTGAGTGTATAAAACCTGGAAATATTTGCTTACTGTGCAGTCCTTGAAAGCCGACATTGTTTCCATTTACATATCCATGTATTTCACAAAATCAATGGTCTATAATCCTATTTTTTTGCAATAAAAACTCCTTTTCCTTGGGAACATAGGGATCAACTACAGGGCATATATAAAACAATAAATTTCTGTCTGTTTTATATATTATGTAGGACATCCTCCCTTTCTCAAATATAACAAGACAATTAAATTGGACATCAGTGAGCAAATGTCAACCTGGACCTTGTGTTACTACATTGTAACTACATAACCATCACTTCTCCAATATCCTTCTCCGTGAATAGACAAGTCTAGGCATGAGAATATTGGGGACTACAACATGATCTTTTACTTGTAGCAAACATAAGAATCCGGAGGACGGGAAGGGAGTGGAATGGCCTGAGTTCAGGTTGAACCTCAATTTTAATGGGTCCATACGTTCAGGAGGGAGTCTATTTGGCATTGTGATATACGGATTCTGTCTTCTTATCATAGGTGTTATAATAATTCAACATGAATGTGTGCTATAATGCCAGCCCACCTCAGAGATGTAAGAGTGAAAATCATGTCTGACCTTTCTGGGAAGAACTCTGCCTTTTACTACCATCTGGAGTTATACAACATCACTATACAAAGCTCAGAAGAGAGGGGTGCAGATGTGCGGGCCTTAGAAGTTGAGGATCTTTTCTACTGATTAAGCCACTTGTTTTTCCTATGTAATTTTTCCCTTGCTCTTTTACTAATGGTGGCTGACTTATTTCCTGGTCTGAGGTAAACTGGAGTCCAATCTTTTGGATTACTGAACCTTCTAATTTTTGAGATGACAGTCCCACCAAGGGTCCTACTGCATACAGAAGGTATGAGTAAGTCTCAGGGGCTGGAGTAAGTTAAAAACGTCTGTGACAACAAAGAACTGATTAAGAAAACAAGAGCCCAGCTGCTCATCAAGATCACAGTTGTATGATAGTAAGAAAATGTGAATAGGGCTCAGGTGAAAAGATAAATTAATTAGGAGTTCATAGGCCTAGAAGGGTTATCCTTTGCTCTCAGTGGAGCTGCCCTTCTTTCTGCCATTCCTCACCCTCTGCCACATGACCAGAGACTTCCCCAAACAACTGGCTGGCCTTGGTCAAAGACCTGCCACAGCTTCTCCCTGTAGAATAGGACATGTAGAGTCCTTGAGGACTCACCAAGAGGTCTCCTCCACACAGGTTCCTTGTTGTCAAAGGGAAATGTTCCTGCAGAATCCTGCCATGGCATCAGGAATTTCAACCTGGCTGCTCTTGGTCCAGCTCACTGGGTGCAGGCCTGAGGCCCAGGGGTATCTGGGGAAAGAAGTAGCAGGGACTACCTCACAGCTCTCCTTTGTTGGATGCAACTACTAGGACTGTGATGGGATTTTTGTTTCTTGTGTGTTTATTAGAAATACCTACAAAGCTGATTAAAGTTGTAACATGCCTTCATACCCAGCGTGCAGAATGTTTTTAAATCGTTGTTGTTCCTGTTTTATGTTTGGATTTTGTTTTTTAATCCCCTCAGGAAATTTCCCTGTGCTTAGAATGTTAAGCACATGCTCAGGAGGGATCGATTATTCAAGTTCGGCAAAGATTTGTTCTCACCATCACTCCACAGATGATGCCATTACTTACTTTGAAATAAGAAAACAGTTATAGAGAAGTAAATTAACCTGTAAGCTATCACTGAAGAAACACATCATGATTGTGGAATGGCACCCCAGTATTTTGTATTTCCTAAGTTATTTTTATTTTAAACTTTTTTATTGGATTTTTTTGGGTACATTTCATCTTTTTTAAATCCTTAAAGGTATCTTTTATTCCTCTCGTCCCATTTACAAGGTGGAATTTCACCTGTAATTGTTAGTCTAGATAGTTTAGTCAATGGCTTAGATATCATCTTGGCCTAGTTTCCTTGGCATAAGCTGAGTTAGAAGCAGACTCAAAGGTTCAGGACTCAACAAATAATGAATTCCACTACATCTGGATACCTAGACTCACAGCCAGGAAGGGACTGTATTTCCATTCACTATTTAAAAAAAAGATGCAGTTCATTAACATGTAAAAAATTTCTCAATTATATTAAAGTGTTTACCATGGTCATACAGTTTTTCAAATACCTGGCATTCATCTTTTTCCAAAACCTAAAATATCTTTCTTATTCACATTTTTTTGATTATTTTTTGGTACTAGTACCATTTTTTTAAATTTCAGATTTTTTAATAGATATATATGTTTTATTCAAACGTTATTCCCTTTTCCCAGCTTTTGGTACATAAGCCCCCCTGCCGTGCACTCTCCCATATGTATGCTCCCCCAATCCATGCCACTTAGAAACCCCTTCCCGGACATTTCCCTGCACTCAGGGTCCAACCTTGTTAAGAACAAGGGCTTCCCCTTCCACAGGTGCCCCAGCAAGGCTATTCTCTCCTACATATGCAGTTGGACCCCTGGGTCAGTCCATGTATAGTCTTTTGCTAGTGGTTTATTTGGTTGGCATTGCTGTTCTTATGGGGTTGCAAGTCCTTCAGCTCTTTGAATCCTTCCTCTAATTCCCATAAACGGCGTCCTGTTCTCAGTTCAGCAGTTTACTGCCAGCACTGACCTCTTTATTTGACATGCCCTGTATGTGTCTCTCAGGGGAGATGTATATCCGGTCCCTTTCAGTAAGCACTTTTTAGCTTCATCAGTCTTACCTAGTTTTGGTGACTGTATATATATGGGCCACATGTGGGGCAGACTCTGAATGGCTGTTCCTTCGGTCTCTGCTTTAGATTTGGCCTCCATATCCCCTCCTATGGATATTTTTGTTCCCCATTTTAAGAAGGAGTAGGAGCATCTGCACTTTGGTCATCCTTCTTCTTGAGTTTCCTGAGATCTGTTGATTGCATCTTGGGTAATTTGAGGTTTTGGTCAATATCCACTTATCAATGAGTGCATACTGTCGATGAGGGGTGCTGAGTACCTGGAAGAGAATGGGGGACAAGAGACGCGAAGAAGGACGCCAAGACAAGAGTCTTATCAAGGTGACAATTTTATTTTTCCCCAAGGCTGAATTTGTACCATAAAAAGGGTAACAGAGAGAGGAGAGAAGTAAGAAAATTTACCCACGCCAAGGACACAATATTCGTGTGGTCAGGGAATCGGCTGATTTTGACAGGTTGTCAGAAAACTTACAGGTTTGTAATATCTATTAGTCAACAGGATGTTGGTTTTTCAGAAAGGTTACAGGTCATCACATTGGGTATCTTAACGTCACACGTTATCATATGATTATTCATCTTGACCACCACATTTGTATTAGTCTTCTGTAGCTGGCTGGGGATTTTCCATGAACCCAGTCATACTTAATGCTAACCATAATAATAACATCAATAATGGAGGGATTGGAGGCCATCGCTCCCAAGAGCATATCAAGTGTGCTTTTCTGTGATTGGATTACCTCACTGTGGATGATATTTTCTAGTTCTTTCCATTTGCCTATGAATTGAACGTAGTCATTGTTTTTGATAGCTGAGTGGTACTCCATTGTGTAGATGTACCACATTTTTCGAATAAATTCCTCTGTTGAAGGGCATCTGGGTTCATTCCAGCTTCTGGCTATTATGAATAAGGCTGCTATGAACATAGTGGATCATATGTGTTGTTGTATGTTGGAGCATCTTTTGAGTATATGCCCAGGACAGGTATAGCTGTGTGGTCAGGTAGTGCAATGTCCAATTTTCCAGGAACGTTCAGACTGATTTCCAGAGTTCTTGTACCAGTTTGCAATCCCAGCGATAATGGACGAGTGTTCCTCATTCTCCACATCCTCGCCAGCGTCTGCTGTCACCTGAGTTTTTGATCTTAGACATCCTGACTGGTGTGAGGTGGATTCTTAGGGTTGTTTTGATTTGCATTTCCCTGATGACTAAGGATATTGAGCATTTCTTTAGGTGCTTTTCAGCTATTCTATATTCCTCAGCTGAGAATGTTTTCTTTAGCTCCGAACCCCATTTATTAACAGGGGTGTTTGGCTCTCTGTACTCTAACTTCTTCTGTTTTGTGTATACTTTGGATATTAGCCCTCCATCCGATGCAGGATTGGTAAAGATTTTTTCCCAATCTCTGGGTTGCCTTTTTGTCCTAATGACACTGTCCTTTGCCTTACAGAAGCTTTTCAGTTTTATGAGGTCCCATTTGTCGATTCTTGATCCTAAAGCATAAGCCATTGGTATTTTGTTCAGGAAATTTTCCTTAGTGCTCATGTCTTCTAGACTCTTCCCTACTTCTTATCCATTACTTTTAGTGTATCTGGTTTGATGTGGAGGTCCTTGATCCACTTGGACTTAAGCTTTGTACAGGGTAATAAGAATGGGTCAACTTGCATTCTTCTACATGTTGACCTCCAGTTGAATCAGCACCATTTGTTAAAAATACTATCTTTCTTCCATTGGATGTTTTACCTCCTTTGTCAAAGATCAAATGACCATAGGTGTGTGGGTTCTTTTCTGTGTCTTCAATTATGTTCCACTGAGCTGCCTGTCTGTATGCCAATACCATACAAACTATTGCTCTGTAATACTGCTTGAGGTCAGAGATGGTGATTCCCCCAGAAGGTCTTTTATTGTTGAGTATAGTTTTGCTATCCTGGGTTTTATGTTAACCAAATGACGGCAAATTGCACTTTCTACCTTTATAAAGAATTATGTAGGAATATTGTTGGTGATGGCATTGAATCTGTAGATTGCCTTTGACAAAATGGTCATTTTTTACCATATTCATCCTGCCAATCTATGAGCATGGGAGATCTTTCCATCTTCTGAGACCTTCTTCAATTTCTTCAGAGATTTGAAGTTCTTGTCATACAGATTTTTTACTTGCTTGGTTCAAGTAACAGCAAGTTATTTTTTATTATTTGGGACTATTGTGAAGGGTGTCATTTCCCTAATTTCTTTCTCAGCCTGTTTACCCTTTGAGTAGAGGAAGACTACTGAATTGTTTGGGTTAATTTTATACTCGGACAGTTTGCTGAAGTTGTTGATCAGGTTAAGTAGTTCTCTGGTAGAATTTTGGTGTTGCTTAAGTAGACTATCATATCATCTTCAAATATTAGTGTTTTGACTTCATCCCTTCTAATTTTTTCCCTTTGACCTACTTTCATTGTTTGATTGCTATGGCTAGGACCTTAAGTACCATTTTGTACTTAAGTAGGGAAAGAGTGGGCAGCCTTGTCTAGTCCCTGATTTTAGTGGGATACCTTCAATATTCTAAGTTTAGTTTGATGTTAGGTACAGGTTTGATGTATTTTGCATTTTCCTATATTTAGATTCAGGCCTTCAATTCCTGATCTTTCCAGGACTTTATTAATGAAAGGGTAATGAATTTTGTCAAATGATTTCTCAGCATCTAATGAAATGATCATGTGGTTTTGACTTTGTTTATATGATGAATTTCGTTGATGGACTTCCGTATATTAAACCATCCCTGCATCCTTGCCATGAGGCCTACTTGACCATGATGGATGATTGTTTGGATGTGTTCTTGGATTCAGTTTGCAAGAATTTTATTGAGCATTTTTGATCAATATTCATAAATCAAATAGGTCTGAATTTCTCTACCTTTGTTGTATCCTTGTGTGGTTTAGGTATAAGAGTAATTGTGGCTTCATAGAGGGAGTTTGGTAGTGCTCTGTCTGTTTCCATTTTGCGGAATAGTTTGGACAGTATTGGTATGAAGTCTTCTATGAAGGTCTGATAGAATTCTGCACTAAATCCATCTGGTCCTGGGCTCTTTTTGGATGGGAGATGTTTAATAGCAGTTTCTATGTCTTTATGAGTTATGGGGTTGTTTCGATGGTTTATTTGTTCCTGATTTAACTGTGGTACCTGGTATCTGTATAGAAAATTGTCCATTTCCTCCACAGTTTCCAGTTTTGTTGAATATATGTTTTTGTAGTAGGATCTGATGATCTTTTTAATTTCTTCAGATTTTGTTGTTATGTCTCCCTTTTATTTCTGATTTTATTAATTTGGATACACTCTCTGTGACCTCTGGTTAATATGGCTAAGCGTTTATGTATCTTGTTGATTTTCTCAAAGAACCAGCTCCTGGGTTTGCTGATTCTTTTGATACTCGGTTTTGTTTCTTCTTATTTGATTTCAGCCCTGTGTTTCATTATTTCCTGCCTTCTACTCCTCTAGGGTTTATTTAATTTTTTCTAGAGCTTTTAGGTGTGCTGTCAAGCTGCTGACATATGCTCTCTCCTGTTTCTTTTTGCAGGCATACAGAGCTATGAGTTTTCCTCTTAGCGCTGCTTTCATTATGTCCCATAAGTTTGGGTATGTTGTATCTTCATTTTCATTAAATTCTAAGAAGTCTTTAATTTCTTTCTTATGTCTGCCATGACCAAGTTTTCATTGACTTCAACTTCCATGTATATGTGGGCTTTCTGTCCTATTTGTTGTTATTGATCAGCAGCCTTAGTCCGTGGTTTTTTGATACGAGGCATGGGATTATTTCTACCTTCCTGTATCTGTTGAGGCCGGTTTTGTGACCGATTATATGGTCAATTTTGGAGAAGGTACAATGGGATGCTGAGAAGAAGGTATATCCTTTGGTTTTAGGGTGGAGTGTTCTATAAATATATGTTAAATCCATTTGTTTCATAACCTGTTAGTCTTTCTGTGTCTCTGTTTAATTTCTATTTCCCTGATCTGTCCATTGATGAAAGTGGGGTGTTTAAATCTCCTACTATTATTGTTTGTGGTGTAATGCATGATTTTTTGAGCTTTAGAAAGGTTTCTTATTGTTTAGAGACACAACTGCTATATACTTGACAAATATAGCAATCGGCCAGAATAGAAAGCATGTGACTGTTGGCCACATGAGGATGAGTTTCTTTCAAAGATCATCATGATTTTTGGTAAGATCTTCCCTGTAATTGGTGGCATGGCTTCTCACAAACATGGTCCAGTTGTCTAGAATCTCCTCCTTGGTCAGCATCTCATCCTTGTTTTTATCTGACTCATACACCAGATGCTGGGCCTCAGCCTGTGCATGGTCATAGTCCTGAGGGAGGATCCAATGGTGAATCTCATCCTAATCCAGTTTCCCATCCTTGTTCAGATCTGGGAAATCATTGAACTGCTCCCCAGACAAAACCCAGTCGGTCTCAGGGCAATTGTCCTCGTGAGTAAAAGATGTCCACAATGTACTCATACTCGTCCACAAAACCATCCCCGTTCTTGTCGATATTCTCCAGTGTTTCCAGAACTACAATCTCCTTCATATGTTCTAAATCCTCTTAGTGCAGAAAAGCAATGAACCCGTCCTGAGTAGCTGTCAGGTCACCGTCAAGGCCTTAAACCTCCTCTCATCTCGTGGAGGAAACTTTTTAAAGTTGTGATGATCAGAGCTATCTTGGAATTCAGCAAGGTTTCCCAGGTAGTAGCCATAGGTAGCCTGCTTGTATTCTTCCCAGGAGATTTTTCATCTATGTCCCTATCATAATCCTTCCAGAGTTTAGCCACATTTTGGTTGATGTATCTTTTCTGTACCTGTTTGATCCAAACTTTCAGATCCTCAGTAGTAACAAGGTTGCATTCATCACTGTCAATTGGATCAACAATTTTCCCCAGCCTCTCCTGCTCTCGTCCAGGATTAGCTATCAAAGGTCTTGGAGTCCTCCTTGCCCAGGAAGACCTCATGATCGTACAGGAAGCTGTGCTTATGCTCTGGTGGCCACTCGCCCTGCTCTGAATTGGGACAAACCATGTGCTCCTTGCTCATCATGCTCTTGGCATGAACGCCAGGACCAGTGCCAGCAGCAGCCCATGGAGAGTCCCAGGCTGACACCATGCACCACAGTCGCGATCAAAGGGAGGCAGCAGGGAAGTAGGGGCTCAGAGCAGCTTATCCGCTGTCCCTTCCCCAGAGAGGGCTTTTGTTACATTTCGAATGTTATCCATTTTCCTGGTTTCCACAAAACCCCTTATAAAAACCCCTCCCCCTTCTACTGTGAGGGTGTTACCACACCCACCCAAACACCCAGGCCTATCTGCCTCCCTGTTCTGGTTTCCTCTACACTGGGGCATCAAGCCTTGACAAGACCAAGGGCTTCTCCTCCCATTTGTGCCCAAGAAGGCCATCCTCTTCTACATATGCAGCTGTAGCCATGGGTCTGTCCATGTGTACTCTTTGGATGGTGGTTTCGGTCCTGGGAACTCTGGGTGTTTCTTAGTGTTGTTCTTATGGGACTGTAAACCCCTTCAGCTCCCTCAATCCTTTCTCTTACTCCTCCATTGGGGACCCTGCTCTCAGCTGAATGGTTGGCTGCAAATATCTGCCTCTGTATTTGTCATCCTCTTTACCCCACTCTTTTGAGCAGATCACCACAGAGCAGCGAAGATGTATTGTCTTGGCCTGATGATGTACAGACAAATAGATGATTTCTTAATTCTTATGATGGCTCTATAAGAATTCCTAAAATTAGATTAGTAATTTTAAGCTCCCTTATAATGGGACAGCTATTATGTTTTCTCTGGTAATCAAAATTGCATTGAGAACTCTTCCTTCTTAAACTTTCACGAGTGAATTGCTTCTGCAATACCAAGCAGGCATCTACAAATTAGAACCCAATCTAAGAGGGTATAAAGCAATTAACAAAAGTTCATTAAAAGAGAACTAATGATTTACTATAGGTGCAAGGACTGAACGTAAATAATTGACTGGATTTGCCTATAGGCAATTTCACTTATTCTTTTCTCATAAAAATTACAGCTTTTAACTCTCCATGAACATGCAGAGCCAGTGACAGATGGTGACAGTTTATCCTGATGATTACTCTTCATGGATATGCATGTAAACATTCTCTGTCGTAAACTGATTATCCAACTTATGATTTGAATTCCTGTGCAAACTTGTGGTGAACTTTTCACCATGTGATGCTGTGTTCAGAAAGATATACAAATGCTGAGGACAAAGAGAGAGAAAGCTTTTTAGACAGAACTGAACTGAATAGAACAGAACTCAAGAAGAACTTAGAAGTAAAGGCATAGCGTTGAGAGTAAGGCATTGAGAGTAAGGGAATTATTGTGTCATAAGAGCAAGAGGAAAGGAGATAAGAAGAAGAGAGCAAGGAGAACCTTATAAGTCAAACTTTATGGCGGGAAACCTTTGTAGAAATTCTAGGAAAACGGAAGAACTTATAAATAAAGGTTAAAATCACTACTCTTCAGTCTTCAGCCTGGCTCACTGGCTAGCCTGTGCTCTTCAGTCAGGCTCACTGGCTAGCCTCTGCTCTTCAGTCAGGCTCACTCTCTAGCCTCTGCTCTTCAGCCTGGCTCACTGGCTAGCCTCTGCTCTTCAGTCAGACTCACTGGCTAGCCTCTGCTCTTCAGTCAGGGTCACTGGCTAGCCTCTGCTCTTCAGCCTGGCTCACTGGCTAACCTGTGCTCTTCAGTCAGGCTCACTGGCTACCCTCTGTTCTTCAGTCAGCCTCACTGGCTAGCCTCTGCTCTTCAGTCAGGCTCACTGGCTAGCCTGTTCTCTTCAGTCAGGCTCACTGTCTACCCTGTGCTCTTCAGTCAGGTTCCCGGCTAGCCTCTGCTCTTCAGTCAGGCTCACTGGCTAGCCTCTGCTCTTCAGTTAGGCTCACTGACTAGCCTCTGCTCTTCAGTCAGGCTCACTGGCTAGCCTCTGCTCTTCAGCCTGGCTCACTGGCTAGCCTCCGCTCTTCAGTCAGACTCACAGGCTAGCCTGTGCTCTTCAGCCTGGCTCACTGCCTAGACTCTGCTTTTCAGCTGGGATCACTGGCTAGCCTCTGCTCTTCAGTCAGGCTCACTGGCTAGCCTCTGCTCTTCAGCTAGGCTCACTGGCTAGCCTCTGTTCTTCAGCTTGGCTCACTGGCTAGCCTCTGCTCTTCAGTCAGGTTCACTGTCTAGCCTCTGCTATTCAGTTAGGCTCACTGGCTAGACTCTGCTTCTCAGCTGGGCTCACTGGCCTATGGGGCCCTAGCACATCGCTTAACCATCTGCTCATGACTGCCTGACCACACTGACCACCTGACTGGTCACCCTGACTTCTTAAAGTCATTCTCTAGAAAGAGCACAAGAAACCAAAGAGAAACACCACAGCAAACTTTTCCCATGGGCTCCTCTTTAACCTTAAGTGCTTTCATTATTTCTTTAAAAGAGTGAAATATAATTTCGGTTATTCATATGGCCAAGAGAGCTGTGCAGTAGTCATTGCTTTAGGGAATTTGGTGGTAAATCAAAAGATTCCTTTATTCTATCACAATGTTATCTGTATGCTGTAAGATGTATGTTTGAAAACACAACACCAAATTCCTAAAATCTAGATGTTTTAAGACATCAGCTCATGGAGAAACATAACTGCTTCCTATCTAGACTGGGCTTTTTTGCTATACTGCAGGTACAATCAATTTTCCACACTACTTCCATGATTTTCAAGAATGATTAAGAGAAAAATAAGTTGAACATAATGGCCAGAAAGGGGGTTCTGTCAAGTTGTCTTATGTGGGACAAGATACCAAAGTATGATGGTAAACCTAAAACCACCTGTTCCCAAAACTAACAGAACTTACAGAAAATACATACTTTCTTATCATTCCTCCTCCCCAATGATCAGTGATTTAATGAGCACCTACTACGATCCTAGCACTGTGCATCTAAGTGTGTAATGGTGATTAAAAAACTTAATAAAAAGCCTCATTAGGAATAAAGAAAAATGAAACATAACTTTGAAACTCAGAATTCAATATAAGCAAAACCACCACCATTTCTTCAACTGGTGATTTCTGAAAACTTCATCATTTTTTCCATGGGCTTCTATAGTAATGATACTGAGTCTTGATTTGGTAAATCACAAAAAGCAAGTCACACTTCTTTCTTGGCTCCCACAACTGTCAAAGGGAACAACACTGTTGCTGTCCATTGTGCTTCCCTATCAATCCTTTTATGGATGGTAATGAATTCCAGTCTTTTCAATGTGAAAACAGGCCACCACTTGAGGGCAAAGGTTATTAAAATTACCCAAACCGGTATATTCTGTAAAATTTTCACATAGCATTTTACTGATATCACAATGTAAATTCACCACAAATATTTAACCAATGAAAATATTGAATAGCTCTGCAAATAGGAGCGATAATCATATATACTTGAAATCAACTATTATGGAAACAAAGGACGTACTAGGAGAAAAGATACATCACTAAAAGCTACACAAGCAGCAAAAAAGACACTACATTTCTTGGTTTAAAAGTTAGATGATACACTTGATCTTTAAAGACAGGCAATATACTTGATCTTTAATCCCTTCAACTGTGCCCTGTCCACATAGAAACTGCAGTAGATGACAATCTTTTGTAAGATTTATTTATTTATATGTGAGACAATGCAGCTGTCTTCAGACACACCAGAAGAGGGCATCAGTACTCCTTACAGATGGTTGTGAGCCACCATGTGGTTGCTGGCATTTGAACTCAGGACCTCTGGAAGAACACTTGGTGCTCTTACCCACTGAGCCATCTCTCCAGCCTTCACAATGGCCTCTTACACAGCATCACAGTGGTCTATTTCACTAGATGGCTCCACGGTGATAACAGAGAAACTTTCACAGTTCCTGAGCACTTCTGAGTTCAAACACCACCAGTGCCAACTCTGTGCTGTTGGCACATTCTGACCTTCTCCTAAGGGTTGTCAGCCACAAAAGGGACAGGTTAGCACCACACAGCACTCACTGCCCAATCCTAAAAACCCCCTCGATTCTGAAAAAGCCACATTCCATGCTTGCTCCATATTTGAGGAAGCCAAATGTTGATCCGGCTCAAGGCTCTTCTTTTCTTAGCTCATCAACTTTCTTTTTCCACTTCTTGTCACAAGAAGTATTTTTTTTATGCTGCAACTACACTGCAATGTGTGAAGAAAACCAACATCAACTCTGGGTGTCACCTCTTGAAATTTAAAATTCACAAAACAATTCATGGCTTTCTAATCAGCACCATGAAAAATAAACAAAAACAAGCAAAACCATTCCAAAGGAACTTGCTGATCTGGAGGCCTGCTCATAGCAGGTAGGAAAGAATTAAATTATGCAGAACTGTAATCTCTCAGAGCTTTGGAGGCTAAAAAAGAGGAAATCTCTGTTTATGTTCCCTTTTCCCGAGTAATTGAAGGAGGGTATTTTACATCTTCCAAATACAATCTCTTGCAAGGGGCAACCAATTTCAAAGTAGATCAGAAGAAATCTATTAAATAATACATTCATTGCCTGAGGTTTTAAGAAAATATTTGCCCACGATCCCAGTCCTTTAACAGCACACTCCAGATTACCTCTCCACTCTTTCCCAATGCCATGGGCTTTCCAATCCCTGCTTCAGCTCTCCATACATCCCTGAACCCTCCCTTCCCCTACCCAATGGGCTCACTTTGCATTGCCTCCTTCTGCCACTGCTTTCCCAGGACAGGGGGAAGGGGGGCGGGGGGGCAGGGCCAGAACCAGCCAAGGAGGGACATGGGTCTCCTACCTACCTTGATTCTGCTGCTCTGGCGGTGCAGCCCGCCCTGCTTGCTGCTTGCTGTCCCTGGGGACCAGACCGAGGTCCGGCTAGGGGTCCGGGCAAGCGCCAGGCCTCGAGGTCCCCTGGCAGGGCTGGCCTGGGCTTCTTCCCTGGACACTGCGAGGCTGCAGTCTCTGTTGGAAACCCCACCACTGTCATAGCGCGCCTGCCCCAGGCGGAGCTGACCCCCAAAGCCGCTAAGGTCCCCTTCCCTGGTCTCTTCTTCTGCTTTTTCTTTTCTTTTTTTCTTTCTCTTTTTGTTCGCGACCTGGCGCCTGCGAAGAGCTCGTCTCCAGGAAGGAGGACATCGTGCAGGCAGAATCACCTCTGGGCCCTGCCGGGGTCCGAGAGGGAGAGAGAGGAGTCAGCTTGGGCCGCGGCGCCCCGGCTGCCAGCGCCTGCGGAAGGAAAACTCGCCCAGGCACACGCGCTGCTGCGGGCGCCAAATATAACGCGCGCGCCCCGCCCCCTCAGTCCCCGCGCTCACCCACGAGCTCCGCGTGCCCTGAGGCCCGGCTCGGGCGCGGTCGAACGGCGGGGTGGGAAGGACACATGTGCCCACTCCGTGGGGCAGACAACAGGGCGAGGGGCGACACCGGGAGGCCTGTGGTGCGGAGCTCCGGGCTCCGTCCAGGCGGGTCAGTCCCCTCTCAGGGCTCTGAGGAGGCACAGGGCGGCTTCTGCGGCCCCCAGGCCCAGCGTGACCTAACTGTGGCCATAGCCTCAGGAGCTCCCAGCTGCCCCAGGCTGGAGGCTTGGGCATGGCGATTGTGGTTGCCACTCTCCTAGGCTGGCTCAGCAGGGCGCAAGCCACCACCTGCTGTCCTCACCTGAAGGCATCCTGAGAGCCCACATCCAGCAGGAGAGCCTCAGGGCACAGGGCCATGGTCTTGGGTCTGCACCTTGTTGCCAGCCCCTCACATATATGGCAGCATCACACATATGGCTCCTTCTACCAACCGCCACTAATTACCATTTGGACATTCCATCACAGTGTTCTCAAGAAGAAAGATGCAAACAAACACGAAAAGAATGAAATTTAAAATCTTTTTTATCAGGCTGGAGAGATGGCTTGGTGGTTAAGAGCGCTGCTTCTCCAGTGCTCTCAAGTTCAATTCCCAGCAACTACATGGTGACCTACAACTATCTGTAGTGGGATCCAATGCCCTCTTCTGTCTGAAGTTCTCTTCTGACATGCAGGCACACTCGCAAACAGAGTGCTCATGTACATAAATAAATAAATCTTTAAAAATAAAACCTTCTAATCAGTTAATGTATCTACATCTAGAAGCTAGAAAAGGGTCACAGCAATATTAAAAATAATTCAGAAATGGTAAAGGGATGTACGAGAGTCACAAAATTCATTGGGCAAGATGGTGTATGCCTGGAATCCCAAAACTCAGAAGGCTGAGGTAGGTGGATTGCCTTGAGTTCAAGGCTAGACTAAAGTGTGAGACCTTGTATTAGAAAACAAAACAATTGGGGAGGGGATGGAGAGAGAGACAGAGAGACAGAGAAAGACAGAGAGGGAGACAGAGACAGAGAGCCAGCGCCAGAGAGAGACAGAGACAGAGAGAGAGAGAGAGAGAGAGAGAGAGAGAAAGAGAGAGACCTCGACATCATTTCTTGCACTGATGACAAGCTACTGAAGAATGTGAATGTCTCCTACCAAACACTGAGATAATGCCAATGATAGAATGGGTTTCTTATTAAGATATCATAAAATGTAGGTGGAAAAGTAAAGGAATGTATAATAAGTAAAAGAGAAATCCTAAATTTGGAAAGCCTAAATTTAGAAGACTGTATAAGTTTAAGTCATAGGGGAGGGGATGAGACGATGTGGGGGAGAGAATAATCAGAATAAATTATATATGTGTATGAAAATGTTAACTAAGAGCAACCAATGAAAAGAGAAGAGCAGGTTTATTTTACGATGAAATTGAGTTCCCATATGACACTATATAACATTTTGTGAATGGATTATATGAATTATCTGCAATAAAAAAATCAATTGTTATTAAAGATGTGGTTGTGTTCATATTAATTTCAAGTGTTTTAAATTCTTTTTTTACTTGCCTATTTATTGATTGATTTTTTTTAAGATAGGGTTTTCCTATGTAGACCAGGTTGACTCAAAAAAGAGACCCACCTGCCTATGCCTCCAAAGAGTTAGGATCAAAAGTGTATACACACACATGAAATTTACATTCTTAAAGTCATAAAAAATTACAGCTATCAACTTGGTACAATTATTGAACAGTGATCAAGTGAATAGAAATATCAGAAACAAATTTAAGGCATTAGGTTACTGTTGTTTAAAGGATCTTGAGCAGCATATATATTTCAAATCATCCAGGAGATACATTGTGAAAAAAAAATGAAACTGGGTAAAGATGATTTAAATTTTTTTAATCTATTAAAAATTTTAAAGTGCATTCGATATGAAAGTGTAAGTGATATACTTCACACTTTTGCTTATATACCATCTTCAATTTTATGTGCATTCTGCAAATATTGTCCATGTTTATTCAGGCTCTTATTATTTCCCCATGACTGATAACATTCACAGAAATCATATTGAGCAAACTGTATATGTTGACGTATAATAGAATTGTATTCTACACAGTATAGCATAGAAATATGTATACATAACTTCTCATATGTGTGTATATACATATGTAGATGGCTCAAGAAAATGAGTATCACTTTATCATTGTGGTATTATTTTCATCAAAATCCTGAGAACATTGAAATGGCATCAAATAGTGACCAGATCTGCAAAAAAATCCACAAAATAAACTCTTACAAAGAATCTAAAGATACTGGCAAAAGATGCAAAAATATTAAAGTCTCAATGAAATATAAAGTCCAGATGAAATTCTGTATAATATTTTCTCAACTCTAGGATAATGTATTTTTGTACAACTATCAATAAAAGGCCTGAATTTTGAAGAATTCAAAAGTAGTGCAGTATAATTATGCAGTGGTCAATACTGTTGCATACCATTTTACATAACTGCATACACTCTTGTTCTTTTGTTCCGTGGTCTAGCGACGAACTCGGGTAGATTTATGGGGAACCATTGCATAGTAGACTTGAACTGGATTAATTTGGGGGTGAGTAAGTCATATTTTGGTAACGTTGCTTTAAAAATAAACCGTTGGATATTAGTACAGCAAGTAATTCTCCCTGAAGGAAAAACCAGACACCAAGAACCTAGACCACTGCTGTCCATGAGAAATTTGTAGATGATAGAAATATTCTATATCTGCAGTGTTTCTGGCTATGGATTCTGGCTGGCTGTTTGCCTCCTGGTTTGCCTGATGTGACTAAAGATGCAGATTTTAGTTCTAAGTTTAGTTCATCTCAAATAGCCATGTGTGACCAGTGGATGCCATTTGAACAGTGTAGCCACAGAAAACTGAAGCAGTGTAACCAAAGACTCACGTAGGAGTCAGTTGACCTCCTAGAAGTGACTTGGGAAAACGTTGGCAATGATAGCCACTACTTAACTACTAAATATATTGACTCATCAGTCCCAAAGACAACTCAGTGAATTAAACACTCGTTATCATCCTCACTGTGCAGATAAGGGAACTGAGTCACACAAAGGTAAAATAACTTCTCCAGGGTTGAACATCTAACGGGTGTGAGAGCCAAGCTTTGAGTCCAACTACAAAGTAGATCGGCATATAATGGGTTGGTCTGTGCTGCTGTATATTCAAATGCTAAATTCTGTACCCTAAAGCCTGGTTGCTCCAACACAAGGAGATCCTCATGTATACCAGATTTTTTTTTGCCTCCTATGTTATCCCTGATTGGTTAATAGAATCCTTACAACAAGGGCTGTGCAGAAGAGAGGGGACAGAGCAAAGTTTCCCTGGGCCTGGGGACTCAGGCAGGGTCCACGAGGAGAGAGAAAGGACATGGGAGGAGAAGGAAGGAGACACCACCCCATAGGGTAGGTGGATCGTGAGTGTATTGCCATGAGGGCCAGCCTGTCAGAACAGGAGTGGTCCAGGCAGAGCATGGCAAGCAGTACCTCGGGGTTATGGACAGGGAAGCAGAAAAAATAGCACAGAGGGTTGATGTCTGCCCAGCTCTAATGCTTTAAGGCTTATTATAAATCTAAAAGTTTTGTGTCTTTTATTTGGGAACTAAATGATCTACGGTGGGTTAGAAACCCCCTAATAATATTTACTGTAGCAATGGTCACTCATTTATTGTGGTATTTTAAATATAACACACATTGAATCTCACAATTCAGGTGCAAGGCTTTTTATGTTCCCAATGTGACTGTACACCTGAGGTCATGTCTAGGTATAGAGACAGAACATGGCAGAAATACCTAGAACATTTTAAGGTCACCACACCGACCAAATGAAAGCCACAGGCTATACAGACTATGATGGATGAGGAGAAGGCTTAGTGCTCTCTGGGAGTCCCCTTCCCTAGCCTTGGGATAAGACTACCAGTAAGCCAAGACATATTCCTCTTTCATTTCTCACAGAGCCAGGGGTAGACCCACATATATGATTTCTTTGCCTGCAGTGTATTTTTCCAAGCGCTGCCCTTTTTGAGGACTTGGCAAAGGTAAGCACCGTCAGTGGAAGGACAGCATATAAATTCTGTATATCTCTGCTCTGACAGCATGTAGCACAGTCCTATCAAGTACTGGAAGCCTTGCTGGAAAGATTAATCAACCTCCAAGATCAAATGGAAGCAACCCAATGGCCACATGGCTGTAAATCAAGTCTGAAACCATAGCCCATTATGGAAGTTCATCCTTGGATCTTATGTCAAAGAGCATTAGCTCCCACAACTGTCAAAGGGAACAACACTGTCGCTGTCCATTGTGCTTCCCTATCAATCCTGCTATGGATGGTAATGAATTCCAGTCTTTTCAATGTGAAAACAGGCCACCACTTGAGGGGAAAGGTTATTACAATTACCCAAACCGGTATATTCTGTAAAATTTTCACATAGCATTTTACTGATATCACAATGTAAATTCACCACAAATATTTAACCAATGAAAATATTGAATAGCTCTGCAAATAGGAGCGATAATCATATATACTTGAAAACAACTATCATGGAAACAAACGACATAATAGGAGAAAAGATACATCACTAAAAGCTACACAAGCAGCAAAAAAGACACTACATTTCTTGGTTTGAATGTTAGGTGATACACTTGATCTTTAAAGACAGGCAATGTACTTGATCTTTAAGCCCTTCAACTGTGCCCTGTCCACATAGAAACTGCAGTAGATGACAATCTTTTGTAAGATTTATTTATTTATATGTGAGACAATGCAGCTGTCTTCAGACACAACCGAAGAGGGCATCAGTACTCCTTACAGATGGTTGTGAGCCACCATGTGGTTGCTGGCATTTGAACTCAGGACCTCTGGAAGAACACTTGGTGCTCTTACCCACTGAGCCATCTCTCCAGCCCTCACAATGGCCTCTTACACAGCATCACAGTGGTCTATTTCACTAGATGGCTCCAGGGTGATAACAGAGAAACTTTCACAGTTCCTGAGCACTTCTGAGTTCAAACACCACCAGTGCCCACTCTGTGCTGTTGGCACATTCTGACCTTCTCCTAAGGGTTGTCAGCCACACAAGGGACGGTTAGCCCCAGACAGCATTCACTGCCCTATCCTAAAAACCCCCTCGATTCTGAAAAAGCCACATTCCATGCTTGCTCCATATTTGAGGAAGCCAAATGTTTGATCTGGCTCAAGGCTCTACTTTTCTTAGCTCATCAACTTTCTTTTTCCAGTTCTTGTCACAAGAAGCATTTTTTTATGCTGCAACTACACTGCAATGTGTGAAGGAAACCACCATAAACTCTGGGTGCCACCCTTGAAATTTAAAATTCACAAAACAATTCATGGCTTTCTAATCAGCACCATGGAAAATAAACAAAAACAAGCAAAACCATTCCAAAGGAACTTGCTGATCTGGAGGCCTGCTCATAGCAGGTAGGAAAGAATTAAATTATGCAGAAGTGTAATCTCTCAGAGCTTTGGAGGCTAAAAAAGAGGAAATCTCTGTTTATGTTCCCTTTCTACGAGTAATTGAAGGAGGGTATTTTACATCCTCCAAATACAATCTCTTGCAAGGGGCAACCAATTACAAAGTAGAACAGAAGAAATCTATTAAATAATACATTCACTGCCTGAGGTTTTAAGGAAATATTTTCCCATGATCCCTGTCCTTTAACATACAATGGAAACATTACAGGGAGTGTGCCACCAGGCTAAGCTGCCTCTGAAATGCCTGTCCTGCCCTGGCAGGTACAGGCCATTTAATTCCAAGTCATCTGGAGAGGTGTGACAGCCCCAAGTTGCTCTGGGGATGTCAGAGCACAGCTCTCATGCACACTCCAGAGCACCTCTACACTCTTTCCCAATGCCATAGGCTTTCCAATCCCTGCTTCAACTCTCCATCCATCCCTGAACCCTCCCTTCCCCTACCCAATGGGCTCACTTTGCATTGCCTCCTTCTGCCACTGCTTTCCCAGGGCGGGGGTGGGGGGGCCCAGAAGGAGCCTAAGGACTGGCGCTGGTCTCCTACCTACCTTGATGATGCTGCTCTTAAGGTGCAGCCCGCCCTCCTTGAGGCTTGCTGTCCCTGGGGACCAGACCGGAGGTCGGGCAGGGGTCCGCGCGGGCGCCAGGCCTCCAGTTCCCCAGGCAGGACTAGCCTCGGCTTCTTCCCTGGAAACTGCTTGGTGGAGTCGCCCTTGGAAACACCGCCGCTGTCTTAGCGCGCCCTCCCGTGGCCGAGGTGACCCCTAACCCCGTTACCTCCCCCTTCTCTGTCAGCTTCTTCTGATTTTTCTTTTCTTTTTTTTCTTTTCTCTTTTTGTTCGCGACGTGGCGCCTGCTAAGAGCTCGTCTACAGGAAGGAGGACATCGTGCAGGCAGAATCACCTCTGGGCCCTGCCGGGGTCGGAGAGGGAGAGAGAGGAGTCAGCTTGGGCGGCGGCGCCCTGGCTGCCGGCACCCGCGGAAGGAAAACTCGCCCAGGCACACGCGCTGCTGCGTGCGCCAAATATAACGCGCGCGCCCGGTCCCCTCAGGCCCCGCGCTCACCCACGAGCTCCGCGTGCCCTGAGGCCCGGCTCGGGCGCGGTCCTACGGCGGGGTGGGAAGGACACGTGTGCCCACTCCGGGGTGCAGGAACACCGGGAGGCGCGACACGGGGAGGCGCGTGGTGTGGAGCTCCGGGCTCCGCTCAGGCCAGTCAGTCCCCTCTCAGGGCTCGGCGGAGGCCGGGGTGGCGTCTGCGGCCCCCAGGCCCACCGTGACCTAACCGCGGCCATCGCCTCCGGAGCTTCCAGCTGCCCCAGGCTTGAGGCTTGGACATGGCGATTGTGGTTGCCACTGTCCTAGGCCGGCTCAGCAGGGTGCAAGCCACCACCTGCTGTCCTCACCTGAAGGCATCCTGATGGGGCTGAGAGCCCACATCCAGCAGGGGAGCCTCAGGGCAGGGGGCCATGGTCTTGGGTCTGCACCTTGTTGCCAGCCCCTCACACATATGGCAGCATCACACATATGGCTCCTTCTACCAACCGCCACTAATTACCATTTGGACATTCCATCACAGTGTTCTCAAGAAGAAAGATGCAAACAATCACGAAAAGAATGAAATTTAAAATCTTTTTTATCAGGCTGGAGAGATGGCTTGGTGGTTAAGAGCGCTGCTTCTCCAGTGCTCCCAAGTTCAATTCCCAGCAACCACATGGTGACCAACAACTATCTGTAGTGGGATCCAATGCCCTCTTCTGTCTGAATCTCTCTTCTGACATGCAGGCACACTCGCAGAGTGTTCATGTACATAAATAAATAAATCTTTAAAAATAAAACCTTCTAATCAGTTAATGTATCTACATCTAGAAGCTAGAAAAGGGTCACAGCAATATTAAAAATAATTCAGACATAACATGGCAGAAATACCTAAAACATTTTAAGGTCATCACACCGACCAAATGAAAGCCACAGGCTATACAGACTACGATGGATGAGGAGAAGGCTTCGTGATCTCTGGGAGTCCCCTTCCCTAGACTTGGGATAAGACTACCAGTAAGCCAAGACATATTCCTCTTTCATTTCTCACAGAGCCAGGGGTAGACCCACATATATGATTTCTTTGTTGCAGTGTTTTTTTATCCAAACGCTGCCCTGTTTGAGGACTAGTCAAGGGTAAGCATCATCAGAGGAAGGCCAGCATATAAATTCTGTATATCTCTGCTCTGACAGCATGTAGCACAATCCTATCAAGTACTGGAAGCCTTGCTGGAAAGATTAACCAACCTCTAGGATCAAAAGGAAGCAACCGGAGGGCCACATGGCTGTAAATCAAGTCTGAAACCATAACCCATTATGGAAGTTCATCCTTGGATCTTATGTCAAACAGCAGTAGCATCGAAAAGAAAAACAAAAGTGAAATGGCAAGGTGACGGGTAATGACCCCATGGCAAGGATATCTAAGTCATGTGGAAAGATCCCAGTGCAAAGAGATCTAGCAAACATACATGTCCATGAAGCTTTCACCAAGAATCCCCATTCTGTGTTCTAAAACATTATATATATATACACACACACACAGTGAATCCTCATTCATGGTCAGCTACAGGGATTGATTCTCTGGGAACCTGACTTTGAGACTGAGATAGATATATAAAGGTATTTGACAAGTGCTCTTGGGGACAATGGCTGTGACAAAGAGGAGAGAAGGGGATTGGGCAGAGAGCACTCTGGCTCTAATGCAGTCACAAGGGCATGCAGGCAGCCCTGTGTGGGGCTCAGGAGCTGGCCTGACCCTGAAGTCTTAGCCTGTACTGGAACAAGCAGGAGGCCTGGCCTTGAAGTCCCCATTGGCTAAGGATGAGGTTCCTGGTCAGAAACTAGTTACCACATTGTAACCACATGGCCATCCCTTCTCCAATATCATTCTTCCTGAATTTCCAAGTCCAATCATGAGGATATTTGGCGCTACACTCTGATCTTTTACTCGGAGCAAACATAAAACTCAGGCAGATGGGCAGTGAGTGGAATGGCCTAAGGTTAGGCTAAACCTCAATTTTAATGGGTCCATAATTTCAGGAGGGAGTCCATTTGGCATTGTCATCTGTGGCTTCTGTGTTCTTATCCCGGGTGTGGTGACTCTGTCCCGCGCTGTCTCTCGCCAGCAAGAATACGCAGGAACCCTTCATGATAAAAGTCCTGGAAAGAATAGGAATTCAAGGCCCATACCTAAGCATAATAAAAGCCATATACAGCAAACCAATTGCTAACATTAAACTAAATGGAGAGAAACTTGAAGCAATACCACTCAAATCAGGGACTAGACAAGGCTGCCTACTCTCTCCCTACTTATTCAATACAGTTGTTGAAGTTCTAGCCAGAGCAATCAGAAAACAAAAGGAGGTCAAGGGGATACAGATTGGAAAAGAAGAAGTCAAAATATCACTATTTGCAGATGATATGATAGTATATTTAAGTGATCCCAAAAGTTCCACCAGAGAACTACTAAAGCTGATAAATAACTTCAGCAAAGTGGCTGGGTATAAAATTAACTCAAATAAATCTGTAGCCTTCCTCTACACAAAACAGAAAAAAGCCGAGAAAGAAATCAGGGAAACGACACCCTTCATAATAGACCCAAATAATATAAAGTACCTCGGTGTGACGTTAACTAAGCAAGTAAAAGATCTGTACAATAAGAACTTCAAGACTCTGAAGAAAGAAATTGAAGAAGTCCTCAGAAGATGGAAAGATCTCCCATGCTCATGGATTGGCAGGATTAATATAGTAAAAATGGCCATTTTACCAAAAGCGATCTACAGATTCAATGCAATCCCCATCAAAATACCAATCCAATTCTTCAAAGAGTTAGACAGAACAATTTGCAAATTCATCTGGAATAACAAAAAACCCAGGATAGCTAAAACTATCCTCAGTATAAAAGGACTTCAGGGGGAATCACTATCCCTGAACTCAAGCAGTATTACAGAGCAATAGTGATAAAAACTGCATGGTATTGGTACAGAGACAGACAGATAGACCAATGGAACAGAATTGAACACCCAGAAATAATCCCACACACCTATGGGCACTTGATTTTTGACAAAGAAGCCAAAACCATCAAATGGAAAAAAGATAGCATTTTCAGAAAATGGTGCTGGTTCAACTGGAGGGCAACATGTAGAAGAATGCAGATAGATCCATGCTTATCACCCTGTACAAAGCTTAAGTCCAAGTGGATCAAGCATCTCCACATCAAGCCAGACACACTCAAACTAATAGAAGAAAAACTAGGGAAGCATCTGGAACACATGGGCTCTGGAAAAAATTTCCTGAACAAAACACCAATGGCTTATGCTCTAAGATCAAGAATCGACAAATGGGATCTCATAAAACTGCAAAGCTTCTGTAAGGCAAAGGACACTGTGGTTAGGACAAAATGGCAACCAACAGATTGGGAAAAGATCTTTACCAATCCTACAACAGATAGAGGCCTTATATCCAAAATATACAAAGAACTCAAGAAGTTAGACCGCAGGGAGACAAATAACCCTATTAAAAAATGGGGTTCAGAGCTAAACAAAGAATTCACAGCTGAGGGATGCCGAATGTCTGAGAAACACCTAAAGAAATGTTCAACATCTTTAGTCATAAGGGAAATGCAAATCAAAACAACCCTGAGATTTCACCTCACACCAGTGAGAATGGCTAAGATCAAAAACTCAGGTCACAGCAGATGCCGGTGAGGATGCGGAGAAAGAGGTACACTCCTCCATTGTTGGTGGGATTGCAGACTGGTACAACCATTCTGGAAATCAGTCTGGAGGTTCCTCAGAAAATTGGACATTGAACTGCCTGAGGATCCAGCTATACCTCTCTTGGGCATATACCCAAAAGATGCCCCAACATATAAAAAAGACACGTGCCCACTATGTTCATTGCAGCCTTATTTATAATAGCCAGAAGCTGGAAAGAACCCAGATGCCCTCAACAGAGGAATGGATACAGAAAATGTGGTACATCTACACAATGGAATATTACTCAGCTATCAAAAACAATGACTTCATGAAATTCGTAGGCAAATGGTCGGAACTGGAAAATATCATCCTGAGTGAGGTAACCCAATCACAGAAAAACACACATGGTATGCACTCATTGATAAGTGGCTATTAGCCCAAATGCTTGAATTAGCCTAGATGCCTAGAACAAATGAAACTCAAGACGGATGATCAAAATGTGAATGCTTCACTCCTTCTTTAAAAGGGGAACAAGAATACCCTTGGCAGGGAATAGAGAGGCAAAGATTAAAACAGACACAGAAGGAACACCCATTCAGAGCCTGCCCCACATATGGCCCATACATATACAGCCATCCAATTAGACAAGATGGATGAAGCAAAGAAGTGCAGGCCGACAGGAGCAGGGTGTAGATCTCTCCCGAGAGACACAGCCAGAATACAGCAAACACAGAGGCATATGCCAGCAGCAAACCACTGAATTGAGAATAGGACCCCCGTTGAAGGAATCAGAGAAAGGACTGGAAGAGCTTGAAGGGGCTCAAGACCCCATATGTACAACAATGCCAAGCAACCAGAGCCTCCAGAGATTAAGCCACTACCTAAAGACTATACATGGACTGACCCTGGACTCTGACCTCATAGGTAGCAATGAATATCCTAGTAAGAGCACCAGTGGAAGGAGAAGCCCTGGGTCCTGCTAAGACTGAACCCCCAGTGAACTAGATTGTTGGGGGGAGGGTGGCAAGGGGGGGAGGATGGGGAGGGCAACACCCATAAAGTAGGGGAGGGAGGAGGGGGATGTTTGCCCGGAAACCGGGAAAGGGAGTAACACTCGAAATGTATATAAGAAATACTCAAGTTAATAAAAGAAAAAAAAAAAAAGAATACGCGGGAACACATGAATCCTTCTGTAGCCAAAATGCTTATATTTATTAATAATAGAGGGCGGCGGGGCGCCAGCATGGTGCGGCTTATATATACCATAGCGGGGCGCATCCACACCTGATTGGTTGCTTACCCATGATCTCATTAGGCACGCCCCAGAGTGGGCAAAGACCTGGCACAAAGGTACTCTTGCACATGCGCATACAATTAACTTCCTGAAAGGAAGTCGGCTGGCGCCATCTTGTAATGGCGAAACTATCTCGGCTTTCCACATGGGGCACAGTGGAAGCCAGCGCCATCTTGTGGTGGCAAATGTTATTGCGGCCCTCTACATCTACCCCTTATTATTTTATTAATTAATAATAAATTATTTTCTAGGCTGGTCTAGGTCTCTGCAGTTATGTCCATCTGCTGTGGCTCCTGTCTTAGGTCGTTCCTCTATGTCACAGCCTTATCTGTCGAAGGGTAACCCTATCGCCACCGGGCCCCATGTACTGTGCATGAGGAAAGTTGCCCATCTATGGATACCACAGTGCTGTGTGACAGTAACTGTTAAGTGACCTAGGGCAAACTCTAAAAAGAGGCCAGCCAGAAAATGAGTTAGTGGGGAAGTCATGATCACCCTATCGCGTGCAATGAGGAAACCTCAGCGATGTGGAAGGGCTGATCAAAGAATCATTGAGTGTCTCTCATCCCAGTGCAATGGATCCACAGATCCATGGGGTGCAAGAGCAGAGAACTCAGATACCGACTAATTTTTGAAGATAGATAACCAAATTTCAGTGGGGGGGGCCTTGTTCAGTGGCCACAAGTGCTTGAGTGACAACGAACTCGTCAAGTTTCTGTTGAGATCTGATTTTGCAAACCAACCATAGCATGAACACTAATCCACAGCATAGGGCTGCACCAAACAGAGCCACTCCAGATAAGTAGTGGGCACCTCATCTGGTTCACCTCAGCTGTTACCAGCAAGGGCCATAGTCAAGCCGCTCCTATAATAAAATTTAGAATTCCCAATTGTTAACAACTACTCCGGAAAGTTCACCCACTGTGCTTCTCTAACCATAGATTGGGGGAGGGTAACTCCAGACACTGTAGACACAATGGCTATAGCAGTAAATGGCTGCTACAATAGCAGCGAAAGTGTCAAGGTCTTTCCCAGGACAGTTCAGGATCAGTCATTCCTCTCTGGAACAACCAGCAGGCAATGGAACCATGTCTGAGATCTGCATAACCAGGACAGAGTTCCCCAGTCCACAGCAGCTTTATGCAGGTGGCATTCCTCTGAAGGTATAGACTGCAAGATGACAACACCAGTTAAGGCAGCAAGAGTCACCAGGGGAATGAGGGGGGCAGCAACGGCTGGAGTCCAGTCTTTTACAGCAAGCAGCAGTGCACAGAGGGTCAGAGAGCAGGCCACAGTGGGACGGGACACACGCAGCAGTAACACGGACTGCAGCAACGCCAAAATCTCTGTGATGACAAAAGATGAGGGGGAATCTTCCATCTTCTTCTCAGGGCAGAGGAATGACTCCAGGGACCCGAACCAGGAGAGCTGAATTTTTATGTAACCAGGATCAGCAAGTCTCAGCAACCACCTCTGGCAGCTGGCACACTCTTGTAGCATCCTGTAGAAAAAGCACAAACATTCCCTCTTCCCCATATACAATATCTGGACAGGATCATGTCAATATGTGAATCTTTCTATTTCACCTAGGCAGAAGTATGCCTAGTTGTAGGGTGCCATAAAGTTTGGCATCCAAATTTTAAAATTGAAATAAAAGGAGCATTATTTAGCATACAGGGATAACTCCCCCTTTTTATTTATTAAGATATAGTTAAGATATTATTTATTAAGGTAAGTCCTCGAGGATTGAATTGAGGACACTGAGCACTTGTATTTATAAATTGACTTGTATACCAAATTATTGTTTCTAGCATTATTGTTTTGGATATATAAAGAATGAGATTTTTTGACTAATTGTTCCTATGTAAGGCTTATAATCTGACTGGTATCATTGTCCTCCCTTGTTAAGGAGTCTAGGCAATCTAGTTTGAGTTCTTAAATGGTCTGTCAAGGAACAGTACTTAGTGCTCTTAACCACTAAGCCATCTCTTCAGCCCCTCACCAGATTTATTTACCTAAACATAAGCATTAATTAGAAATGTCAAAACCTGTAAATATTGCCTAGATTTAGTTGTACTAGAAATCCCTGAGTTGGGAGGGTGAGGCTGAAAATTGAAAGTAAGCAAATGGAGTCTTCTTCTTTTCATATTAACTCCATTACCATTTTCAAAGAGCTGGGTCTATGGTTTTGTTTAGTTGTCTGAGCCAGAGCACTGAAAGGACAGTGAGTTGTCAGACAATCACACTGAAATCACTCATTGATTTTAAATAGAAAACCTGTCTCTAGTAAAGAATTAAGTAATTGAAATCAATTGTAAACCACAAGCCATACATTGGCTATCAGTATGTGAATTGAAAGCTTGATTTAAAAACAGTGGCTAAACCACAGAAATTAATAATCTGTGTTGAAGCAGCAGAAACTCAAGAGAATAAACAAGTGATCCAATCATACATGTAGCCTTTTCATTTGATGAACCACCTATAAACACAGTAAGCTCATTTCCTATGGGTTGTATGCACAAATATATAGGAAGTACAAAAGCATGTAAAGAGTAAAATTATCAATTTTGCCTGAAAAATTTGTATATGTAATAGGCCAAATATCAGTATTTTGTAATAACCAATTTAACTGTTGTTTGGAATAAGATGTTTTACCAGGTTTCTTTTTAAAATACTTCCATGACTCTAGCCTACAATTTTGTATTAACACAACTGAAGCTTTATCTCCAATGTGGATAACAAAGACCTAAGTCCTCTGGTAAGGTGAGGTACTTAGCCAATTAACATATCCTTAGAAGCTTAAAATTAGTTTCAAATATTCTTTTCTGGAGTAGTGCAACAGCTACTCCCCAAATTTTAAAGCTCATTTTGAGAGCAAAAGTTTGTAGTAAAAGTTTCCATATACACTGAAAGATTTAAAGTTCTGACTTCTTACATTGAAGAAGTGACAAAATTACATAATATAAGGCTATTAGCCATTCTTTTGTAAAAATTTTTAATGATATCACTTTATGGGCTCTCTAAAATTATAAGCAAGCTCACGAAATGGAAACTCACAATCGCCAGGACGTAAATAAATTGCATAAAAACAATCATCTGAATCAATCTTGAAATGGCAGTTGGAGTAAACAAACTGGCTGTAATGCTCTCACAAGTTTCAAAACCTCATCAATCCTTCGTAAATCTTATAACAATCTCTATCTGTTTGATTTTTTCTTAATTACAAATAAATTTGAGTTAGTCAATGTAACACTGGCAATCCTTAATCACAATCTTTAAGTTCTCCTTGTAACACCAGAACACAGCCACAACTTTGGAAAGTCACCTGAGTCCTGAGTATGTGACTAGGCAGCTGTTCTTGGGGCAGTGGAATTAGCATCAAAATACAGATAACTTCAGGGCAAATCACAACTTTGGAAAGCAAAACTCAACTTCTAACAAACTAGCCTCTAAAATCCAGTCTCCAAAACACCGTTACAAGGTTTGACTGCCAATTCCTACAAATGAATGCACGATGGTGTGGTCTCCAATACCTGAACAAAGAGACATTGCCCTAAAATCTTTTAGAAGCCTGGTTTCTAGAATAAGAATTCCATAAAAATATTATCTCAATTTAGACTTGTTTCCCTAGGTTGGCCCATGTCACATGTGGTCTAGAATGACTTTATCCAAATTAGTTTTAAGCCAACTTTCTGTTACCAATGTTATACCTTTTTAACCATATCTAATAACTTGAAAGACAATAGCCCATAACCAAGGCACGTAGAGCATATTTATACATTTAAAACCAATGAGAAACAAAATTGAAGTGGCTACACATATCTTAATATTTAGACCAAACACCATTTTTACCTTTTTAGCTATGATTTTAAGAGAAGCACCTTGTCACCTGTTGAGTCAAAGAAGAAGTCAGGGATTTTTCTAAGAGAAACAGCTATCAGCTCTTGCACCAAAGAAGCTGAGGAGCTGCTGGCGCCTTTAAGATCAGCTCGTGCAGACGCTTAGCCCCTGGGCAGCTTCTCCAGCTGACCTAGACTCCTGGCTACATGTGCAGGGCTTCAAAGGCCGATAGAAGCTGCTTTTTATTCATTTGTTCCTTTTTGAAACGAGTTAAAACCAAATCAAGATGTGAACGATTGACAGATAAAGTTTTCACCATTTTTTCTTTTGAACATGAAACATAAAACATTTAAGCAACAAGAAACAAAAACCACAGACATAAACTGACATACAGGGACAGCTTGGTGCACCAAGGACAGACAATAGACAAAGAGGGGAAAAAACAGATGGTATCAGCAGAGAGGTAGGATTTTCCCTTTCCCACCACTTCCATGGTGACTATCCACTCGAGTGGAGTTGATATGGACGATGGATTGTCTCAATTCCTGGACTAGTCCATCAACGTGTTGAAACCAAATTCCTGTAAGATACTGAGATATATTACGGGATATCTAAGCAGCCCGACTGACATTCACAAATGGTATGGAAGTGAAACACAGTCCTGAATATTTTTACTCACAACCCAATTACATTAACTCCATCAAGCTGTGCGTGGGCGTTGAGATGTCCTTTTGTTTGATTCTCCTGAATAAATTTTCAGGCGGTCTACCTCTATCAAGTCTGATCAGTATGACTCTGTGAAGCTTCCAGAGCCTAATCACACCTTTTACAAGCACAAAGACAAAATTTTTCTCCTAAAATACTGTGTTCCTTTTATCTCCTCCTTTTTTCTCTCCCGGCATTTTTTCCCCAATCTCTCGCCTCTGAAGATCTGAAGTCTTCAGAGAGGACTGTCTGCTTATTATCTTTTTTCCTTGAGCTCTTTAATTTTTTACCCAACGCTGTTTCTGACATGCCGCCTTGTACCTCCTCCAGCACTCTCTGCTTTGCTATTACAGCTGGGCAGCTCCCATGCGACCTCTGACGCCATCTGGCAGTAGCTAGAAACTCAAAGGCCAATAAAGAAAGCCCGAGGGCTGCCAAAATGATAATAAAAACTTCCGCCGCATCTAGCAGGGGAGTGAAGTAGAACAAATCAAGATGCATGTCTCTCAGGGCCTACCTTTTAAACACTACAGTTCTGGATTCCTTCCGCAGGCGGAAGACCCCCTCTTGGCGCCTGGCGATGGCGTGGCGTCCCGGGTTCTCGGCACCAAATGTCCCACGCTGTCTCTCGCCAGCAAGAATACGCGGGAACACATGAATCCTTCTGTAGCCAAAATGCTTATATTTATTAATAATAGAGGGCGGCGGGGCGCCAGCATGGCGCGGCTTATATACACCCTAGCGCGGCGCATCCACACCTGATTGGTTGCTTACCCATGATCTCATTAGGCACGCCCCGGAGTGGGCAAAGACCTGGCACGAAGGCACTCTTGCACATGCGCACACAGTTAACTTCCTGAAAGGAAGTCGATTGGCGGGGAGGAGGCCAGTGCCATCTTGTAATGGTGAAACTATCTCGGCCTTCCACGTGGGGCACAGTGGAAGCCAGTGCCATCTTGTGGTGGCGAATGTTATTGCGGCCCTCTACACTGACTCTGTGAAACGATGCCAACTAACCTCACATATGTTAGGGTGAAAATCATGTATGACTTTTCTGGGAAAGAAATCTGCCTTTTCCTACCATCTGGAGTTATACAACATCACTATGTCAAGCTCAGAATAGAGGGGTGGAGATTGTGGAGGCCATAGAAGTTGAGGATCTTTTCTGATTAAGGCACATATTTTTTCCTATGTAATTATTACTTTGCTCTTTCACTAATGATGGTTGACTTCATTCCTGGCTTGAAGTAAACTGGATTCCAAGGTTTTGGATTAGGGAAGCCCCTATTTTTGAGATGACAGGCCCAGCAAGGGATCCCACTGCATACAGGTTCCTATTCCCAAGGAAGTTGTTGCTGCAGAATCACAGCATGGGGGCAGCAGCACAGGACATCTCCCAGCTTTCTCTCCTGCAACTGCTGCAACTGTAATAAGGCTGTTTGTTTGTTTGTTTGTTTGCTTTTTATTGGAAATACCTACAAAGCTGAGCAGAGTCAATACATGCCTTTAATTTCAGGACCCACAAGGTATTTTTTTTTTTGCTTTTGTTTTTGTTTTATTTCGTTTGATTATCTGTAATTGTTTTTAGGATTCTTATTGTTTTCTTTGGTAATTCCCTCTAGCTCTTCACTCTGTACCTAGAATGTGAAGCCCATGCCCTGCATGGGCCTATTATTCATGTTAAGCATTTTATTCTTACCACCAACACCACAGATGATCACATTATTTACTTTCAAATCAGGAAAACAGGTAGAAAGAAGAGAGCTATGTTGTTTGGTCTCAGGTAACCAGCCAATCAGGAGTGTAGGATGGCTTCCCAATGTTTTGGATTAGGTAAGCTTCTGTTATTGAGATGAAAGGCCTCTGCTGAAGCCTCCAGTTGAGTAACAGAGAGCCTGGAAAGACTGAAAGAGTGGTTGTGCCCTGAAGGTGAAGGCTGGCCCTTCAGTGCGTCTGCAGCCTGAGGCAGAGTTCTATTGGGAACAGAAGAGCACTTGGCCAGAGATCATAGGGGACTGCATTTTGGTTGAGCCCTGACACCTGGATGAGCAGAGGCCTCCACAGTCCTGATAAAGGGAAACAGATCCACATAGATGTGAGGGAACAGTGGATCTTTGAACTGCATGTTATCTACTTCATATATCTTGCTGTGAACATAGTATATGTAAATGACAAGGGCATCCTACTTTATCACATCTAGTCTCTCTAGATTTTCAAATGTGTGCAAGTTTAAACACAGTAGAGTTAGTTCAGCAATACATTGTGTCCCATTTTGTTAAAGACTTTATTTTATTTCTATTTATATATTTTTTTCTTTTTCACTTTACATCTTGCTCACTGACTACTGATACCTAATTACTCTCTCCCACAATCCTTCTCCAATTCTCCTGGCACAGTCTTCTCTGACTGTATGTGGGCCAACTGTTTCAGTACCTCCCTTCTTTTAACAAAGCCTTTCCTGGGGGCATTGGTGAGGATGCTGGTTTTGAATGCCTTGGACTTGGCTTCTTCATGCTCCAATTTGCTGGCTTTGGGAAATTTGTGAAGAACTGTCTGTGAACTTGGTACTTCCTCCAGATGGTACACAAGAAGCAATGGTTGTTAATATTTCTGAGAGTATATTTCAATCAAACCTATCCTACTAATATCCTAACAATGACAAAGGTAATGGGAGGCTACACATCTATTCCCTTAGTTTTCAGTTCTTCTCAGAGCAGCAGTGTAGAAGCCCACAAAGCTGGCAAAGTGAAGTGAGGTCACGCAGGGGTCCTAAGAGCACAGTCCTACTATCTTAGAGTAACTCCTAGGGATTTACCATATCCATACACCCATAGCTCCATATGCACTGGACCCCAGGGAAGTGCTCAACATTCATATCTTTTGTCACTCAGTTTGCCACAAATGTTAGAAATCTGAAAAGTTCAGGAAACTTGAAGGTGTGAATAAGTCCCAGTGACTGGAGTAGGCTCAAACAGTCTGTGACAACAAAGAACTGATTGAGCATCCAAGAAACAAGACGCTCACCAGGATCATAGTTTTATCCCAGTAAGAAAATTTTAATATTAAGGCTTCAGGTGAAAAGATAAATTAGGAGGTCTAGGCCAAATAGTTTATCCTCTGGCCCCAAGGTTGCAGCCATTCTTTCAGACTTTCCTGGCCCTTTGTCACAGGATCAGAGTTCTCAACAGGAAGCAGGGTTATCTGGAAGGCGCATAATACATATCCACAGATTACTCTTTAGGTACAATCTGATAGGCAATTTCAAGGCTTAACGTGATTCTCTCTGTCACTCTCTCTCTCTGTCTCTCTCTCTCTCACTCTGAATCTCTCTCTGTCTCTCTCACTCTGTCTCTCTGTCTCTGTCTCTGTCTCTCTCTCTCTCTCTCACACACACACATACACACATACACACAGTTTGTGGCTACAGTCACTTTGCATTCTTTTGTGCACTCTGCCTTTTTTATTGCAGTTTTCTTTTCTCAAACTCCCACTCTCATGCACACGTCTGTTCATTACCCTTTCATTCTCACACACACTCTTCAAACACACCTCACATTCTCTCTCCACTCATTCTTCACATGCTCTTCTCATGCTCTCTCATTCGCTCTCACATTTGTTCTTACATTAGCTCTGTCATGTACTCTCTCATTCACTCCCTGATGCTCTCTCTCATTTACTCTTCACATGTTCTGTAGACTTTCTCTTGCCCCACTCCTTTATTCATGATGCAAAAGCGTGTAGAAAAATGACATTTTATAATCATTGCCAAATCAAATGCAAAGAATGACTACATCCCACCAAGAACTAAGAATTACAACTGTTCCCCAAAGTTTCAGGCTTGCCCTATACCGAGGCCTGTGGCCAATATAATAATAATAATTGTAAACGTATCATTATTTGAACTTTAACTCTTTACTTTTATACTTCAGAGTCCAAACCTCCCAGATCAGCTAATTGCATTTTCCTGTGACACTCTAATGATAAATGACATAGGCAAAACTGCCAGGCAGTGGCCAGAAAGAATCAAGGTAACCCTTAGCACACTAATTTCACTAGCGTTCTGCTCCTTGCACACAATGACTCTCGTAAGGGTTCCAGTAGTTAGACTTAGTTTACTAGTATATTATTTTATATATTCTATACTTCCTTAACCAGTCTATAATATTATGTAAAACTTACTTCCTAACTTCAATAACTTTTTCCTTTCTTAGGGTCCCAATGTTGGCTCTAATTCATTTTCAATTATTTTCTTCAAGCTGTCTTTGCAAGTCAAACCCTAATCTTGAACTACAATTCTGCAGTTATTACATTTTTTCCAAGATGAGAATACACAGTATCCACCTGGGCCACTAGGGCTGTGCTGTGCTGTGCCCCTATGCATCAATTTCCAATTGTCTAAGAATCATAACATCAAGGAACATCTAGTTTCACAGAATTCACCAGAGCAGAAGGAGAAAGAAGTAGAAAAGTCAGATATAATACAATAATTGTGCACACCAAGGCCAACTGATAGGCAGTCCCACACAAATGAAATCTATACAGCCGTTGTCCAGGGCTAAGGTTTGGAGAAATGGAAACAACCAGTTTTTACAAAGAGCTACTGCGGGCTACTGAGATGTCTCCATTGTATGTTGTCCCCAGCATTAGCCAGAACTCAGACAACAAAGGGAGGTGAAAAGGATACAGATTGGAGAGGAAGAAGTCAAAATATCACTGTTGCGTTGCAGAGGATAGGGTAGTATACATGGGACACCCCAAAAGTTACAACAGAGAACTCCTAAGCATGATAAACAACTTCAGCAGAGTGGCTGGGTATAAAATTAACTCAAACAAATCAGTAGCCTTCCTCTACACAAAAGATAAACAAGCTGAGAAAGAAATTAGGGAAATGACACCTTTCATAATAGTCCCAAATCATATAAAAATACCTCAGTGTGACTTTTATCAAACAAGTGAAAGATCTGTGTGACAAGAACTTTATGATATGAAGAAAGAAATTGAAGAAGATCTCAGAAAATGGAAAGATCTCCCATGTTCATGGCTTGGCAGTATGAAGATAGTAAAAATGGCCATTTTCCCAAAGTGACCTACAGTTGCAATGCAATCTCCATCAAAATTCGATTCCAATTCTTCATAGGGTTAGACAGAACAATTTGCAAATTCATTTGGAATAACAAGTAACGAAGGATAGTTAAAACTATCCTTAACAATAAAAGGACTTCCCTGGGAATCACCATCCCTGAACTCAAGCAGTTTACAGAGCATTAGTGATAAAACTGTATGGTATTGGTATAGAGACAGGAAGATAGACCAGTGGAATAGAACTGCAGACCCAGAAATGAACCAGCACACCTATGGTCCCTTGATTTTTGACAAAGGAGACAAAAGCATCCAGTGGAAAAAGGATAGCATTTTAAGCAAAGGGTGCTGGTTCAAATGGAGGTCAGCATATGGAGGAGTACAAATCATCCCCTTCTTATTGCCCTGTATAAAGCTTAAGTCCGGGTGGATCAAGGACCTCTACATCAAACCAGATCACTCAAACTAATAGAAGCAAAAGCAGGGAAGAATCTTGAACACATGGATACTGGAAAAAATTTCCTGAACAAAACACGAATGGCTTATGCTCTAAGATCAAGAATAGACAAATGGGACCTCATAAAGCTACAAAGCTTCTGTAAGACAAAGGACACTGTGGTTAGGACAAAACAGCAACCAACAGATTGGGAAAAGACCTTTACTAATCCTACAACTGATAGAGGGCTAATATCCAAAATATACAAGAACTCATGAAGTTGGACTGCAGGGAGACTAATAACCCTATTAAAAATTGCAGTTCAGAGCTAAACAAAGAATTCATAGCTGAGGAATATGGAGTGGCTGAGAAGCACAAAAAGAAATGTTCAACATCTTTAGTTATGTGGGAAATGCAAATCAAAACAACCCTGAGATTCCACCTCACACCAGTCTGAATGGCTAAGACCAAACACTCAGGCTATAGAAGATGCTTGCACGGATGTGAGAAAGAGGAACACTCCTCCATTGTTGGTGAGATTGCAGACTGGTACAACCATTCTGTATATCAGTCTGGAGGTTCCTCAGAAAATTAGACATTTCACTAGCTGAGGACCCAGCTGTTCCTCTCTTGCACATATACCCAAAAGATGCTCCAACATACAACAGGGCACATGCTCCACCATGTTCATAGCAGCCTTATTTATAATAGTCATAAAATGAAAAGATCCCAGATGCCCTTCAACAGAGGAATGGAAATAGAAAGTGTGGTACATCTGCACAATGGAGTACTACAGAGATATCAAAAACAATGACTTCATGAAATTCATAGGCAAAGAGAACGAACTAAAACATATCATCCTGAGTGAGTTAACCCAATGACAGAAACACACACATGGTATGCACTCATTGATAAGTGGATATTAGCCCAAATGCTCAAATTCTCCAAGATTCACAGACCAAACGAAATTCAGGAAGGATGACCAAAATGCTGATTCTTCAATCCTTCCTTTAAAGGAGAAGAAGAATCCCTATTGAAGGGATAGGGATGCAAAGTTTAAAACAGAGCCTACAGGAATGGCCATTCAGAGTCTACCCCACTTGTGGCCTGTACATATACAGCCTTCAAACTAGATAAGGTGGATGAAGCTAAGACGTGCAGGCTGATAGGAACTGGATATAGATGTCTCCTGAGAGGCACAGCCAGATCATGTCAAATACAGCGGTGAATGCTAGCAGCAAACCATTGAACTGAGAACCGGACCTCAGTTGGAGGAATTACAGAAAGATTGAAAGAGCTGAAGGGACTTGCAACCCCATAAGGACAACCATGCCTGCCAAGCAGAGATCCCAGAGACTAAACCACTACCCAATCACTATACAGGGACTGTGCCATGGCCTCATCTGCATGTGTATCAGAGGATGGTCTTCTTGGGCACAAATGGAATGAACAGCCCTTGGTCCTCCCTAGGCTGGGAAAGTGGATGGCTGGTGAAGGGAATACTTTTATAGCAGAGGTGGAGGGCGATGGTATTCAGACTTATTTCTGGAAAACAAGGAAGGAATAACATTTGAATTCGAATTGAAAAATATCCAACTAAAAATCAACAACAACAAAATGGTATTTTGAGCTTTGAATCAAAATAAGCCACAGTCAGGAAACAGAGAATTGTATGCCTATGGTTTTCTTCAAATATGCTCAGGGCCCAGGTAGGTTCTGGGTCCAGGCTGGACCAAGCAGGTTCCTGCCACTGACTGCTCTTTTATTCCTGTTTCCAGAGGCACCATGCAGATTAATATTGGGCCAGAGATGTGGGCAGTGCTGGTCAGAAGTGGCTTTGTTTCCTGTGGTCTCAGGATTGTCTGCATTCCTGGGTGTTCATCATTTTCTGCCCCGGGATTTGGGTGCAGGATTCCCGATGGCTTTAAACTCCCTTATACCATGTTTATATGTCCTGGGAGGTGTTACAGAAAAATTAATGTTTATCCTATTAATTTGGTCAAAACTGTCATCGACAGAGTATAATTTAGAGGTAACTATATATTTGACAGCAAGCATACACAGTGGGTAATATATGCATGATGAAGTTGAAATTCAGAGTTGGAAACACAGTGAACAGTGACTGTATGACTGCCTTTGAAACTCAGTCTGACTGGGAAGTGATTTGATGCCCAGTCCCCATGAGAATGCAGAGATCCATCCCTCCCTGATACCTGTGGGACTTCAGATGTTGACACTAATAATCAATAAAGAAGGTTCTTAAGAGTGAAGAGTTTGAGATTACTCCTTTATTGACCAGAATACATCCAATTTACTTGATAGTAACCAGATGCATGTAGTCAATATATACAGTCTATATCCTTATCAAAATAGAAAAGGAAATGAAAAAAACAACAACAGATAAATAACAAATCTTCAAATGAATAGAAGGAAAACCAAATAACCAAAACAATTAAAAATTAACCAAACTTTAAATAGAGGAATTGCACTAAGCATTTTTGCTGCTCCTTTTGCAGAATAGACTTATAGCCTGTGGCTTGCCTTGGAGAAATAGTAGACAAGCAGTTAGTGATGGTAATAATCCTTTCAAGAGAGTGGAAGTAGGACTGTTTTGTTGGAGTGGGGGTATTAAGGAAAAAGCCTACCAATACTGAGCATAAATGATATTACAGACTTTGTCACAAAGACTTTCCAATATTGTGAACTGATCTCCATGAAACTCTTCTGGATGACCCATCAGGACAAGTACAAATTTACACGTGCACAGTCTTTCTGGATGACCAGCAGCTCTTGATTGATGTGCATCAGCACTTCTCTGAGTCCCTCAAAAAGTGCACCCTTGCTGGAGAGAGGCAAGGTGAAAATACAGCGTATTCAATCCAAAGAAATCAAACTAAAGGAGGAAAATGCAGTCCACAATTGCTATGGACACTACAGATGAGACGCAATAGTGGTGTATTTGCTGTGCACACTTAGTTCTCCTCCTGTAGCTCTTCTCTCCAAGGGAGTTCTTGTCCTGGACTGTGTCATGTTCGAGTTTCTGCTGGAGAATTTCAGACCTAGTAGAGCAAGGGAAAAAAGGTTTAGTGAGTGGTTGTCAATTCAGCTCTCCCTCTTACATCAGCTCTATTCAGTTGGACAATCCAGCATGACCTGTCAGCTGAGGTCAGTCCCTGCATCCCCAAGTGTCATAGAGTACCTGGGCTTGGATTTATATCTCAACTTTCAAACTGCTAGAATTTGAACTGTGGACTATGCACTGTACTGGGATTAAGAGAAAAATGAGCATTTTTTCCCACTGGTCCAGGTATATGACATTGAATAATAACATTTTAGCTATGTCTGAATCTGAGTTCAAGAGAGGTATGAGCAACCTAGAATACCATGTGGATTCTTTCTGGAGAACATGCCCAGAATTGAGGTGAAACTTCTGATTATGTTAGCACTGAAGGAACCCGTCTAGTTTCCATTTGTAACCACTGTATCTGCAAATACACAGAGAAGCCATCTCACTTCAAATTCATGCTCACCGCACAGATCCTGTAATCACTGAGAATGTGCTCCATGCAAATCTTCCCAGCGTACACACGGACATTAAAGGTGATTGTGATGTAGAAACAGAACAGCACCCCTGTAAGTCTATGGCTAGTGTAAGGCAATTTGTGAGAGGACAGAAGAGAAAATGTCCTCAGATCTTTCCGGAGAGATCACAGGAAGAAAGGAGTAGAACATAGCAAGAAATCCAGAGGATCATATATATATTGTTTCATGGGCAAAATTCACATGAACTGTACCAGAACAATACTCTGAGTAGCTCTTTAACTGCCTGAAGCTGAAATCCAGGTGGGGTGGTCATCCACCCAAAAAGGGTATTTATATAGGGAAGGATATTCAAATGGCTTCTTCCAGCCTGTGTTCCTACCTGAACATTAATGCTTAATGTAAAGATTCCCCAGGATTCGCTGGAGGCATAAAAACAAATGTTGAGTGGGATATGTACATAGTGGCCAGAGCCTATAGACAGCTCAGTCAGTGATGTGCTGTCCTCCCGTAAACCGTCATAGACTCAGGGTTCTTCCCCATTAACAATCTGGCTTAGCAAGTCCCAAAGGCTGTGTAGAGCTGTCTTGTTGCTCAGTAAAGGATCATATGTTGGTGGTGGACTAGACTCATGTTCTTGTTCACTCTTTCAGACTTTCCCCAAAGTGTGCAACTTCTTCTAAACGGAGCTGTCTTTACCATAGCCTGAGTGACTTCATGCCCAAAGCTAGAATCATAGGAAATCTCCATAACCAGGATCCAAATCAACAAATTTTCTCCCCGTAATGTGATTGTTCCACAGATAATTTGATAAGTAAGTAAAAGCTTGCATGGATTATCTCACACTGAATCAGAATCTATGGAAGGGCTCCATCGTATGGTACACTTTTACTCCTTGGCTGATGGACGTCTGGATAGATTCTCCTTCAAGGTTACTCTGGGACCACTAGAACATTGATGCTTCCTAATTGCAATGGCAATACCTACTCCTTGTTGTGGAATCACTGGGTTAACTAAAACTTCTGTTCCACTTTCTGAACATGGCTTCTCATAGGGCTACCTGTTCTTACACTGTCAGACCCATTTGAAGCTCATCATTTCTCCTAACCCACTGAGGCTGAAATTAACTGAGAGAAAATGATGTTGATTGACAGCACTTGCAGAATGCTACACAGAGAACATAGAGGAGCGCTTTGGATTAACTGTGCACCTAAAGGGATTTCCTGAAACTGCCCTATTCTTGCACCACAGCATAGCTATGGGACTTTTTCTGGATGACGATACAATTCCAAGCAACTCAAATTCTCAATGAATAAAATCCAAGCCAAACATCTAGGGGAAGTTGTAGTGTGCCAAGGTAGCTCGGAAGAAATGGTAGCAAGCAATGTGGAAAGCAACCTTGGAGAAGACACAGTGAGTGACATAACCTTCCAGTGGGCTTTCACAATTCACAAAGAACAGAGAAGCAGAATAAACTCATGGATTTTTCTAGAGAAGCCTTGCCCTTGCCTCCCAGTACTCCATTCCTTTGATGTGCTCCAAAGGATTTCAATGCAGATCAGTAGTTTTGCCCCTAATCACTTGAAAATCTAACTTTACAGGTGTTTTTGTGTCCTCTTTTTGGGGGTTGCATTTCTAAAGGATTGTATTGTCCTGCTTCTACACCATAACAAAAAGGGACCTGCAAGCTCTAGGCCTGTACCATTTGTTACCCCTGTGAAACACGACTCACTTGAACATATTTCCACTCCTCCCCCAGACTTCACAAGATAATTTTGTTCTGAAATTTTTGGAAACAGAATAAATTAGTAATTTAAGTGTCCTTTTGCTGTACAGAGCTAGATGGAGATGCTAAATGACTGGGCAGCTCTATTTCATGTTTCATGGATGTAAAGTGAACACTTAGAGTACTTTTCTCATGAAACTTGGAAATAGAGGGAAACACACGTTCACTAATGCAAACACACACACACACACACACACATATACCCACACACCACACACACACACACACACACAAACACACACACACACACACACAGACATACACAGATACTCACTTGCACGCACAAATGAAAACTTTGATCTTGTGCAGCACATTTCCTGTTGAGTGAGGAATTACTGGGAACAATGCTGTGTACAAGTCTCTTAGACTCAAGCAGGCTGTGCTGCCCTGGCCTGTACTCATTTCCACTTCAGGAAACCTTTCTATGCAGATACTTACTGGTCCGACAAGTAAGTTACATGTTCTGCACAGATAGCCTAAACAACACAACATCAAATCCCCAAGAGAGATTTCTAGGAAAAGACTCCATCAAGCGCTATGCTGACTCATCATAGGCCCCTCACTAAAACTACCCTGTTTCCTTCATAGAAGACTTTGGAAGCATCAGAGAAGACAGTAACTAATGGTCAGTTCCCAGGAACTTTTCATCACATTAGAGTTCATGTGATATTAAAACAACCTCAATGTCAGTCAGAAAAAGGCTAAATAAATAACATACAGTGAATTTTCTGGAATGCAGCACTGTGTACAATATTGAGAGGGAATCTATCCTGTGAGAATGCAGTGCCCATGATATAGTCAGCAAAGAAATGTCAGCAGAGGGATGCACTCTAGGATTCCATGCAAGATCATGGTGAAGCCAATAAGACAATCCAGAAACTTCCCGGGCGATAACTCTGTTCAGGTAAAGTGAAGAAATCTAATCCTTATTTTTAAAATAGCTGAATGGTTTAAGAATGTGTGGAGACAAATAAGAGAGGGGGCTCCACTTGGAACTGGACGAATGATGCAAAGACTGCTGGCCAGCACAAAACAGGAAGCTTCATGTTTGTTGAGAGACCTAGGCTTAAAGGACTAAGTTAGATAATGACTGGACAAAACTGCATGTCATGAACTGGCCTCCCCGCATGCTCCCTAAGATGCAGGTCAGCACAGCAATGCACCTTTCTTGATAATTGGGGGTATATACTGATAACTTTGTTCTTGAAGTCTCAAATCTCTCATGGCAACCCTCAGCCTTTGAGAAACCTTTTCCACATCCTTGCTCTTCTAACCAGCTTCAGGTTGTAAGGCCCAGTTATGAACTCTGCAGGAGCACTCAAATAAGACAGGACTGACATGCTGATACACAGGCTCTGTAGTTACCCAAGATCTATGAAGCATGAAGTCACCATCTTCATATACAGGGACATGAGGGGAGGAAGAACAAAAGCCACCACAAATGACAATGAGACCCATTTCTTTGGCATTTCCACCAGGCTCTCCTCCTTGAAAACTACTTACTTCCTGAGTCTCACACGAACCCTGTAAAAAAAATGAGCTCCAGGCTTTTGCTTCATCCCTCAAAGCCCTGTTCTAGTCTAAAGAGGGGTTCCCACATACCACCCTCCATACATAATGGCATGTAGTGCTGTGCTGTGTGATCAACCTATCTCCCTTAATGAAGTGCAGATTCTCAAAGAGCAGGAGCATTTGCTTTCCAAACATGCAGTTTCTTGAAAAGGGGCTATCTCAACAGAGGGCCTTGTAAACCATCACATGAATGAACACTTGGATGAGACCTAGGTCAGGACATGGATCAGTCAATAGACAGTTACATTGGTTTGTCTATGTTTATGGTAAGACCTGAGGACAACCTGACCCTGAGGCCTAACCCTACCTGCTGTTGCGTGGCACTGGGGTCACAGATGTTCATTCCGGCCTCTTCCCAGAGCCTCTTTGTCTCCACAGAGGATGCTGGCAGTTCAGTCTGCTCCACCAGCAGTTCTCTCTTCTCATTCAGCAAAATCTGTATATTGTTCTTCAATTGAGCTTGTTCACGAAGGAGCTGGGAGTGCCTGATGCTGAACCACAAACAAAATATGGTAAATCCCAGCCAGCTTCTATTTGCCTGTCACTCCTGCAAGTCCAATCATCCCTTCAAGGGTCCTCATCCTCAGAAATCCCCAGAATAGAGCCACACTATAAAAGTTAGCACCAATTAGAGGAGGTCAAATCCAGAGGGCACATTCCACAAGAATCAAAGTACTTCTGAAAATCCTGACACTAAGACGGTTTATATAAATCAAGGAAGAAGAGATGGTCCATAAGGGAGCTCGTATGTCCATGGTATGGTGAAACCATCTTCACGTTGTGGGAAAAGCCCCTCTGAGGGCTAGTTGAAGACCCAATAGCTATACAATCTTGCCATGTGTTTCTCATGGATCACAGATCTTTAAATCTCCTGTCAGAGTCCTAGAGATTCAGAGTTGATTGATATTCCCATCATGGTGCAAACCTTTTCTATCTAGAGGATCTTTAACGGGGAAAATAACAATTGGAGGGTCTTCTACACCCTTCACATGTACAACAACTGAGTCCAAGAGCTACAAATCTAAGACCCTTGCCAGGAGGCAGCCTTCTTGTTAAGAGTCAGACACTACAGAACCAGAGCCCTGACCTTTGTTAAAGTCATACAGGACAGAAGCATTCCCTGCCTAGTGCTGGGTTCTCTTCTCTGTCAGCGACTCACCGGTAGGAACTGTTCACTTGTATGAGCTCCTTGTACCTCTCCATGGCATCACTTATTGAGTTGGTCATCATTTGCATAGCCATCATTCTCATCTCATGTTCAGATTGAAGGACTGGCAATTCGACATGCAGCCTGGGTTAGGCCAAAGGAACAAATAATGTTTTGAACTCACGATTTCAGAATTAGGTGAAATGTAAATAAAAATATATAATAAAAAATTTCAAATTCAAGGAATGGTGGAAGGGAAGAAAATGGCAAAGTCAAAAACCAGACCAAAACCCAACAGTGAGACTCAATCCACAGAAAATATTTCTATGTAAATAAGCAAACATTTGTTTTGAAATAAGGACTCCTTGGAATCCTGAGAGATATGGTTCTGCAAAGACTCACTATATAGGAGGGGGCAGAGCCTGAGAGCTGCCTGTTTGGGAATAACAACTGTCAAGACCACAGTGACCATTTCTAGGTCACAATAAACAATCCCTGGATAGTTAAAAAAATGAAAAACTAAAGATCAAAGCAGGTGAAACAAATTAGGTAAAATCAGACTGTTCTCTCTATTACTTAAACTCAGTATGTACCACATACTTGCTCCTTCAAAGTATTTGTACTGGTTAAGTTTATTATCCTGGGCACAGGACAACAGAGTCACGGTACCAATTGGAGGGACCTGCCCTTCCAGAGCTGGCAAGGTTAGCATGATGGAATTGACTAGTTAAGGAAGAAGATTCCTCCAGTCTGTGCCACAGCTTTGGGCCCAAGAGAAAGCTGTGATGACATTTCTCTTGTTTTGATAGCAGGTATACTCAATCCTTGGTTTCTATCATTACATGAATTCCCAGAGGGCATAACTAAGTTTGACAGGGAAGAGGATTTATAGCACCTCCTCCCCTCGGGAGAGTCCTGTGTGCCACCAAGGTATACAGAAGGAGCAAAGTGCTGTGTTGATCAGTGTGGGCCTCCACGTACTCATCACTATCATGACCTGCAAACTGTTGATCAAACAAATCCTCAGACCCCATCAAAGGTCCCAGACCTCCTGACCCTGAGTAAAACACCACATATACTTCCACATACATACATACCAACCCATATCCAAACACATTTAGAATGCCAACTACATGCATAGAGGTGCCATAGAATCAGTGTATAATGAACAAAATCAGAGGAAAGAGTGATGACGTGCAGGCATTTCATTCACACACACAGTTGCAGCAAGTGTGACAAGGTCCTTCTAGCTGTTGACAGAACCAATGCTAATCCAAGAGGCTCAGGGTCAAGTACAAAAGTGGTTGACCCTAAACACACAGCACCTAGCTCATCTCACAAGCAAATGCCTGCCAAATCTCCTTAAAATCCAGGATGAGAGGTGAAACTTTCTCGTGCTATGAGTAAATCTTGAGGTAGTAGAGAGAGAGAGAGCAAGACAGTGAACAGGTTACTGGGCATAATGACTACCTGTGGTCCCACTCATCATAGATATAAAGATCCAGGATTTGATAAAGTTCATCCCTCTCGAATTGACACTTCTGGATTTCAAATTTGAGTTCCTCCAGTTCCTTTAGACACTCCTCTTGCTGACTGATGACATTTTGGGATGATGCCTTCCTACCAAATCCTGTGGACAGATAAACCCAAGTGAATTTGCATATTTGAACCAATGGGCAGAATAGATCATTCTGAATCCGAAAAGGAGGTTGAGGAAGGGGAAATTGTAGAGACTGGGTGAATCCCTGAAAGAGCAGAAAAGCTTTCTTAAATGTTGATTCTTAAGCTATGTCCCTCTTCCCAACCTCTAATGCCATACACGTGCCACACTCACTATTACACAATCACCGGAACTGAAAGTTATAATCTGACTGAGACATAAACATCTGCGACATTGTTATCTCATATCAGATGTGGTGCAGATAATCCTGGAGTTCATAATGAGTTCATAATGCTTAGCACCATCAAGCTCTAAGCAAGTGTGGTCCAGCCCAAAGTGTCTGAGAACTCAATTCATGACTAGGGGTGCATCCTTCTTTGTTCTCGCCATCAGAGACTTATGTAACCTACAGTAATCTAGAGGATGAAGTGCTTCAACTCCCAACCATGGATGGTCACATTGTTAATCTCACAGTGCCTCCTCCTGCCATTCATTGACACTCACAGTTAAAAAGCTTCAAGAAAAGACACTGAAGTCTTACCACTTTATGGCTTTCTCTCAAATTAAAGATCAGGAACTCCTGACTCTTGGTTTGCCTTTGAAAAATCCCAAGGCTCCTGCTTGTAAGGCCTAGTCTTAGAAGGCACATCTCAAACCTACCTCCTTGAGGATGTTCCCCAACTCTGCCCACGACTCACCAAGCCTTCCCAAGAATGATTTCCTCCTTCCTGTTTCACTAGAGAGGGGTTGAGCTTCCCTCTGACCTGGTGCGGTCTCTCCTTGATCAACACTTTCCTTATGAAATAGCCTGAGCAGCTGGCGAAACATGCCTGCTTGTGAACCCAAAGGGAACTGAAGTAATATCCCAAAGGCAGTTGGTGTCACCACAACACTGGTGACATCACAGAAGATTCTAAGGATCTCTTAGATACAATAGAGTGTCCAGTGAACGGCTTACTGGTGATGTCACTGGAAAATTCTATGGCCTACCTATTAACCAGCTCTCCCCACACTGATGAATTTATGTGGGGACCCTTTCTTCCAGTCTCCCATGTGTCACTGGGAATACCATTTGGCAACCTCTATTTCAAAGCTAGATATGTCTCTCTGCTTCATTAGAAGTCAACAATGCTTTTGCTGGGAAGGGTTGCTTACAACCCTGAATTGGAGAACAGATTTTCTTTAGCACCCAAAACTCTAGGGACCAAGGAGGAGGGAGATTTTTCTTAAAAGTAAATCTACTTCTCGAGACAATGCCTGTGACACACATTTCGATTCCTAAGCTTTTCCCTTTTTCTGGAGGCCAATATATTTCTTCTATACCTCTGAGTGTATAAAACCTGGAAATATTTGCTTACTGTGCAGTCCTTGAAAGCCGACATTGTTTCCATTTACATATCCATGTATTTCACAAAATCAATGGTCTATAATCCTATTTTTTTGCAATAAAAACTCCTTTTAATTGGGAACATAGTGATCAACTACAGTGCATATATAAAATAATAAATTTCTGTCCGTTTTATATATTATGTAGGACATCCTCCCTTTCTCAAATATAACAAGACAATTAAATTGGACATCAGTGAGCAAATGTCAACTTGGACCTTGTGTTACTACATTGTAACTATATAGCCTTCACTTCTCCAATATCATTCTTCGTGAATAGACAAGTCTAGGTATGAGAATATTGGGGACTGCACCATGATCTTTTACTTGTAGCAAACATAAGAATCAGGAGGATGGGAAGGGAGTGGAATGGCCTGAGTTCAGGTTGAACCTCAATTTTAATAGGTCCATACGTTCAGGAGGGAGTCTATTTGGCATTGTGATATATGGATTCTGTCTTCTTATCATAGGTGTTATAATAATTCAACATGAATGTGTGCTATAATGCCAGCCCACCTCAGAGATGTAAGAGTGAAAATCATGTCTGACCTTTCTGGGAAGAACTCTGCCTTTTACTACCATCTGGAGTTATACAACATCACTATACAAAGCTCAGAAGAGAGGGGTGCAGATATGTGGGCCTTAGAAGTTGAGGATCTTTTCTTCTGATTAAGCCACTTGTTTTTCCTATGTAATTTTTCCCTTGCTCTTTTACTAATGGTGGCTGACTTCTTTCCTGGCCTGAGGTAAACTGGAGTCCAATCTTTTGGATTACCGAATATTCTATTTTTGAGATGACAGTCCCACCAAGGGTCCTACTGCATACAGAAGGTATGAATAATTCTCAGGGGCTGGAGTAAGTTAAAAACGTCTGTGACAACAAAGAACTGATTAAGAAAACAAGAGCCCAGCTGCTCATCAAGATCACAGTTGTATGATAGTAAGAAAATGTGAATAGGGCATCGGGTGAAAAGATAAATTAATTAGGAGGTCATAGGCCTAGAAGGGGTAGCCTTTGCTCTCAGTGGAGCTGCCATTCTTTCTGCCATTCCTCGCCCTCTGCCACAGGACCAGAGACTTCCCCATACAACTGGCTGGCCTTGCCAAAGACCTGGCAGGGCTTCTCCCTGTAGAATAGGACAGTAGAGTCCTTGAGGACTCACCAAGAGGTCTCCTCCACACAGGTTCCTTGTTGTCAAAGGGAAATGTTCCTGCAGAATCCTGCCATGGCAGCAGGAATTTCAACCTGGCTGCTCTTGGTCCAGCTCACTGGGTGCAGGCCTGAGGCCCAGGGGTATCTGGGGAAAGAAGCAGCACACACTACCTCACAGCTCTCTCTTTGTTGGATGCAACTGCTAGGACTGTGATAGGATTTTTGTTTCTTGTGTGTTTATTAGAAATACCTACAAAGCTGATTAAAGTTGTAACATGCCTTCATACCCAGAGTGCAGAATGTTTTTAAATCGTTGTTGTTCCTGTTTTATGTTTGGATTTTGTTCTTTAATCACCTCAGGAAATTTCCCTGTGCTTAGAATGTTAAGCACATGCTCAGGAGGGATCGATTATTCAAGTTAGGCAAAGCTTTTGTTCTCACCATCACTCCACAGATGATGCCATTACTTACTTTCAAATAAGAAAACAGTTATAGAGAAGTAAATTAACCTGTAAGCTATCACCGAAGAAACACATCATGATTGTGGAATGGCACCCCAGTATTTTGTATTTCCTAAGTTATTTTTATTTTAAACATTTTTATTGGATTTTTTTGGGGTACATTTCATTTTTTTTAAATCCTTAAAGGTATCTTTTATTCCGCTCCTCCCATTTACAAGGTGGAATTTCACCTGTGATTGTTAGTCCAGATAGTTTAGTCAATGGCTTAGATATCACCCTGGCCTAATTTCCTTGGCATAAGCTGAGTTAGAAGCAGACTCAAAGGTTCAGGACCAACAAATAATGAATTCCACTACATCTGGATCCCTAGCCTCACAGCCAGGAAGGGACTGGATTTCCATTCACTATTTAAAAAAAAGATGCAGTTCATTAACATGTAAAAAATTTCTCAAGTATATTAAAGTGTTTACATGGTCATACAGTTTTTCAAATACCTGGCATTCATCTTTTTCCAAATCCTAAAATTTCTTTCTTATTCACATTTTCTTTTTTTGATTATTTCTTAGTATTATTATCATTTTTTAAAATTTTATTTTTTTTAATAGATATATACTTTTTATTCAAACCTTATTCCCTTTCCCAGCTTTTGGTCCATAAGCCCCCCTGCCGTGCCCTCTCCCATATGTATGGTCCCCCAATCCACGCCACTTAGAAACCCCTTCCTGGATATTCCACTGCACTGAGGGTCCAACCTTGTTAAGAACAAGGGCTTCCCCTTCCACAGGTGCCCCAACAAGGCTAGTCTCTCCTACATATGCAGTTGGACCCCTGGGTCAGTCCATGTATAGTCTTTTGCTAGTGGTTTATTTGGTTGGCATTGCTGTTCATATGGGGTTGCAAGCCCTTCAGCTCTTGGAATCCTTCCTCTAATTCCCATAAAGGGCGTCCTGTTCTCAGTTCAGTAGTTTACTGCTAGCTCTGACCTCTTTATTTGACATGCCCTGGATGTGTCTCTTAGGGGAGATGTATATCCAGTCCCTTTCAGTAAGCACTTTTTAGCTTCATCAATCTTACCTAGTTTTGGTGGTTGTATATATATGGGCCACATGTGTGGCAGACTCTGAATGGCTGTTCCTTCAGTCTCTGCTTTAGATTTGGCCTCCATATCCCCTCCTATGGATATTTTTGTTCCCCATTTTAAGAACGAATGTGAGCATCTGCACTTTGGTCATCCTTCTTCTTGAGTTTCCTGAGATCTGTAGATTGCATCTTGGGTAATTCGAGGTTTTGGTCAATATCCACTTATCAATGAGTGCATATCGTCAATGAGGGGTGCTGAGTATCTGGAAGAGAATGAGGGAGAAGAGATGTGAAGAAGGACGCCAAGACAAGAGTCTGATCAAGGCGACAATTTTATTTTTCCCCAAGGCTGAATTTGTACCATAAAAAGGGTAACAGAGAGAGGAGAGAAGTAAGAAACATTTACCCACGCCAAGGACACAATATTCATGTGGTCAGGGAATTGGCTGATGTTGACAGGTTGTCAGAAAGGTCACAGGTTTGTCATATCTATTAGTCAGCAGGATGTTGGTTTTTCAGAAAGGTTACAGGTCATGACATTGGGTATCTTAACGTCACACGTTATCATATGATTATTCATCTTGACCACCACATTTGTATTAGTCTTCTGCAGCTGGCTGGGGATTTTCCATGAACCCCATCATACTTACTTCTAACCATAATAATAACATCAATAATGGAGGGCTTCAAGGCCATCGCTCCCAACAGCATACCAAGTGTGTTTTTCTGTGATTGGATTACCTCACTGTGGATGATATTTTCTAGTTCTTTCCATTTGCCTATGAATTGAACGTAGCATTGTTTTTGATAGCTGAGTGGTACTCCATTGTGTAGATGTACCACATTTTTCGAATCCATTCCTCTGTTGAAGGGCATCTGGGTTCATTCCAGCTTCTGGCTATTATGAATAAGGCTGCTATGAACTTAGTGCAGCATGTGTGTTGTTGTATGAGGGAGTATCTTTTGGGTATATGCCCAGGACAGGTATAGCTGTGTGCTCAGGTAGTGCAATGTCCAATTTTCTGAGGAACCTTCAGACTGATTTCCAGAGTGCTTGTACCAGTTTGCCATCCCAGCAACAATGGACGAGTGTTCCTCTTTCTCCACATCCTCACCAGCATTTGTTGTCACCTGAGTTTTTGATCTTAGACATCCTGACTGGTGTGAGGTGGATTCTTAGGGTTGTTTTGATTTGCATTTCCCTGATGACTAAGGATGTTGAGCATTTCTTTAGGTGCTTTTCAGCTGTTCGATATTCCTCAGCTGAGAATGTTTTCTTTACCTCTGAACCCCATTTATTAACAGGGGTGTTTGGCTCTCTGTACTCTAACTTCTTGTGTTTTGTGTACACTTTGGATATTACCAACCATCAGATGCAGAATTGGTAAGGATTCTTTCCCAATCTGTTGGTTGCCTTTTTGTCCTAATGACACTGTCCTTTGCCTTACAGAAGCTTTTCAGTTTTATGCGGTCCCCCCATTTGTCGATTTTTGATCTTAAAGCATAAGCCATTGGTATTTTGTTCAGGAAATTTTCCTTAGTGCTCTTGTCTTCGAGACTCTTTCCTACTTTTTTTTCTATTAATTTTAGTGTATCTGGTTTGATGTGGAGGCCCTTGATCCCCTTGGACTTAAGCTTTGTCCAGGGCAATAAGAATGGGTCAACTTGCATTCTTCTACATGCTGACCTCCAGTTGATCCAGCACCATTTGTTAAAAATGCTATGTTTCTACCATTGGATGTTTTAACTCCTTTGTCAAAGATCAAATGACCATAGGTGTGTGGGTTCATTTCTGTGTCTTCAATTATGTTCCACTGATCTGCCTCTCTGTATGCCAATACCATACAAACTATTGCTCTGTAATACTGCTTGAGGTAAGAGATGGTGATTCCCCCAGAAGTTCTTTTATTGTTGAGTATAGTTTTTGCTATCCTGGGTTTCATGGTATACCGAATGATGGCAAATTGCACTTTCTACCTTTATAAAGAATTGAGTAGGAATATTGATGGTGATGTCATTGAATCTGTAGATTGCTTTTGGCAAAAAGGCCATTTTTTTGTACCATATTCATCCTGCCAATCTATGAGCATGAGAGATCTTTCCATCTTCTGAGATCTTCTTCAGTTTCTTCAGAGATTTGAAGTTCTTGTCGTACAGATTTTTTTACTGGCTTGGTTCAAGTAACAGCAAGTTATATTATAGTATTTGGGAGTATTGTGAAGGGTGTCATTTCCTTAATTTCTTTCTCAGCCTTTTTACCCTTTGAGTAGAGGAAGGCTACTGAATTGTTTGAGTTAGTTTTATGCTTGGACAGTTTGCTGAAGTTGTTGATCAGGTTAAGTAGTTCTCTGGTGGAATTTTGGTGTTGCTTAAGCATACTATCATATCATCTTCAAATATTAGTGTTTTGACTTCATCCCTTCTAATTTTTATCCCTTTGACCTACTTTCATTGTTTGATTGCTATGGCTAGGACTTTAAGTACCATATTGAAAAAGTAGGGAAAGAGTGGGCAGCCTTGTCTAGTCTCTGATTTTAGTGGGATTCCTTCAATTTTCTCAGTTTAGTTTGATATTAGCTCCTGGTTGGATATATTTTGCATTTTCCTATATTTAGATATGGGCCTTGAATTCCTGATCTTAACAGGACTTTATTAGTGAAAGGGTATTGAATTTTGTCAAATGATTTCTCAGCATCTAAGGAAATGATCATGTGTGTCTTTTTTCCTTTGAGTTTGTTTATATGGTTATTTCGTTGATGGATTTCTGTATATTAAACCATCCCTGCATCCTTGCCATGAGGCCTACTTGATCATGATGGATGACTGTTTGGATGTGTTCTTGGACTCAGTTTGCAAGAATTTTATTGAGCATTTTTGCATCAATATTCATAAAGCAAATAGGTCTGAATTACTCTATCTTTGTTGTATCTTTGTGTGGTTTAGGTATAAGAGTAATTGTGGATTCGTAGAAGGAATTTGGTAGTGCTCTGTCTGTTTCTATTTTGCGGAATAGTTTGGGCAGTATTGGTATGAAGTCTTCTATGAAGGTCTGATAGAATTCTGCAATAAATCCATCTGGTTCTGGGCTCTTTTTGGATGGGAGATGTTTAATAACAGTTTCTATTTCTTTATGAGTTATGGGGTTGTTTAGATGGTTTATTTGTTCCTGATTTAACTGTGGTACCTGGTATCTGTATAGAAAATTGTCCATTTCCTTCACATTTTACAGTTTTGTTGAATATGTTTTTGTAGTAGGATCTGATGATCTTCTTAATTTCTTCAGATTTTATTGTTATGTCTCACTTTTATTTCTGATTTTATTAATTTGGATACACTCTCTGTGACCGCTGGTTAGTATGGCAAAGTGTTTATTTATCTTGTTGATTTTCTCAAAGAACCAACTCCAGGGTTACTGATTCTTTTGATACTTGGTTTTGTATCTTCTTGTTTGATTTCAGCCCTGAGTTTGATTATTTCCTGCCTTCTACTCCTCTAGGGTTTATTTAATTTTTTTCTAGAGCTTTTAGGTGTGCTGTCAAGCTGCTGACATATGCTCTCTCTTGTTTCTTTTTGCAGGCACTCAGAGCTATGAGTTTTCCTCTTAGCGCTGCTTTTATTGTGTCCTATAAGTTTGGGTATGTTGTATCTTCATTTTCATTAAATTCGAAGAAATCTTTAATTTCTTTCTTATGTCTCCAAAGACCAAGTTTTCATTGACTTCAACTTCCATGTATATGTGGGCTTTCTGTCTTATTTGTTGTTATTGATCAGCAGCCTTAGTCCGTGGTTTTTTTAAAGGATGCATGGGATTATTTCTATCTTCCTATACCTGTTGAGGCTTGTTTTGTGACCGATTATATGGTCAATTTTGGAGAAGGTACCATGAGATGCTGAGAAGAAGGTATATCCTTTTGTTTTAGGGTGTAATGATCTATAAATATATGTTAAATCCATTTGGTTCATAACTTCTGTTAGTCTTTCTATGTCTATGCTTAATTTCTATTTCCCTGATCTGTCCATTGATGAAAGTGGGGTGTTTAAATCTCCTACTATTATTGTTTGGTGCAATGTATGATTTTTTTGAGCTTTAGAAAGGTTTCTCATTGTTTAGGGACACAACTGCTATATACTTGACAAATATAGCAATAACCCAGAACATCTGCAGGAAGCCTGTGACCGTTGGCCACATGAATATGAGTGTCTTTCAAAATTCATCACGATTTTGGTAAGATCTTTCGCGTAATTGGTGGCTTGGCTTCCCACAAACATGGTCCAGTTGTCTAGAATCTCCTCCTTGGTTAGCACTCATCCTTGTTTTTGTCTTACTCATACACAAGATGCCAGGCCTCAGCCTTCACATGGTCATAGTCCTGAGGGAGGATCCAGTGGAGAATCACATGCTAGTCCAACTTCCCATCCTTGTTCAGATCTGGGAAATCACTGAACTGCTCCCCAGACAAAATCCAGTCTGTCTCAGGGCAATTGTCCTCGTGAGGAAAAGATGTCCACAATGTACTCATCCTGGTCCACAAACCCATCCCCGTTCTTGTCGATATCCTTCAGGGTTTCCAGAACTACAATCTCCTTCATATGTTCTAAATGCTCTTAGTGTAGAAAAGCAATGAACCCGTCCTGAGTAGCTGTCAGGTCACCGTCAAGGCCTTAAACCTCCTCTCATCTCATGGAGGCAACTTTTTAAAGTTGTGATGATCAGAGCCATCTTGGAAATCAGCAAGGTTAACCAGGTAGTAGCCATAGGTGGCCTGCTTGTATTCTTCCCAGGAGATCTTTTCGTTTATGTCCTGTCATAATCCTTCCAGAGTTTAGCCACATTATGGTAGATGTATCTTTTCTGTACATGTTTGATCCAAACTTTCAGGTCCTCAGTAGTAACAGGGCCGCCTCCATCACTGTCAATTGGATCAACAATTTTCCCCAGCCTCTCCTGCTCTCGTCCAGGCTTAGCTATCAAAGGTCTTGGAGTCCTCCTTGCCCAGGAAGACCTCATGATCGTACAGGAAGCTGTGCTTGTCTTTTGGTGGCCATTCGCCCAGCTCTGAATCGGGACAAACCATGTGCTCCTTGCTCATCATGCTTTTGGCCCTGAACGCCAGGACCAGTGCCAGCAGCAGCCCATGGAGAGTCCCAGGCTGACACCATGCACCACAGTCATGATCAAAGGGAGGCAGCAGGGAAGTAGGGGCTCAGAGCACCTTAGCAGCTGTCCATCCCCAGAGAGGGCTTTTGTTACATTTCAAATGTTAACCGTTTTCCTGTTTTCCCATCTACAAAACCCCTTATAAAACCACCTCGTCCTTCTACTATGAGGGTGTTACCACACCCACCCCACTACCCAGGCCTACCTGCCTCCCTGTTCTGGTTTCCCCTACACTGGGGCATCAAGCCTTGACAAGACCAAGGGCTTCTCCTCCCATTTGTGCCCAAGAAGGCCATCCTCTTCTACATATGCAGCTGTAGCCATGGGTTTGTCCATGTGTACTCTTTGGATGGTGGTTTCAGCCCTGGGAGCTATGGGTGTTTCTTACTGTTTTTCTTATGGGGCTGTAAACCCCTTCAGCTCCCTCAATCCTTTCTCTTACTCCCCCATTGGGGACCCTGATCTCAGCTAAATGGTTGGCTGCAAGTATCTGCCTCTGTATTTGTCATGCTCTTTACCCTACTCTTTTGAGCAGATCACCACAGAACAATGAAGATGTATTGTCTTGGCATGATGATGTACAGACAAATAGATGATGTCTTAATTCCTATAATTCTTATAATTCTATAAGAATTCCTAAAATGAGATTAGTAATTTTAAGCTCCTTTATAATGAGAATGCTATTAAGTTTTCTCTGGTAATCAAAATTGCATTGAGAACTCTTCCTTCTTAAAGTGTCATGAGTGAATTGCTTCTGCAATACCAAGCAGGCATCTACAAATTAGAGCCCATCCTAAGAGGGTATAAACCAATTAACCAAAGTTCATAAAAAGAGAACTAATGATTTACTATAGGTGCAAGGACTGAACATAAATAATTGACTGGATTTGCCTATAGGTAATTTCACTTATTCTTTTCTCATAAAAATTACAGCTTTTAACTCTCCATGAATGTGCAGAGCTAGTGACAGATGGTGACTGTTTATCCTGATGATTACTCTTCATGGATATGCATGTAAACATTCTCTGTCTTAAACTGATTATCCAACTTATGATTTGAATTCCTGTGCAAACTTGTGGTGAACTTTTCACCATGTGATGCTGTGTTCAGAAAGATATACAAATGCTGAGGACAAAGAGAGAGAAAGCTTTTTAGACAGAACTGAACTGAAGAGAACAGAACTCAAGAAGAACTTAGAAGTAAAGCATAGCGTTGAGAGTAAGGCATTGAGAGTAAGGAAATTATTGTGACATAAGAGCAAGAGGAAAGGAGATAAGAAGAAGAGAGCAAGGAGAACCTTTAAAGCCAAACTTTATGGAGGCAAACTTTTGTAGAAATTTTAGGAAAACGGAAGAACTTAGAAATAAAGGTTAAAATCACTGCTCTTCAGCCTTCAGCGAGGCTCACTGAGTAGCCTGTGCTCTTCAGTCAGGCTCACTGGCTAGCCTCTGCTCTTCAGCCTGGCTCACTGGGTAGCCTCTGCTCTACAGTCAGGCTCACTGTCTAGCCTGTGCTCTTCAGTCAGGCTCACTGGCTAGCCTCTGCTCTTCAGTCAGGCTCACTGGCTAGCCTCTGCTCTTCGGCTGGGCTCACTGGCCTATGGGGCCCTAGCACATACATCACTTAACCATCTGCTCATGACTGCCTGACCACACTGACCACCTGACCGCCCTGACTTCTTAAAGTCGTCTTCTAAAAGAGCACAAGAAACCAAAGAGAAACACCACAGTAAACTATTCCAATGGGCTTTGCTTAACCTTAAGTACTTTCATTATTTCTTTAAAAGAATGAAATATAATTTCGGCTATTCATATAGCCAAGAGAGCTGTGCAGTAGTCATCGCTTTATGGAATTTGGTGCTAAATCAAAAGATTCCTTAATTCTATTACGATGTTATCTGTATGCTGTACGATGTACGTTTAGAAAACACAACACTAAATTCCTAAAATATAGATGTTTTAAGACATCAGCTCATGGAGAAACATAACTGCTTACCTATCTAGACTGGCCTTTTTTGCTATACTGCAGGTACAATCAATTTTCCACACTACTTCCATGATTTTCAAGAATGATTAAGACAAAAATAAGTTGAACATAATGGCCAGAAAGGGGATTCTGTCAAGTTGTCTTATGTGGGACAAGATACCAAGCTGTAACTGGTCAACCTAAAACCACCTGTTCCCAAAACTAGCAGAACTTACAGAAAATACATACTTTCTTATCATTCCTCCTCCCCGATGGTCAGAGATTTATTGAGCACCTACTACAATCCTAGCCCTGTGTATCTAAGGGTGTAATGGTGAATAAAAAACTTAATAAAAAGCCTCATTAAGGAATAAAGAAAAGTGAAACATAACTTTGAAACTCAGAATTCAATATAAACAAAACCACCATTTCTTTAACTGGTGATTTCTGAAAACTTTATCATTTTTTCCATGGCCTTCTACAGTAATGATACTCAGTCTTGATTTGGTAAATCACAAAAAGCAAGTCACACTTCTTTCTTGGCTCCCACTACTGTCAAAGGGAACAACACTGTCACTGTCCATTGTGCTTCCCTATCAATCCTGCTATGGATGGTAATGAATTCCAGTCTTTTCAATGTGAAAACAGGCCACCACTTGAGGGTAAAGGTTATTAAAATTACCCAAACCGGTATATTCTCTAAAATTTTCACATAGCATTTTACTGATATCACAATGTAAATTCACCACAAATATTTAACCAATGAAAATATTGAATAGCTCTGCAAATAGGAGCGATAATCATATATACTTGAAAACAACTATCATGGAAACAAACGATGTAATAGGAGAAAAGTTACATCACTTAAAGGTACAGAAGCAGCAAAAAAGACACTACATTTCTTGGTTTGAATGTTAGGTGATACACTTGATCTCTAAAGACAGGCAATGTACTTGATTTTTAAGCCCTTCAACTGTGCCCTGTCCACACAGAAACTGCAGTAGATGACAATCTTTGTAAGATTTATTTATTTATATGTGAGACCATGCACCTGTCTTCAGACACACCAGAAGAGGGCATCAGTACTCCTTACAGATGGTTGTGAGCCACCATGTGGTTGCTGGCATTTGAACTCAGGACCTCTGGAAGAACACTTGGTGCTCTTACCCACTGAGCCATCTCTCCAGCCCTCACAATGGCCTCTTACACAGCATCACAGTGGTCTATTTCACTAGATGGCTCCAGGGTGATAACAGAGAAACTTTCACAGTTCCTGAGCACTTCTGAGTTCAAACACCACCAGTGCCCACTCTGTGCTGTTGGCACATTCTGACCTTCTCCTAAGGGTTGTCAGCCACAAAAGGGACGGGTTAGCCCCAGACAGCATTCACTGCCCAATCCTAAAAACCCCCTCGATTCTGAAAAAGCCACATTCCATGCTTGCTCCATATTTGAGGAAGCCAAATGGTTGATCTGGCTCAAGGCTCTACTTTTCTTAGCTCATCAACTTTCTTTTTCCACTTCTTGTCACAAGAAGTATGTTTTTATGCTACAACTACACTGCAGTGTGTGAAGGAAACCACCATAAACTCTGGGTGTCACCTCTTGAAATTTAAAATTCATGGCTTTCTAATCAGCACCATGGAAAATAAACAAAAACAAGCAAAACCATTCCAAAGGAACTTGCTGATCTGGAGGCCTGCTCATAGCAGGTAGGAAAGAATTAAATTATGCAGAACTGTAATCTCTCAGAGCTTTGGAGGCTAAAAAAGAGGAAATTTCTGTTTATGTTCCCTTTTCCCGAGTAATTGAAGGAGGGTATTTCAAATCTTCCAAATACAATCTCTTGCAAGGGGCAACCAATTACAAAGTAGATCAGAAGAAATCTATTAAATAATCATTCATTGCCTGAGGTTTTAAGGAAATATTTTCCTATGATCCCTGTCCTTTAACATACAATGGAAACATTACAGGGAGTGTGCCACAGGGCTAAGCTGCCTCTGAAAAGCCTATCCTGCCCTGGCAGGTACAGGTCATTTAATTCTAATTCAATCTGGAGAGAGGTGACAGCCCCAAGTTGCTCTGGGGATGTCAGAGCACAGCTCTCATGCACACTCCAGAGCACCTCTCCATTCTTTCCCAATGCCATAGGCTTTCCAATCCCTGCTTCAGCTCTCCATACATCCCTGAACCCTCCCTTCCCCTACCCAATGGGCTCACTTTGCATTGCCTCCTTCTGCCACTGCTTTCCCAGGGCGGGGGAGGGGGGGGCCCAGAAGGAGCCTAAGGAGGGACGCGGGTCTCCTACCTACCTTGATGATGCTGCTCTTAAGGTGCAGCCCGCCCTGCTTGCTCCTTGCTGTCCCTGGGGAGCAGACCGGAGGTCGGACTAAGGGTCCACGCACAGGTCCCCTGGCAGGGCTGGCCTGGGCTTCATCCCTGGACACTGCAAGGCTGCAGTCTCCGTTGGAAACCCCGCCGCTGTCTTAGCGCGCCCTCCCGTGGCCGAGGTGACCCCCAACGCCGTTACCGCCCCCTTCTCTGTCAGCTTCTTCTGATTTTTCTTTTCATTTTTTTCTTTTCTCTTTTTGTTCGCGACGTGGCGCCTGCGAAGAGCTCGTCTCCAGGAAGGAGGACATCGTGCAGGCAGAATCACCTCTGGGCCCTGCCGGGGTCGGAGAGGGAGAGAGAGGAGTCAGCTTGGGCGGCGGCGCCCTGGCTGCCGGCACCCGCGGAAGGAAAACTCGCCCAGGCACACGCGCTGCTGCGGGCGCGAAATATAACGCGCGCCCGGTCCCCTCAGGCCCCGCGCTCACCCACGAGCTCCGCGTGCCCTGAGGCCCGGCTCGGGCGCGGTCGAGCTGCGGGGTGGGAAGGACACGTGTGCCCACTCCGAGGCGCAGACAACACCGGGAGGCAGGACACGGGGAGGCGTGTGGTTTGGAGCTCCGGGCTCCGCTCAGGCCCGTCAGTCCCCTCTCAGGGCCCGCGGAGGCCCGGGCGGCTTCTTCGGGCCTCCAGGCCCACCGTGACCAACCTGAGGCCATCACAGCCAGAGCTTCCTGGTGCCCCAGGCTGGAGGCTTGGGCATGGTGATTGTGGTTGCCACTCTCCTAGGCCGGCTCAGCAGGGCACAAGCCACCACCTGCTGTCCTCACCTGAAGGCATCCTGATGGGGCTGAGAGCCCACATCCAGCAGGCAAGCCTCAGGGCACAGGGCCATGGTCTTGGGTCTGCACCTTGTTGCCAGCCCCTCACACATATGGCAGCATCACACATATGGCTCCTTCTACCAACCGCCACTAATCACCATTTGGACATTCCATTACAGTGTTGTCAAGAAGAAAGATGCAAACAAACACGAAAAGAATGAAATTTAAAATCTTTTTTATCAGGTTGGAGAGATGGCTTGGTGGTTAAGAGCGCTGCTTCTCCATTGCTCCCAAGTTCAATTCCCAGCAACCACATGGTGACCCACAACTATCTGTAGTGGGATCCAATGCCCTCTTCTGTCTGAAGCTCTCTTCTGACATTCAGGCACACTCGCAGAGTGCTCATGTACATAAATAAATAAATCTTTAAAAATAAAACCTTCTAATCAGTTAATGTATCTACATCTAGAAGCTAGAAAAGGGTCACAGCAATATTAAAAATAACTCAGAAATAGTAAAGGGATGTATGAGAGTCACAAAATTCACTGGGCAAGATGGTGTATACCTGCAATCCCAACACTCACAAGGCTGAGGTAGGTGGATTGCCTTGAGTTCAAGGCTAGACTAAAGTGTGAGTCCTTGTACTAGAAAACAGAACAATTGGGGAGGGGATGGAGAGAGAGACAGAGAGACAGAAGAGACAGAGAGACAGAGAGACAGAGAGGGAGACAGAGACAGAGATAGAGAGAGAGAGAGAGAGAGAGAGAGAGAGAGCTTGATGTCACTTCCTGCACTGATGACAAGCTACTGAAGAATGTGAATGTCTCCTATCAAGCACAGAGAGTGCTAATGACAGAATGGGTTTCTTATTAAGATATCATAAACTATAGATGGAAAAGTAAAGGAATGTATAATAAATAAAAGAGAAATCAGACATCGGAAACCTAAATTTAGAAGACTGTATATGTTTAAGTCACAGGGGAGGGAATGGGACGATGTGGGGGAGAGAATAATCAGAATAAATTATATATGTGTATGAATATGGAAACTAAGAGCAACCAATGAAAAGAGAAAAGCAGGTTTATTTTACGATGAAATTGAGTTCCCATATGACACTATGTAACATTTTGTAAATTGATTATATGAATTATCAGCAATAAAAATCAATTGTTATTAAAGATGTGGTTGTGTTCATATTATTTAGAAATGTTTTAAATTCTTTTTATTTATTTGCTTATTTATTGATTGATTTTTTTTAAGATAGGGTTTTCCTATATAGACCAGGTCGATCTCACAAAACAGATCCACCTGCTTATGCCTTCAAAGTGTTAGGATCAAAAGTGTATACTCACACATGAAAGTTACATTCTTAAAGTGATAAAAAAGAAAGTACAGTTATCAACATGGTACAATTATTGAACAGTGATCAAGTGAATGGAAATATCAGAAACACATTTAAGGCATTAGGTCACTGTTGTTAAAAGGATCTTAAGCAGCATATATAATTCAAATCATCCAGGAGACACATTTCGAAAAAAAAAAACAAGAAACTGGGTAAACATGATTTAAATTTTTTAATCTATTAAAAATTTTAAAGTGCATTCGATATGAAAGTGTAAGTGATATACTTCACATTTTTGCTTATATACCATCTTCAATTTTATGTGCATTCTGCAAATATTGTCCATGTTTATTCAGGCTCTTAATATTTCCCCATGACTGATAACATTCACAGATATCATATTGAGCAAAATGTATATGTTGAGGTATAATAGAATTTTATTCTACACAGTATAGCATAGAAATATGTATATATAACTTCCCATGTATGTGTGTATATACATATGTAAATGGCTCAAGAAAATGAGTATCACTTTATCATTGTAGTATTATTTTCATCAAAATCCTGAGAACATTGAAATGGCATCAAATACTGACCAGATTGGCAAAAAACAAAAAAAACCAAAAAACAAAAAGAAAAAAAAACTCCAAAAAATAAAACTCTTATAAAGAATCTAACGATACTAGGAAAAGATGCAAAAATATTAAAGTCTCAATGAAAAAAAAAAGCCCAGATGAAATACTGTATATTTTCTCAACTCTAGGATAATGTATTTTTGTACAACTATCAATAAAATGCCTGAATTTTGAAGAATTCAAAAGTAGTGCAGTATAATTATGCAGTGGTCAATACTGTTGCATACCATTTTACATAACTGCATACACTCTCGTTCTTTTGTTCCGTGGTCTAGCAACGAACTCCGGTAGATTTATGGGGAACTCGGGTAGATTTATGGGGAACCATTGCACTGTAGACTTAAACTGGATTAATTTGGGGATGAGTAAGTCACATTTTGTTAAAGTTGCTTTAAAAATAAACCGTTGGATATTAGTATGGCAAGTAATTCTCCCTGAAGGAAAAACCAGACACCAAGAACCTAGACCACTTCTGTCCAGGAGAAATTTCTAGATGATAGAAATATTCTATATCTGCTGTGTTTCTGGCTATGGATTCTGGCTGGCTGTTTGCCTCCTGGTTTGCCTGCTGTGACTAAAGAGGCAGATTTTAGTTCTAAGTTTAGTTCATCTAAAATAGCCATGTGTGACCAGTGGGTGCCATTTGGACAGTGTAGCCACAGAAAACTGAAGCAGTGTAACCAAAGACTCACCTAGGAGTCAGTTGACCTCCTAGAAGGTGACTTGGGAAAACGTTGGCAATGATAGCCTCTTGGGGAGCTCACCTTCACCAAAAACAAACTGTGAATCCTTACTCTTCTGAAATAGTCATAATGCAACTGGTCTCACACCCACCCCAACCCTCACCAAAGACACTTGAGAGGGAGCTGAACCCACTGTGTGCTTTAGATTTCAGTGTAGAAAGCACTTCCTTCGAAGTGGAGCAGACTGAGATTGCCAAGTCCTTTGCCTGGCTCCAGGGACTTGGGCCTGACCAGGGGTGAGGAGGAAATGAAGAATGACATTGGACACACTTACATGGGGAAGGCTGTGTCCATGAGCTGGAGAAAATGCAGCATCCCAGAAGCTCAGCATGTTTATTATATAGAGTTGGCCAGGAAGCAGGGCTGTTGCTCCAGGCAGCAAGGAGGTGGGCATTACATGCAGATAAACAAGGAGGGGAGGACTATGCATATGTAACTGACAAGGGGCAGATTTAGCTAATCTCAGTAGGAGCAGTCTCTGCAGCTGGCAGTCTTCAGGCTGTAAATATCCAGATGGGGCCAGGGGGAAAGGTAGAGTAGACTTTATCTGCACACACTATCAACACCATCCTGAGAAGGCTTTGTCATGTCTCTGAGCCTCAAGGGGTATGGGGGCCTTTGCCTTTTCCCCATGGATAAATGGCTTTGGGTCCATGGCATGGTCATATCATTTTTACAACACACATCCTCTTAGGGCTGCAGTTCCTCAGGACTTCCTCTGCTCCCACAGTGAGATCTCAAAAGAAAAACAGAAACCAAACAAAGAAAAAATGTGCTCAGTGAACTGGTTAATTCCCTAAACTATACAGATCCAGTGTCCTAAGTCTAGGAATTCCTCAAAAGCTACAGAAAATCCTGTGGACCTAAAATAAGCAAGAAAAAAAAAGAAAAAAGGAAAAAAAAACAAAACAAAGACCCTTGTCCCCTCCACAAAAAATGAATGGGAGAAAAAATTATTAAAGGTTTTCATAGAAAATTGTTTAAGAAAAACACACGGGAATTGTACTTAATAGAATTAGTATGCTGAGACGTGAGGCCCACTCAAAGCATGCAGCATTTGGAAGTCTCAGACAACTTAACAGAAGAGGACTCCTAATTATTCTTTGTGAACACTCTCCACATACTACTCACAGCTTAATACTAAACTTCATAATTGAGTTGGGGATAGTATTCACCATAGCAGATAAGTGAAGCATTTGTGCACACAGACACACACACACACACACACACACACACACACACACAACCATGCACACAAAACACACACACTCACACACACACTCACACATACACTCACACAGATACACACAGACACACACACATGCACACAAAACACACACACACATTCACACACATACACACAGACATACACACATGCACACAAAATACACACTCACACACACACTCACACATACACACACACTCACACATACACACCCACAAAACACACACAAAACACAAACAAAACACACACACTCAGGAGCACACACAAGAGAAATGCATATTCTATGAAGTTTCTTGGCACATTTTTATTTATAAGCCTCAATGCTTTAGTTTTCTTGGTTTTGCAAAAAGTGGGGGGAAAAGTCAGGCTTCACTATCCCCCCTTTGAAATGACAGATATCTGTGTGTTAAACATACTGTGATGGCTGTCCAGGCTGCCTCGGCCTATTTGACACCATCCAGGTCACCTTGGTCAGAACAGTGGTTGCTCTTCTTATTGGTAACTGGTTTGCATCACAAGAGTTTTCCACATCCTTACCAATATTAGAAGTTTGGTGACACAAGCAGCTTGACAAACAGTAAAATTATTGTTGTTTTGCCTTTCTGGAGGACATTAAAATTTACATGGTTTGCATATGGCTTTTTTTCTTAGCATTTAGTCCTGCTTTAGCACTGTTCAAATGTGGCCATGCAGCCAGCATCCCTTTGCTTCAGGCTCTCAGCACCCCATTCCCGTCACTGATCTGATGCATACTTGGTCCCAGAGATGGACAGCAGAGGGACTTGACACACAGCGTCCACTCTGCTCCACTGCTTTGCTGTTTATAAATTCTTTACAATGGCTATTTCTTGATTTATTATTACTACGACCATGACTTGTCTTGATATTTTGAGATAGGATCTTATTACGCAGCCCAGGCTGGCCTTGATTTCCCAATTCTCTGGCCTTAGTCTTCCACCATTCCCTGATTCTCAATTTGTTATTAGATGTAGTTGTATGGCCCCATTTCCAAATTAAATGTTCTTCTGGCTTTATTACTTTGCCCTTTCCACAGACTTTTATTAATTATGCAAAGTAGATGGTGCTTAATGTTTAAATACTAGATATATTAACTCGTCAGTCCCCAAGACAACTCTGTGAATTAACACTCCTTATCGTCCTCACTGTGCAGATAAGGGAATTGAGTCACACAAAGATAAAATAACTTCTCCACAGTTGAACATCCAATGGGTGTGAGAGCCAAGCTTTGAGTCCAACTACAAAGTAGATCGGCCTATAATGTGTCTGCTGCTGCTGTATATTCAAATGCTAAATTCTGTATCCTAAGGTCTGGTTGCTCCAAAACAAGGAGATCCTCATGTATACCAGATTTTCTTTCTTTCTTTCTTTCTTTCTTTCTTTCTTTCTTTCTTTCTTTCTTTCTTTTTTTGCCTCCTAAGTTATCCCTGATTGGTTAATAAAATCCCTACAACATGCGCTGGGCAGAAGAGAAGGGACAGAGTAAAGTTTCCCTGGGCCTGGGGGCTCAGGCAGGGTCCACGAGGAGAGGGAAAGGACATGGAGGAGAAGGAAGGAGACACCACCCCATAGGGTAGGTGGATCATGAGTGTATTGCCATGAGGGCCAGCCTGTCAGAACAGGCGTGGCCCAGGCAGAGCATGGCAAGCTATACCTCAGGGTTATTGACAGGGAAGCAGAAAAAATAGCACGGAGCGTTGATGTCTGCCCAGTTCTAGTACTTTAAAGCTTATTATAAATCTAAAAGTTTTGTGTCTTTTATTTGGGAACTAAATGATCTATGGTTGGGTAGGAACCCCCTTATAATATTTACTGTAGCAATGGCCACTCAATTATTGTGGTATTTTAAATATAACACACATTGAATTTTACAATTCAGATGCAAGGCTTTTTATGTTTCCAATGTGACTGTACACCTGAGGTCATGTGTAGGTATAGAGACATAACATGGCAGAAATACCTAGTACATTTTAAGGTCACCACACCGACCAAATGAAAGCCACAGGCTATACAGACTATGATGGATGAGGAGAAGGCTTAGTGCTCTCTGGAGTCCCCTTCCCTAGTCTTGGGACAAGACTACCAGTAAGCCAAGACCATATTCCTCTTTCATTTCTCAAGGAGCCAGGGGTAGACCCAGATATATGATTTATTGCCTGCAGGGTTTTTTTTTTCTGCAAGCGCTGCCCTGTTTGAGGACTTGTCAAGGGTAAGCACTGTCAGAGGAAGGCCAGCATATGAATTCTGTATAACTCTGCTCTGACACCATGTAGCACAATCCTATCAAGTACTGGAAGCCTTGCTGGAAAGATTAATCACCCTCTAGGATCAAAAGCAAGCAACCCGAGGGCCACATGGCTGTAAATCAAGTCTGAAACCATAGCCCATTATGGAAGTTCATCCTTGGATCTTATGTCAAACAGCGTTAGCATTCAAAAGAAACACAAAATTGAAATGGCAAGGTGACGGGTAATGACCCCATAGCAAGGATATCTAAGTCATGTGGAAAGATCCCAGTGCAAAGACATCTAGCAAAGCTACTGAAAGAGTGTACCCCAAAACGGGGAGCCCCGTCTCTCGCTCCGATCGCGGGCTGGGGTGCCCCCAGGAATCACGAGTAGCCATTCTTGATGTAACAGCAAGAGGTAGCTTTTATTAAGGAGATTCCGGGTCTTAGCGGCATCCAGGGTCGACACATATCTCACACAGGAGACAGAGGAATCGACCCCGAGCCTCCAAACTCGGGGGTTTATATAGGGGAGGTTAGGGGCATTCGCGCAGTTACACATGATTGGTCAATTCAAATGGTGCACAGTTACTTTCGGCGCGAAATTACATCAGCAAGGAGTACGTGCTCTCTAGCAGCTCGGCAGGCAGGTAGGGTGGCTCATCTCACTCAGGGGGGTGAAGGAAGGGGAGGGGGTGGCTACTGATGGTCAATGTCCTTGGGGCTGACAGCTGGTTTGGCAAGTCCTATCTCTGGCTCTCCCTCAGGCACATCCGACCCTGAACATCCGGACTCTGACAATGAGTAACCTTTTTAAAACTCTAGTTCTACATTCCCTTCTCCTTTTTTGTTAATAGTTCTAATCTTAGAACTTCATGGAGAACTCAGCTTCATCTAGCATAACAGCTTGGTAATGTTGTCTTAACATGAGGATTCTAATCTGGACACTATCTAAGCCTATACACCAATGTCATGACTAGCTTTTAGAACTTCTAAGCTTATACAGACTGTGATCCCTGAGGCACGGTCCCAAGAAGTATTAAGAGTACTAACATATGCAATGTTACATCATTTGTAATGGAAATCAAGCCTATCCCACACCTATCTTGATAGAACCCAGGACAAACATGACTGAATTTCCCTCTAGGTCCCAGCTCTCAGCCCCAACAGCTAGTACACGACTGGTGAGGGCTGAGAATTGACAGCTGTCAGGGTGGTCAGCAGCACCAGGTATGGTCCTTTTCAGCGAAGCTCGAGTGTCTGGGCTCAGTGTAGCTGCAGTCTCTGACCTGGAACTGATGGGATGTCTCAGGGGTCTCCAGGGCATAGGGTGCTGTCAGCTGTGAGCAGATTTCTTTCTGTATCACCTGTAGGTCTTTTAGCCTTGCACACAAATCATTATTACTATGGCACTATGACGTGTTGGTTCAGTAACATCATCTAATACAGTCAGGGGGGCTGAGGCCCCATATAAGATCTCAAAGGGGGTAAGGCTGAATCTGGAAGGGGTATTTCTTGCTCTGAAGAGAGCAAGAGGGACGGAGTGTCACCCAGTCTGCGCCAGTCTCCATGGTTAATTTAATTTGGTCAGGGTCTCTTTTAGAGTTTTATTTATTTACTCTACCTGTCCTGAACTTTGAGGTCTGTAGATACAATGTAATTTCCAATCGACCTCTAAATACTTGGCCACACCCTGGCATACCTTGGCAATGAAAATAGGGCTGTTGTCTGACCAGATTACCTTGGGTACTCCAGACTGGGGGAAGATTTCTTCCAGTATCTTCTTGATGACTATCGAGGCCGTCTCTTGCAGTTGTTGGCTTCACCAGGGCATCCAAGAGATGGTAAAGGCATCTGAAGTGCTGATGTGCTGGGGGGTAGAAGTTCAGCCATCCCAGATGACATCGTGTTGTCCACCATTGCAGCACCCACTTGTCTCTGACCTTCATTCATGAAGAGAACTGTTCTCGTTTGTGGACAAGGTCCTCGGCTTTCAGCAGGGGTCAATCAGCCAGTTGCAGAGGTCTTTCCTCCACCCATGGGCTTCTGTCAGTGCTTGACACTCGTGCTGTGGTGGCTCTAGGTCTGGATTGGGCAGCAAGGTGACCAGATTGTCCCCAACCGGTTAAGAACCTAGTCCAAGGCAGCTGACCAGTGGTCCCATCTTTTGGGACACTCTATTTAAAGGCAAAACATCAGCCACTCTATCACAGTTTAAGTCCTGGATTGGGTGATAATTGCCAGTGCCCGGCTGGCAGGAACGGTGTGTTCCAAGCAGAACAGCGCTAAGCCACACACCTCCCAGCATCAGGTACTGGTGCACTGAGACAGGTCTTAAGCTCCACATTCACAGTCTGTAGATATGCATACACATGGCCTCACCCAGCGATTTCAGCCCACGCAAGCCAATATGGAGAGCAATTTTCTCATGAGCAAGGGATAGGGGCAGTCAGGGATGACCATGAATTAGTGGGTGGGTTACCCGGCCCACGCCAAGGTCCACTGTTCTTCGGGCAGTCCATAAGTATTGTTTGTTGCCAGTAGCCCCTTGCACTCAAGGTCTTTGGATATTGGCCCACTGGGGGGCATAGGAGCACAGAGCACTGGGTCCCTGTCCAGCACTCTAGGACCAAGAAGCTCTCCAGTGGCCCCTCTTGTTCTTTCTTGGGCAGTCCCTGCCCCAGTGTCCTTTTTGTTTGCATTAGGCACACTGATCTTTAGCCAGGAATTCTCTTCTGTTGCCAGGTACTATCTTCCTAGGTTCCCTAACTACTGTGGCCAGTATATGTTCCTCTCTCATCTTTTATCTCTCTTTAGCTCTCTAACTTCTTCTTCTTTTTGTCTCTTTTCTTCCCTAGCTGCCTGCTCTTTTTATCCTCTTTCTTTCTTTCTTTTTTTCAATCTCTCTGTCTGCACCTTCTTCTACAGCTATTTTTCTCTGCAACTTACAATAACTCTCTCAGTGACTTAGCTTAACCCTTCAAGTTTCTGTAACTTTCTCTACATATCCTTTCCTTATCTTAGCCAGATTGGTGGGGCATTTTCCAGCCCCTCAGAGACCCACCCTTGGAGCCTGGCGGCAGACCTGGAGCACTCCCTACCTTCAGGCGTCTGAAGAGAGCAGGCAGAAGTGAGGGCCTTCTATCCGTGTCTGGAACATTTTTTCTGGCCTCTAGTAGGATCCTGTCTTTCCTCAGTGGTAAAGAAAACCTGTAACAGTTACTAACAAGCATGAAGAGGGCAAACAGCATTTAGTCACACAGCTAAACCAGGAGGCCTTCTTGGACAAAAAGCCATTGTACAAATAAGCACAAGCTTTGTCTATGAAACGGAAAGGTGAGCAGAGAGGCAGCAGATCTGTTATCGACTATCTCTTTAGACTTAGATTTTTCCCTCAAGGAGTATAACCAAAGGATGGAGAGATGGTTAGAACCTGGGTGCTAGATGCCAGGTGGCTGACAAAAGAATCGTAACCAATTCACCTGGGGCTATCAGGACCTCAGTAGCAGCCCTTTACCAAACTGTCTCACTGGGTTTAAAGGCCCATGGAAAAGAAAACATTAATCTTGACCTTGGCCACCGCCTGATAAGGCAGGCTCCCTTAAAGAACTTCTCTAAATGAGCGCTCTCCTACTGTGAGCAAATGTCAGAAATTCCTTTCTTGTTCTTGTTTTCCTTATAGTCCTCTCCCACCTCGCTCTCAGCCTTTTCAGATAGTTCCTCCTGTAGCATTTCTAACACAGCCTGTCTCTCTCTCTCTCTCTCTCTCTCTCTCTCTCTCTCTCTCTCTCTCTCTCTCTTTTTTGATAGCCTGTTGACAGCATTTCTTTTAGGCAGCTACGCACTAAATGTCAAAACGGCTGAAACTCTGCCTTTAAGATTCCTTACTCCCAAGCAAAATTTAAATCTTTCTGTAGCTTATCTAGGCTGGCTGTGAACACAAGCACAGATAAAACACTGTTTTAAAAATTAACTTTGGCTATCAACCAACACACCGCCACTAGAGCAGGGTCCATAAGATTAAGTTTCTTACTCACTAAGCATTAAGGGGACCAAGTAAAACTCTTCGACGAACAAAGCAAAACATGATTTCAAACACAGTCGTCGGTCCAAGATTTTAAACACAGTCAGATCTTTTTGACTGTCAGTTGCCGGGTCCTCCCTGCAAAATTCAGCTCGTGGAACGTTCTCATGCGTCCCAGAACCTGCGCGATTGGGGCGTCCCCCTGTGCGCTTTCTAAAAAGGAAAAAGAAAGAAAAAGACTATTCGGAGTAGGAATCCTTCATCTACTCACAGGCGCCTATTCGGTGTTGGGAACCTTCTTCCACCCGTGCACAGGGCAGGAATCCTCCTTCTGCCCAGACAGTGCACACTCAAGGTAGCTTTCTACTGGGTGGGAATCCTTCTTCCACCCGTGCACAGGGCAGGAATCCTCCTTCTGCCCAGACAGTGCACTCTCAAGGTAGCTTTCTACGGGGTGGGAATCCTTCTTCCACCCGTGCACAGGGCAGGAATCCTTCTTCTGCCCAGACAGTGCACCAAGACCTTAAACCGGTACTGAAAAACAGACTACAAGACTTAATTCACACACACTCACACACAGCGGCCGCTCTCTAGCACTCACACTAACGTACCTCCAAGTGGCATTCGGGTTTCGGGGGGGGGGGTCACGCTCAGATCCCGGACGAGCCCCAAATGAAAGAGCGTACCCCAAATCGGGGAGCCCCGTCTCTCGGTCCGATCGCGGGCTGGGGTGCCCCCAGGAATCACGAGTAGCCATTCTTGATGTAACAGCAAGAGGTAGCTTTATTAAACGAGATCCCGAGTCTTAGCGGGATCCAGGTCGACACGTATCTCACACAGGAGACAGAGGAATCGACCCCGAGCCTCCAAACTCGGGGGTTTGTATAGGGGAGGTTAGGGGCATTCGTGCGGTTACACATGATTGGTCAATTCAAATGGTGCACAGTTACTTTCGGCGTGGAATTACATCAGCAAGGAGTACGTGCTCTCTAGCAGCTCGGCAGGCAGGTAGGGTGGCTCATCTCACTCAGGGGGGTGAAGGAAGGGGAGGGGGTGGCTATAGATGGTCAATGTCCTTGGGGCTGATAGCTGGTTTGGCAAGTCCTATCTCTGGCTCTCCCTCAGGCACATCCGGCCCTGAATATCCAAACTCTGACAATGAGTAACCTTTTTAAAACTCTAGTTCTACAATACATGTCCATGAAGCTTTCACCAAGAATCCCCATTCTGTGTTCTAAAATACTATATATATATATACACACACACACACAGTGAATCCTCATTTATGGTCAGCTATGGGGATTGATTCTCTGGGAACCTGACTTTGAGATAGAGATAGATGTATAAATGTGTTTGACAAGTGCTCTTGGGGACCATGGCTGTGACAAAGAGGAGAGAAGAAGATAGGGTGGAGAGCACTCTGGCTCTAATGCAGTCACAAGGGTATGCAGGCAGCCCTGTGTGGGGCTCAGGAGCTGGCCTGACCCTGAAGTCTTAGCCTGCACTGGAACAAGCAGGAAGCCCGGCATTAAAGTCCCCATTGGCTAAGGACGAGGTTCCTGGTCAGAAACTAGTTACCACATTGTAACCACATAGCCATCCCTTCTCCAATATCATTCTTCCGGAATTTCCAAGTCCAATCATGAGGATATTTGGGGCTACACTCTGATCTTTTTCTCAGAGCAAACATAAAAATCAGGTGGATGGGCAGGGAGTGGAATGGCCTAAGGTTAAGCTAAACCTCAATTTTAATGGGTCCATAAGTTCAGGAGGGAGTCCATTTTATCATTGTCATCTGTGGCTTCTGTGTCCTTATCCCGGGTGTGCTGACTCTGTGATACGATGCCACCTCAACTCACATATGTCAGGGTGAAAATCATGTATGACTTTTCTGGGAAGAACTCTGCCTTTTCCTACCATGCTCCACCATGTTCATAGCAGCCTTATTTATAATAGTCAGAAAATGAAAAGATCCCAGATGCCCTTCAACAGAGGAATGGAAACAGAAAGTGTGGTACATCTACACAATGGAGTACTACAGAGATATCAAAAACAATGACTTCATGAAATTCATAGGCAAAGAGAATGAACTAAAACATATCATCCTGAATGAGTTAACCCAATCACAGAAACAAACACATGGTATGCACTCATTGATAAGTGGATATTAGCCCAAATGCTCAAATTCTCCAAGATTCAAAGACCAAATGAAATTCAGGAAGGATGACCAAAATGCTGATTCTTCACTCCTTCCTTTAAAGGAGAAGAAGAATCCCTATTGAAGGGATAGGGATGCAAACTTTAAAACAGAGCCTAGAGGAATGTCCATTCAGAGTCTACCCCACATGTGGCCTATACATATACAGCCTTCAAACTAGATAAGGTGGATGAAGCTAAGAATTGCAGGCTGATAGGAACTGGATATAGATGTCTCCTGAGAGGCACAGCCAGGTCATGTCAAATACAGTGGCAAATGCTAGCAGCAAACCACTGAACTGAGAACTGGACCTCATTTGGAGGAATTACAGAAAGATTGAAAGAGCTGAAGGGACTTGCAACCCCATAAGAACAACCATGGCTGCCAAGCAGAGTTCCCAGAGACTAAACCAGTACCCAACCACTATACAGGGACTGTGCCATGGCTCGATCTGCATGTGTATCAGAGGATGGTCTTCTTGGGCACAAATGGAATGAGCAGCCCTTGGTCCTGCCTAGGCTGGGAAAGTGGATGGCTGGTGAAGGGAATACTTTTATAGCAGAGGTGGAGGGCGATGGTATTCAGACTTGTTTCTGGAAAACAAGGAAGGAATAACATTTGAATTCGAAATGAAAAATAACCAACTAAAAATCAACAACAACAAAATGGTATTTTGAGCTTCGAATCAAAAAAAGCCACAGTCAGGAAATAGAAAATTGTATGCCTCTGGTTTTCTTCAAATATGCTCGGGGCCCAGGTAGGTTCTGGGCCTAGGCTGAACCAAGCAGGTTCCTGCCACTGACTGCTCCTCTATTCCTGTTTCCAGAGGCACCATGCAGATTAATATTGGGCCAGAGATGTGGGAAGAGCTGGTCAGAAGTGGCTTTCTTTCTGTGGTCTCAGGATTATCTGCATTCCAGGGTGTTCAGGATTTTCTGCCCCAGGATTTGGGTGCAGGATTCCCGATGGCTTTAAACTCCCTTATGCCATCTTTATATGTCCTGGGAGGTGTTACAGAAAAATTAATGTTTATCCTATTAATTTGGTCAAAACTGTCATCGACAGAGTATAATTTAGAGGTAACTATATATTTGACAGCAAGCATACACAGTGGGTAATGTATGCATGATGAAGTTGAAATTCAGAGTTGGAAACACAGTGCACAGTGACTGTATAAATGCCTGTGAATCTCAGTCTGACTGGGAAGTGATTTGATGCCCAGTCCCCATGCGAATGCACAGATCCATCCCTCCCTGATAGCTGTGGGACTTCAGATGTTGACACTAATGATCAATAAAGAAGGTTCTTAAGAGTGAAGAGTTTGAGATTACTCCTTTATTGACCAGAATACATCCAATTTACTTGATAGTAACCAAATGCAGGTAGTCAATATATACAGTCTATATCCTTATCAAAATAGAAAAGCAAATGAACAAAACAACAACAACAGATAAATAACAAATCTTCAAATGAATAGAAGGAAAACCAAATAACCAAAACAATTAAAAATTAACCAAACTTTAAATAGAGGAATTGCACTAAGCATTTTTTGCTGCTCCTTTTGCAGAATAGACTTATAGCCTGTGGCTTGCCTTGGAGACATAGTAGACAAGCAGTTAGTGATGGTAATAATCTTTTCAAGAGGAGTGGAAGTAGGTCTGTATTGTTGGAGTGGGGGTATTAAGGAAAAAGCCTACCAATATTGAGTATAAATGGTATTACAGACTTTGTCACAAAGTCTTTCCAATATTGTGAACTGATCTCCATGAAACTCTTCTGGATGACCCATCAGGACAAGTACAAATTTACACGTGCACAGTCTTTCTGGATGACCAGCAGCTCTTAATTGATGTGCATCAGCACTTCTCTGAGTCCCTCAAAATGTGTACACTTGCTGGACAGAGGCAAGGTGAAAATACAGCGTATTCAATCCAAAGAAATCAAACTAAAGGAGGAAAATGCAGTCCACAATTGCTATGGACAGTACAGATGAGATGCAATAGTGTTGCATTTGCTGTGCACACTTAGTTTTCCTCCTGTAGCACCTCTCTCCAAGGGAGATCTTGTCCTGGACTGCGTCATGTTCGAGTTTCTGCTGGAGAATTTCATACCTAGCAGAGCAAGGGAAAAAAGGTTTAGTGAGTGGTTGTCAATTCAGCTCTCCCCCTTACATCAGCTCTATTCAGTTGGATAATCCAGCATGACCTGTCAGCTGAGGTCAGTCCCTGCATCCCCAAGTGTCCTAGAGTACCTGCGCTTGGATTTATATCTCACCTTTCAAACTGCTAGAATTTGAACTGTGGACTATGCACTGTACTGGGATTAAGAGAAAAATGAGCATTTTTTCCCACTGGTCCAGGTATATGACATTGATAATAACATTGTAGCTATGTCTGAAACTGAGTCCAAGAGAGGTATGAGCAACCTAGAATACCATGTGGATGCCTTCTGGAGAACAGGTCCAGAATTGAGGTGAAATTTCTGATTATGTGAGCACTGAAGGAAGCCGTCTAGTTTCCATTTGTAACCACTGTATCTGCAAATACACAGAGAAGCCATCTCACTTCAAATTCATGCTCACCGCACAGATCCTGTAATCACTGAGAATGTGCTCCAGGCAAATCTTCCCAGCGTACACATGGACATTAAAGGTGATTGTGATGTAGAAACAGAACAGCACCCTGTAAGTCTATGGCTAGTGTAAGGCAATTTGTGAGAGGACAGAAGAGTAAATGTCCTCAGATCTTTCCGGAGAGATCACAGGAAGAAAGGAGTAGAAAATAGCAAGAAATCCAGAGGATCATGTATATCGTTTCATGGGCAAAATTCACATGAACTGTACCAGAACTATACTCTGAGTAGCTCTTTAGCTGCCTGAGGCTGAAGTCCATGTAGGTGGTCATTCACCAAAAACAGGTACTTATATAGGGAAAGGATATTCAAATGGATTCTAGCCTGTGTTCCTACCTGAACATTAATGCTTAATGTAAAGATTCCCCAGGATTCGCTGGAGGCATAAAAACAAATGTTGAGTGGGATATGTACATAGTGAATAGAGCCTATAGATAGCTCAGTCAGTGATGTGCTGTCCTCTCATAAACCGTCATAGACTCAGGGTTCTTTCCCCATTAACAATCCGGCTTAGCAAGTCCCAAAGGCTGTGTAGAGCTGTCTTGTTGCTCAGCAAAGGATCATATGTTGGTGGTGGACTAGACTCTTGTTCTTGTTCACTCTTTCAGACTTTCCCCAAAGTGTGCAGCTTCTTCTAATCGGAGCTGTCTTTACCATAGCCTGAGTGACTTCATGCCCAAAGCTAGAATCATAGGAAATCTCCATAACCAGGATCCAAATCAACAAATTTTCTCCCCGTAATGTGATTGTTCCACAGATAATTTGAATAAGTAAGTAAAAGCTTGCATGGATTATCTCACACTGAATCAGAATCCATGGAAGGGCTCCATCGTATGGTACACTTTTACTCCTTGGCTGATGGACGTCTGGATAGATTCTCCTTCAAGGTTACTCTGGGACCACTACAACACTGATGCTCCCTAGTTGCAATGGCAATACCTACTCCTTGTTGTGGAATCACTGGGTTAACTAAAACTTCTGTTCCACTTTCTGAACATGGCTTCTCATAGGGCTACCTGTTCTTACACTGTCAGACCCATTTGAAGCTCATCATTTCTCCTAACCCATTGAGGCTGAAATTAACTGAGAGAAAATGATGTTGATCGACAGCACTTGCAGAATGCTACACAGATAACATAGAGGAGCACTTTGGATTATCTGTGCACCTAAAGGGGCTCCTGAAACTGCCCTGTTCTTGCACCACAGCATAGCTATGCGACTTTTTCTGGATGACGATACAATTCCAAGCAACTCAAATTCTCAATGAATAAAATCCAAGCCAAACTCCCAGGGGAAGCTGTAGTGTGCCAAGGTAGCTGGAAAGAAATGGTAGCAGGCAATGTGGAAAGCAACCTTGGAGAAGACACAGTGAGTGACATAACCTTCCAGTGGGCTTTCACAATTCACAAAGAACAGAGAAGCCGCATAAACTCATGGATTTTATACAGAAGCCTTGCACTTACCGCCCTGTACTCCATTCCTTTGATGTGCTCCAAAGGATTTCAATGCAGATCAGTAGTTTTGCCCCTAATCACTTGAAAATCTAACTTTACAGGTATTTTTGTGTCCTCTTTTTGGGGGTTGCATTTCTAAAGGATTCTATTGTCCTGCTTCTACACCATAACAAAAAGGGACCTGCAAGCTCTAGGCCTGTACCATTTGTTACCCCTGTGAAAACGACTCACTTGAACATATTTCCACTCCTCCCCCAGACTTCACAAGATAATTCTGTTCTGAAATTTTTGGAAACAGAATAAATTAGTAATTTAAGTGTCCTTTTGCTGTACAGAGCTAGATGGAGATGCCAAATGACTGGGCAGCTCTATTTCATGTTTCATGGATGTAAAGTGAACGCTTAGAGTACTTTTCTCATGAAACTTGGAAATAGAGGGAAACACACGTTCACTACTGCAAACACACACACACACACACACATATACCCACACACACACCACACACACACACACAAACACACACACACACACAGACATACACAGATACTCACTTGCACGCACAAATGAAAACTTTGATCTTGTGCAGCACATTTCCTGTTGAGTGAGGAATTAGTGGGAACAATGCTGTGTACAAGTCTCTTAGACTAAAGCAGGCTGTGCTGCCCTGGCCAGTACTCATTTCCACTTCAGGAAACCTTTCTATGCAGATACTTGCTGGTCCGACAAGTAAGTTACATGTTCTGCACAGATAGCCTAAACAACACAACATCAAATCCCCAAGAGAGAGATTTCTAGGAAAAGACTCCATCAAGCGCTATGCTGACTCATCATAGGCCCCTCACTAAAACTACCCTGTTTTCTTCATAGAAGACTTTGGAAGCATCAGAGAAGACAGTAACTAATGGTCAGTCCCAGGAACTTTTCATCACATTAGAGTTCATGTGATATTAAAACAACCTCAATGTCAGTCAGAATAAGGCTAAATAAATAACATACAGTGAATTTTCTGGAATGCAGCACTGTGTACAATATTGAGAGGGAATCTATCCTGTGAGAATGCAGTGCCCATGATATAGTCAGCAAAGAAATGTCAGCAGAGGGATGCACTCTAGGATTCCATGCAAGATCATGGTGAAGCCAATAAGACAATCCAGAATCTTCCCGGGCGATAACTCTGTTCAGGTAAAGTGAAGAAATCTAATCCTTATTTTTAAAATAGCTGAATGGTTTAAGAATGTGTTGAGACAAATAAGAGAGGGGGCTCCACTTGGAACTGGACGAATGATGCAAAGACTGCTGGCCAGCACAAAAAAAGGAAGCTTCATGTTTGTTGAGAGACCTAGGCTTAAAGGACTAAGTTAGATAATGACTGGACAAAACTGCATGTCATGAACTGGCCTCCCCGCATGCTCCCTAAGATGCAGGTCAGCACAGCAATGTACCTTTCTTGAGAATTGGGGGTATATACTGATAACTTTGTTCTTGAAGTCTCAAATCTCTCATGGCAACCCTCAGCCTTTGAGAAACCTTTTCCACATCCTTGCTCTTCTAACCAGCTTCAGACTGTAAGGCCCAGTTATGAACTCTGCAGGAGCACTCAAATAAGACAGGACTGACATGCTGATACACAGGCTCTGTAGTTACCCAAGATCTATGAAGCATGAAGTCACCATCTTCATATACAGGGACATGAGGGGAGGAAGAACAAAAGCCACCACAAATGACAATGAGAACCATTTCTTTGGCATTTCCAGCAGGCTCTCCTCCTTGAAAACTACTTACTTCCTGAGTCTCACACCATCCCTGAAAAGAAAATGAGCTCCAGGCTTTTGCTTCATCCCTCAAAGCCCTGTTCTAGTCTAAAGAGGGGCTCCCACATAGCACCCTCCATACATAATGGCATGTAGTGCCGTGCTGTGTGATCAACCTATCTCCCTTAATGAAGTGCAGATTCTCAAAGAGCAGGAGCATTTGCTTTCCAAACAGGCAGTTTCTTGAAAAGGGGCTATCTCAACAGAGGGCCTTGTAAACCATCACATGAATGAACACTTGGATGAGACCTAGGTCAGGACATGGATCAGTCAATAGACAGTTACATTGGTTTGTCTATGTTTATGGTAAGACATGAGGACACCCTGACCCTGAGGCCTAACCCTACCTGCTGTTGCTTGGCTCTGGGGTCACAGATGTTCATTCCGGCCTCTTCGCAGAACCTCTTTATCTCCTCAGAGGATGCTGGCAGTTCAGTCTGCTCCACCAGCTGTTCTCTCTTCTCATTCAGCAAAATCTGTATATTGTTCTCCAATTGAGTTTGTTCACGCAGGAGCTGTGAGTGCCTGATGCTGAACCACAAACATAAATGGTAAATCCCAGGCAGCTTCTATTTGCCTGTCACTCTTGCAAGTACAATTATCCCTTCAAGGGTCCTCATCCCCAGAAATCCCCAGACTAGAAGAACATTATACATGTTAGCACCAATTAGAGGAGGTCAAATCCAGAGGACACATTCCACATGAATCAAAGTATTTCTGAAAATCCTGACACTAAGACAGTTTATATAAATCAAGGTAGAAGAAATGGTCCATAAGGGAGCTCATATGTCCATAGTATGCTGAAATCATCTACAAGTAGAAGTCAAATGCCCTCTGAGGGAGGATAGAAGACCCAATAGCTCTACAATCTATCCATGTGTTTCTCATGGATCATAGACATCCTGTCAGAGTCCTAGAGATTCAGAGTTGATTGATATTCCCATCATGGTGCAAACCATTTCTATCTAGAGGATCTTTAACGGGGAAAATAACAATTGGAGGGTCTTCTACACCCTTCACATGTACAACTGAGTCCAAGAGCTACAAATCTAAGACCCTTGCCAGGAGGCAGCCTTCTTGTTAAGAGTCAGACACTACAGAACCAGAGCCCTGACTTTTGTTAAAGTCATACAGGACAGAAGCATTCCCTGCCTAGTGCTGGATTCTCATCTCTGTCAGCGACTCACCGGTAGGAACTGTTCACTTGTATGAGCTCCTTGTACCTCTCCATGGCATCACTTATGTAGTTGGTCATCATTTGCATAGCCATAATTCTCATCTCATATTCGGATTGAAGTACTGGCAATTCGACATCCAGCCTGGGTTAGGTCATGGCCCAAGAAACAAATAACCATCTGAACTCATGGTTTCAGAATTAGTTGAAATGTAAATAAAAAATATATAATAAAAAAGTTCAAATTCAAGGAATGGTGGAAGGGAAGAAAGTGGCAAACTCAAAAACCAGACCAAAACCCAACAGTGAGACTCAATCCACAGAAAATATTTCTATGTAAATAAGCAAACATTTGTTTTGAAATAAGGACTCCTTGGAATCCTGAGAGATATGGTTCTGCAAAGACTCACTATATAGGAGGGGGCAGAGCCTGAGAGCTGCCTGTTTGGGAATAACAACGGTCAAGACAACAGTGACCATTTCTAGGTCACAATAAACAATCCCTGGATAGTTAAAAAAATAAAAAACTAAAGATTAAAGCAGGTGAAACAAATTAGGTAAAATCAGACTGTTCTCTCGATTACTTAAACTCAGTATGTACCACATACTTGCTCCTTCAAAGTATTTGTACTGGTTAAGTTTATTATCCTGGGCACAGGACAACAGAGCCACGGTACCAGTTGGAGGGACCTGACCTTCAAGAGCTGGCCAGGTGAGCATGATGGAATTGACTAGTTCAGGAAGAAGATTCCTCCAGTCTGTGCCACAGCTTTGGGCCCAAGAGAAAGCTGTGATGACATTTCTCTTGTTTTGAAAGCAGGTATAAACAATCCTTGGTTTCTATCATTACATGAATTCCCAGAGGGCATAACTAAGTTTGACAGGGAAGAGGATTTATAGCACCTCCTCCCCTCGGGAGAGTCCTGGGTGCCACCAAGGTATACAGAAGGAGCAAAGTGCTCTTTTGATCAATGTGGACCTCCACGTACTCATCACTATCATGACCTGCAAAGTGTTGATCAAACAAATCCTCAGACCCCATCAAAGGTCCCAGACGTCCTGATCCTGAGTAAAACACCACATATACTTCCACATACATACATAGCAACCCATATCCAAACACATTTAGAATGCCAACTACATCCATGGAGGTGCCATAGAATCAGAGTATAATGAACAAATCCAGAGGAAAGAGTGATGACGTGCAGGCATTTCATTCACACACACAGTTGCAGCAAGTGTGACCAGGTCCTTCCAGCTACTGACAGAACCAATGCTAATCCAAGAGGCTCAGGGTCAAGTACAAAAGAGGTTGACCCTAAACACACAGCACCTAGCTTATCTCACAAGCAAATGCCTGCCAAAGCTCCTTAAAATCCAGGATGAGAGGTGAAACTCTCTCGTGCTATGAGTAAATCTTGAGGTAGCAGAGAGAGAGCGCAAGACAGTGAACAGGTTACTGGGCATAATGACTACCTGTGGTCCCACTCATCATAGATATAAAGATCCAGGATTTGATAAAGTTCATCCCTCTCGAATTGACACTTCTGGATTTCAAATTTGAGTTCCTCCAGTTCCTTTAGACACTCCTCTTGCTGACTGATGACATTTTGGGATGATGCCTTCCTACCAAAACCTGTAGATAGATAAACCCAAGTGAATTTGCATATTTGAACCAATGGGCAGAATAGATCATTCTGAATCGGAAAAGGAGGTTGAGGAAGGGGAAATGGTAGAGACTGGGTGAATCCCTGAAAGAGCAGAAAAGCTTTCTTAAAGGTTGATTCTTAAGCTATGTCCCTCTTCCCAACCTCTAATGCCATACACGTGCCACACTCACTATTACACAACCCCCGGCACTGAAAGTTATAATCTGACTGAGACATAAACATCTGCAACATTGTTATCTCATATCAGGTGTGGTGCAGATAATCCTGGAGTTCATAATGACTTCATAATGCTTAGCACCATCAAGCTCTAACCAAGTGTGGTCCAGCCCAAAGTGTCTGAGAACTCAATTCATGACTAGGGGTGCATCCTTCCTTGTTCTCGCCATCAGACACTTATGTAACCTACAGTAATCTAGAGGATGAAGTGCTTCAACTCCCAAATGTGGATGGTCACATTGTTAATCCCACAGTGCCTCCTCCTGCCAATCATTGACACTCACAGTTAAAAAGCTTCAAGAAAAGACACTGAAGTCTTACCACTTTATGGCTTTCTCTCAAATTAAAGATCAGGAACTCCTGACTCTTGGTTTGCCTTTGAAAAATCCCAAGGCTCCTGCTTGTAAGGCCTAGTCTTAGAAGGCACATCTCAAACCTACCTCCTTGAGGATGTTCCCCAACTCTGCCCACGACTCACCAAGCCTTCCCCAGAATGATTTCCTCCTTCCTGTGTCACTATAGAGGGGGTCAGCTTCTCTCTGACCTGGTGCGGTCTCTCCTTGATCAACACTTTCCTTCCGAAATAGCCTGAGCAGCTGGCGAAACATGCCTGCTTGTGAACCCAAAGGGAACTGAAGGAATATCCCAAAGGCAGTTGGTGTCACCACAACACTGGTGACATCAGAGAAGATTCTAGGGATCTCTTAGATACAATAGATTGTCCAGTGAAGGGCTTACTGGTGATGTCACTGGAAAATTCTATGGCCTACCTACTAACCAGCTCTCCCCACACTGATGAATTTCTGTGGAGACCCTTTCCTCCAGTCTCTCATGTGTCGCTGGGAATACCATTTGGCAACCTCTATTTCAAAGCTAGATATTTCTCTCTGCTTCATTAGAAGTCAACAATGCTTTTGCTGGGGAGGGTTGCTTACAACCCTGAATTGGAGAACAGATTTTTCTTAGCACCCAAATCTCTAGGGACCAAGGAGGAGGGAGATTTTTCTTAAAAGTAAATCAACTACTTGAGACAATGCATGTGACACACATTTCCATTCCTAAGCTTTTCCCTTTTTCTGGAGGCCAATATATTTCTTCTATACCTCTGAGTGTATAAAACCTGGAAATATTTGCCTACTGTGCAGTCCTTGAAATCCGACATTGTTTCCATTTACATATCCATGTATTTCACAAAATCAATGGTGTATAATCCTATTTTTTTGCAATAAAAACTCCTTTTACTTGGGAACATAGGGATCAACTACAGGGCATATATAAAATAATAAATTTCTGTCTGTTTTATATATTTTGTAGGACATCCTCCCTTTCTCAAATATAACAAGACAATTAAATTGGACATCAGTGAGCAAATATCAACCTGGACCTTGTGTTACTACATTGTAACTATATAGCCATCACTTCTCCAATATCATTCTTCGTGAATAGACAAGTCTAGGCATGAGAATATTGGGGACTACACCATGATCTTTTACATGTAGCAAACATAAGAATCAGGAGGATGGAAAGGGAGTGGAATGGCCTGAGTTCAGGTTGAACCTCAATTTTAAAGGGTCCGTACGTTCAGGAGGGAGTCTATTTGGCATTGTGGTATATGGATTCTGTCTTCTTATCATAGGTGTTATAATAATTCAACATGAATGTGTGCTATAATGCCACCCCACCTCAGAGATGTAAGAGTAAAAATCATGACTCACCTTTCTGGGAAGAACTCTGCCTTTTACTACCATCTGGAGTTACACAACATCACTATACAAAGCTCAGAAGAGAGGGGTGCAGATGTGCGGGCCTTAGAAGTTGAGGATCTTTTCTTCTAATTAAGGCACTTGTTTTTCCTATGTAATTTTTCCATTGCTCTTTTACTAATGGTGGTTGACTTCTTTCCTGGCCTGCGGTAAACTGGAGTCCAATCTTGTGGATTACCGAACCTTCTATTTTTGAGATGACAGGCCCACCAAGGGTCCTACTGCATACAGAAGGTATGAATAAGTCTCATGGGCTGAAGTAAGTTAAAAACGACTGTGACAACAAAGAACTGATTAAGAAAACAAGAGCCCAGCTGCTCATCAAGATCACAGTGGTATGATAGTAAGAAAATGTGAACAGGGCATGGGGTGAAAAGATAAATTAATTAGGAGGTCATAGGCCTAGAAGGGGTAGCCTTTGCTCTCAGTGGAGCTGCCATTCTTTCTGCCATTCCTCGCCCTCTGCCACAGGACCAGAGACTTCCTCATACAACTGGCTGGCCTTGCAAAAGACCTGGCAGGGCTTCTCCCTGTAGAATAGGACATGTAGAGTCCTTGAGGACTCACCAAGAGGTCTCCTCCACACAGGTTCCTTGTTGTCAAAGGGAAATGTTCCTGCAGAATCCTGCCATGGCAGCAGGAATTTCAACCTGGCTGCTGTTGGTCCAGCTCACTGGATGCAGGCCTGAGGCCCAGGGGTATCTGGGGAAAGAAGCAGCACACACTACCTCACAGCTCTCTCTTTGTTGGATGCAACTGCTAGGACTGTGATAGGATTTTTGTTTCTTTGTGTGTTTATTAGAAATACCTATAAAGCTGATTAAAGTTGCAACATGCCTTCATACCCAGAGTGCAGAATGTTTTTACATTGTTGTTGTTCCTGTTTTATGTTTGGATTTTGTTTTTTAATCCCCTCAGGAAATTCCCTTGTGCTTAGAATGTTAAGCACATGCTCCGGAGGGATCGATTATTCAAGTTCGGCAAAGCTTTTGTTCTCACCATAACTCCACAGATGATGCCATTTCTTACTTTGAAATAAGAAAACAGTTATAGAGAAGTAAATTAACCTGTAAGCTATCAAAGAAGAAACACATCATGATTGTGGAATCGTACCCAGTATTTTGTATTTCCTAAGTTATTTTTATTTTAAACTTTTTTATTGGATTTTTTTGGGTACATTTCATCTTTTTTAAATCCTTAAAGGTATCTTTTATTCCTCTCCTCCCATTTACAAGGTGTAATTTCACCTGTGATTGTTAGTCCAGATAGTTTGGTCAATGGCTTAGATATCACCCTGGCCTAGTTTCCTTGGCATAAGCTGTGTTAGAAGCAGACTCAAAGGTTCAGGACTCAACAAATAATAAATTCCACTACATGTGGATACCTAGACTCACAGCCAGGAAAAGACTGGATTTCCATTCACTATTTAAAAAAAAAGATGCAGTTCATTAACATGTAAAAAATTTCTCAAGTATATTAAAGTGTTTACCATGGTCATACAGTTTTTCAAATACCTGGCATTCATCTTTTTCCAAAACCTAAAATATCTTTCTTATTCACAATTTTTTGATTATTTTTTGGTATTAGTATCATTTTTTCAAATTTCAGTTTTTTAAATAGATATATATGTTTTATTCAAACGTTATTCCCTTTCCCAGCTTTTGGTCCATAAGCCCCCTGCCGTGCCCTCTCCCATATCTATGGTCCCCCAATCCATGCCCCTTAGAAACCCCTTCCCGGACATTTCCCTGCACTCAGGGTCCAACCTTGTTAAGAACAAGGGCTTCCCCTTCCACAGGTGCCCCAACAAGGCTAGTCTCTCCTACATATGCAGTTGGACCCCTGGGTCAGTCCACGTATAGTCTTTTGCTAGTGGTTTATTTGGTTGGCATTGCTGTTCTTATGGGGTTGCAAGCCCTTCAGCTCTTTGAATCCTTCTTCTAATTCCCATAAAGGGCGTCCTGTTCTCAGTTCAGTAGTTTAATGCCAGCACTGACCTCTTTATTTGACATGCCCTGGATGTGTCTCTCAGGGGAGATGCATATTCTGTCCCTTGCAGTAAGCACTTTTTAGCATAATCAATCTTACCTAGTTTTGGTGGCTGTATATATATGGGCCACATGTGGGGCAGAGTCTGAATGGCTGTTCCTTCAGTCTCTGCTTTAGATTTGGCCTCCATATCCCCTGCTATGGTAATTTTTGTTCCCCTTTTTAAGAAGGAGTGGGAGCATCTGCACTTTGGTCATCCTTCTTGAGTTTCCTGAGATCTGTAGATTGCATCTTGGGTAATTCGAGGTTTTGGTCAATATCCACTTATCAATGAGTGCATACTGTCAACGAGGGGTGCTGAGAATCTGGAAGAGAATGGGGGACAAGAGACGCGAAGAAGGACTCCAAGACAAGAGTCTGGTCAAGGCGACAATTTTATTTTTTCCCAAGGCTGAATTTGTCCCATAAAAAGGGTAACAGAGAGAGGAGAGAAGTAAGAAACATTTACCCACGCCAAGGACACAATATTCATGTAGTCAGGGAATCGGCTGATGTTGACAGGTTGTCAGAAAGGTCACAGGTTTGTCATATCTATTAGTAAGCAGGATTTTGGTTTTTCAGAAAGGTTACAGGTCATGACATTGGGTATCTTAACGTCACACGTTATCATATGATTATTCATCTTGACCACCACATTTGTATTAGTCTTCTGCAGCTGGCTGGGGATTTTCCATGAACCCAGTCATACTTAATGCTCACCATAATAATAACATCAATAATGGAGGGCTTCAAGGCCATCGCTCCCAAGTGCATACCACGTGTGTTTTTCTGTGATTGGATTACCTCACTGTGGATGATATTTTCTAGTTCTTTCCATTTGCCTATGAATTGAACGTAGTCATTGTTTTTGATAGCTGAGTGGTACTCCATTGTGTAGATGTACCACATTTTTCGAATAAATTCCTCTGTTGAAGGGCATCTGGGTTCATTCCAGCTTCTGGCTATTATGAATAAGGCTGCTATGAACATAGTGGATAATATGTGTTGTTGTATGTTGGAGCATCTTTTGAGTATATGCCCAGGACAGATATAGCTGTGTGCTCAGGTAGTTCAATGTCCAATTTTCCAGGAACGTTCAGACTGATTTCCAGAGTTCTTGTACCAGTTTGCAATCCCAGCAACAATGGGTGAGTGTTCCTCTTTCTCCACATCCTCGCCAGCATCTGTTGTCACCTGATTTTTTGATCTTAGACATCCTGACTGGTGTGAGGTGGATTCTTAGGGTTGTTTTGATTTGCATTTCCCTGATGACTAAGGATATTGAGCATTTCTTTAGGTGCTTTTCAGCTATTCTATATTCCTCAGCTGAGAATGTTTTCTTTAGCTCCGAACCCCATTTATTAACAGGGGTGTTTGCCTCTCTGTACTCTAACTTATTGTGTGTTGTGTATACTTTGGATATAAGCCCTCCATCAGATGCAGGATTGGTAAAGATATTTTCCCAATCTGTGGGTTGCCTTTTTGTCCTAATGACACTGTCCTTTGCCTTACAGAAGCTTTTCAGTTTTATGAGGTCCCATTTGTCGATTCTTGATCTTAAAGCATAAGCCATTGGTATTTTGTTCAGGAAATTTTCCTTAGTGCTCATGTCTTCAAGACTCTTCCCTACTTTTTATCCATTACTTTTAGTGTATCTGGATTGATGTGGAGGTCCTTGATCCACTTGGACTTAAGCTTTGTACAGGGTAATAAGAATGGGTCAACTTGCATTCTTCTACATGTTGACCTCCAGTTGAATCAGCACCATTTGTTAAAAATACTATCTTTCTTCCATTGGATGTTTTAACTCCTTTGTCAAAGATCAAATGACCATAGGTGTGTGGGTTCTTTTCTGTGTCTTCAATTATGTTCCCCTGATCTGCCTGTCTGTATGCCAATACCATACAAACTATTGCTCTGTAATACTGCTTGAGGTCAGAGATGGTGATTCCCCCAGAAGGTCTTTTATTGTTGAGTATAGTTTTGCTATCCTGGGTTTTATGTTATACCAAATGACGGCAAATTGCACTTTCTACCTTTATAAAGAATTGAGTAGGAATATTGTTGGTGATGGCATTGAATCTGTAGATTGCCTTTGACAAAATGGTCATTTTTTACCATATTCATCCTGCCAATCTATGAGCATGGGATATCTTTCAATCTTCTGAGACCTTCTTCAATTTCTTCAGAGATTTGAAGTTCTTGTCATATACATTTTTTACTTGCTTGGTTCAAGTAACAGCAAGTTATTTTATATTATTTGGGACTATTGTGAAGGGTGTCATTTCCTTAATTTCTTTCTCAGCCTGTTTACCCTTTGAGTAGAGGAAGACTACTGAATTGTTTGGGTTAATTTTATACTCGGACAGTTTGCTGAAGTTGTTGATCAGGTTAAGTAGTTCTCTGGTAGAATTTTGGTGTTGCTTAAGTAGACTATCATATCATCTTCAAATATTAGTGTTTTGACTTCATCCCTTCTAAATTTTTCCCTTTGACCTACTTTCATTGTTTGATTGCTATGGCTAGGACGTTAAGTACCATATTGTACTTAAGTAGGGAAAGAGTGGGCAGCCTTGTCTAGTCCCTGATTTTAGTGGGATTCCTTCAATATTCTAAGTTTAGTTTGATGTTAGGTACAGGTTTGATGTATTTTGCATTTTCCCATATTTAGATTCAGGCCTTCAATTCCTGATCTTTCCAGGACTTTATTAATGAAAGGGTAATGAATTTTGTCAAATGATTTCTCAACATCTAATGAAATGATCATGTGGTTTTGACTTTGTTTATATGATGAATTTCGTTGATGGACTTCCGTATATTAAACCATCCCTGCATCCTTGCCATGAGGCCTAGTTGACCATGATGGATGATTGTTTGGATGTGTTCTTGGATTCAGTTTGCAAGAATTTTATTGAGCATTTTTGATCAATATTCATAAATAAAATAGGTCTGAATTTCTCTATCTTTGTTGTATCTTTGTGTGGTTTAGGTATAAGAGTAATTGTGGCTTCATAGAAGGAGTTTGGTAGTGCTCTGTCTGTTTCTATTTTGCGGAATAGTTTGGACAGTATTGGTATGAAGTCTTCTATGAAGGTCTGATAGAATTCTGCACTAAATCCATCTGGTCCTGGGCTCTTTTTGGATGGGAGATGTTTAATAGCAGTTTCTATGTCTTTATGAGTATGGGGTTGTTTCGATGGTTTATTTGTTCCTGATTTAACTGTGGTACCTGGTATATGTATAGAAAATTGTCCATTTCCTCCACATTTTCCAGTTTTCTTGAATATATGTTTTTGTAGTAGGATCTGATGATCTTTTTAATTTCTTCAGATTTTGTTGTTATGTCTCCCTTTTATTTCTGATTTTATTAATTTGGATACACTCTCTGTGACCTCTGGTTAATATGGCTAAGCGTTTATGTATCTGGTTGATTTTCTCAAAGAACCAGCTCCTGGGTTTGCTGATTCTTTTGATGCTCGGTTTTGTTTCTTCTTGTTTGATTTCAGCCCTGAATTTGATTATTTCTTGCCTTCTACTCATCTAGGGTTTATTTAATTTTTTCTAGAGCTTTTAGGTGTGCTGTCAAGCTGCTGACATATGCTCTCTTTTGTTTCTTTTTGCAGGCATACAGAGCTAGGCGTTTTCCTCTTAGCGCTGCTTTTAGTGTGTCCCATAAGTTTGGGTATGTTGTATCTTCATTTTCATTAAATTCTAAGAAGTCTTTAATTTCTTTCTTATGTCTCCAATGACCAAGTTGTCATTGACTTCAACTTCCATGTATATGTGGGCTTTCTGTCCTATTTGTTGTTATTGATCAGCAGCCTTAGTCCGTGGTTTTTTGATACGAGGCATGGGATTATTTCTATCTTCCTGTACCTGTTGAGGCTTGTTTTGTGACCGATTATATGGTCAATTTTGGAGAAGGTACCATGAGATGCTGATAAGAAGGTATATCCTTTGGTTTTAGGGTGGTGTGTTCTATAAATATATGTTAAATCCATTTGTTTCATAACCTGTTAGTCTTTCTGTGTCTCTGTTTAATTTCTGTTTCCCTGATCTGTCCATTGATGAAAGTGGCGTGTTTAAATCTCCTACTATTATTGTTTGTGGTGCAATGTATGATTTTTTGAGCTTTAGAAAGGTTTCTTATTGTTTAGGGACACAACTGCTATATACTTGACAAATATAGAAATCAACCAGAATATCCGTAGAAAGCATGTGACTGTTGGCCACATGAGGATGAGTTTCTTTCAAAGATCATCATGATTTTTGGTAAGATCTTCCCTGTAATTGGTGGCATGGCTTCCCACAAACATGGTCCAGTTGTCTAGAATCTCCTCCTTGGTCAGCATCTCATCCTTGTTCTTATCTGACTCATACACCAGATGCTGGGCCTCAGCCTGTGCATGGTCATAGTCCTGAGGGAGGATCCAGTGGTGAATCTCATCCTAATCCAGTTTCCCATCCTTGTTCAGATCTGGGAAATCATTGAACTGCTCCCCAGACAAAACCCAGTCGGTCTCAGGGCAATTGTCCTCGTGAGAAAAAGATGTCCACAATGTACTCATCCTGGTCCACAAAACCATCCCTGTTCTTGTCGATATTCTCCAGCGTTTCCAGAACTACAATCTCCTTCATATGTTCTAAATCCTCTTAGTGCAGAAAAGCAATGAACCAGTCCTGAGTAGCTGTCAGGTCACCCTCAAGGCCTTAAACCTCCTCTCATCTCGTGGAGGCAACTTTTTAAACTTGTGATGATCAGAGCTATCTTGGAATTCAGCAAGGTTTCCCAGGTAGTAGCCATAGGTAGCCTGCTTGTATTCTTCCCAGGAGATTTTTCATCTATGTCCCTATCATAATCCTTCCAGAGTTTAGCCACATTTTGGTTGATGTATCTTTTCTGTACCTGTTTGATCCAAACTTTCAGGTCCTCAGTAGTAACAAGGCCGCCTTCATCACTGTCGATTGGATCAACAATTTTCCCCAGCCTCTCCTGCTCTCGTTCAGGATTAGCTATCAAAGGTCTTGGAGTCCTCCTTGCCCAGGAAGACCTCATGATGGTACAGGAAGCTGTACTTATTCTCTGGTGGCCATTCGCTCTGCTCTGAATCAGGACAAACCATGTGCTCCTTGCTCATCATGCTCTTGGCCATGAACGCCAGGACCAGAGCCAGCAGCAGCCCATGGAGAGTCCCAGGCTGACACCATGCACCACAGTCATGATCAAAGGGAGGCAGCAGGGAAGTAGGGGCTCAGAGCAGCTTATCCGCTGTCCCTTCCCCAGAGAGGGCTTTTGTTACATTTCAAACGTTATCCATTTTCCTGGTTTCCACAAAACCCCTTATAAAACCCCCTCCCCCTTCTACTGTGAGGGTGTTACCACACCCACCCAAACACCCAGGCCTATCTGCCTCCCTGTTCTGGTTTCCCCTACACTGGGGCATCAAGCCTTGACAAGACCAAGGGCTTCTCCTCCCATTTGTGCCCAAGAAGGCCATCCTCTTCTACATATGCAGCTGTAGCCATGGGTCCGTCCATGTGTACTCTTTGGATGGTGGTTTCTGTCCTGGGAGCTCTGGGTGTTTCTTAGTGTTGTTCTTATGGGGCTGTAAACCCCTTCAGCTCCCTCAATTCTTTCTCTTTCTCCTCCATTGGGGACCCTGCTCTCAGCTGAATGGTTGGCTGCAAGTATCTGCCTCTGTATTTGTCATGCTCTTTACCCCAGTCTTTTGAGCAGATCACCACAGAGCAACGAAGATGTATTGTCTTGGCGTGATTATGTACAGACAAATAGATGATTTCTTAATTCTTATGATGGTTCTATAAGAATTCCTAAAATTAGATTAGTAATTTTAAGCTCCTTTATAATGGGACAGCTATTATGTTTTCTCTGGTAATCAAAATTGCATTGAGAACTCTTCCTTCTTAAAGTTTCATGAGTGAATTGCTTCTGCAATACGAAGCAGGCATCTACAAATTAGAACCCATGCTAAGAGGGTATAAACCAATTAACCAAAGCTCATAAAAAGAGAACTAATGATTTACTATAGGTGCAAGGACTGAACGTAAATAATTGACTAGATTTGCCTATAGGCAATTTCACTTATTCTTTTCTCATAAAAATTACAGCTTTTAACTCTCCATGAACATGCAGAGCCAGTGACAGATGGTGACGGTTTATCCTGATGATTACTCTTCATGGATATGCATGTAAACATTCTCTGTCGTAAACTGATTATCCAACTTATGATTTGAATTCCTGTGCAAACTTGTGGTGAACTTTTCACCATGTGATGCTGTGTTCAGAAAGATATACAAATGCTGAGGACAAAGAGAGAGAAAGCTTTTTAGACAGAACTGAACTGAATAGAACAGAACTCAAGAAGAACTTAGAAGTAAAGGCATAGCGTTGAGAGTAAGGCATTGAGAGTAAGGAAATTATTGTGTCATAAGAGCAAGAGGAAAGGAGATAAGAAGAAGAGAGCAAGGAGAACCTTATAAGTCAAAGTTTATGGAGGCAAACTTTTGTCTTTTAGGAAAACTGAAGAACTTATAAATAAAGGTTAAAATCACTGCTCTTCAGCCTTCAGCCTCGCTCACTGGCTAGCCTGTGCTCTTCAGTCAGGCTCATTGGCTAGCCTGTGCTCTTCAGTCAGGCTCACTGGCTAGCCTCTGCTCTTCAGTCAGACTCACTGGCTAGCCTCTGCTCTTCAGTCAGGCTCACTGGCTAGCCTCTGCTCTTCAGCCTGGCTCACTGGCTAGCCTGTGCTCTTCAGTCAGGCTCACTGGCTAGCCTCTGCTGTTCAGCCTGGCTCACTGGCTAGCCTCTGCTCTTCAGCCTGGCTCACTGACTAGCCTCTGCTCTCTCAGGCTCACTAGCTAGCCTCTGTTCTTCAGTCAGCATCACTGGGCAGCCTCTGCTCTTCAGTCAGTCTCACTGGCTAGCCTCTGCTCTTCAGTCAGGCTCACTGTCTACCCTGTGCTCTTCAGCCTGGCTCACTGGCTAGCCTCTGCTCTTCAGTCAGACTCACTGGCTAGCCTCTGCTCTTCAGCCTGGCTCACTGGCTAGCCTGTGCTCTTCAGTCAGGCTCACTGGATAGCCTCTGCTGTTCAGCCTGGCTCACTGGCTAGCCTGTGCTCTTCAGCCTGGCTCACTGACTAGCCTCTGCTCTCTCAGGCTCACTGGCTAGCCTCTGTTCTTCAGTCAGCCTCACTGGGTAGCCTCTGCTCTTCAGTCAGTCTCACTGGCTAGCCTCTGCTCTTCAGTCAGGCTCACTGTCTACTCTGTGCTCTTCAGTCAGGTTCCCTGGCTAGCCTCTGCTCTTCAGTCAGGCTCAATGGCTAGCCTCTGCTCTTCAGTTAGGCTCACTGACTAGCCTGTGCTCTTCAGTCAGGCTCACTGGCTAGCCTCTGCTCTTCAGCCTGGCTCACTGGCTATCCTCTGCTCTTCAGTCAGACTCACTGGCTAGCCTGTGCTCTTCAGCCTGGCTCACTGCCTAGACTCTGCTTTTCAGCTGGGCTCACTGGCTAGCCTCTGTTCTTCAGTCAGGCTCACTGGCTAGCCTCTGCTCTTCAGCTAGGCTCACTGGCTAGCCTCTGCTCTTCAGTCAGGTTCACTGTCTAGCCTCTGCTATTCAGTTAGGCTCACTGGCTAGACTCTGCTTCTCAGCTGGGCTCACTGGCCTATGGGGCCCTAGCATATCGCTTAACCATCTGCTCATGACTGCCTGACCACACTGACCACCTGACCAGTCGCCCTGACTTCTTAAAGTCATTCTCTAGAAAGAGCACAAGAAACCAAAGAGAAACACCACAGCAAACTTTTCCCATGGGCTCCTCTTTAACCTTAAGTGCTTTCATTATTTCTTTAAAAGAGTGAAATATAATTTCGGCTATTCATATGGCCAAGAGAGCTGTGCAGTAGTCATTGCTTTAGGGAATTTGGTGCTAAATCAAAAGATTCCTTTATTCTCTCACGATGTTATCTGTATGCTGTAAGATGTATGTTTAGAAAGCACAACACCAAATTCCTAAAATCTAGATGTTTTAAGACATCAGCTCATGGAGAAACATAACTGCTTCCTATCTAGACTGGGCTTTTTTGCTATACTGCAGGTACAATCAATTTTCCACACTACTTCCATGATTTTCAAGAATGATTAAGAGAAAAATAAGTTGAACATAATGACCTGAAAGGGGGTTCTGTCAAGTTGTGTTATGTGGGACAAGATACCAAACTATGATGGTAAACCTAAAACCACCTGTTCCCAAAACTAACAGAACTTACAGAAAATACATACTTTCTTATCATTCCTCCTCCCCGATGGTCAGTGATTTAATGAGCACCTACTACGATCCTAGCACTGTGCATCTAAGTGTGTTATGGTGAATAAAATACTTAATAAAAAGCCTCATTAAGGAATAAAGAAAAATGAAACATAACTTTGAAACTCAGAATTCAATATAAGCAAAACCACCATTTCTTCAACTGGTGATTTCTGAGAACTTCATAATTTTTTCCATGGGCTTCTATAGTAATGCTACTGAGTCTTGATTTGGTAAATCACAAAAAGCAAGTCACACTTCTTTCTTGGCTCCCACAACTGTCAAAGGGAACAACACTGTTGCTGTCCATTAGGCTTCCCTATCAATCCTGCTATGGATGGTAATGAATTCCAGTCTTTTCAATGTGAAAACAGGCCACCACTTGAGGGCAAAGGTTATTAAAATTACCCAAACCGGTATATTCTCTAAAATTTTCACATAGCATTTTACTGATATCACAATGTAAATTCACCACAAATATTTAACCAATGAAAATATTGAATAGCGCTGCAAATAGGAGCGATAATCATATATACTTGAAAACAACTATTATGGACACAAAGGACGTACTAGGAGAAAAGATACATCACTAAAAGCTACACAAGCAGCAAAAAAGACACTATGTTTCTTGGTTTAAAAGTTAGGTGATACACTTGATCTTTAAAGACAGGCAATGTACTTGATCTTTAATCCCTTTAACTGTGCCCTGTCCACATAGAAACTGCAGTAGATGACAATCTTTTGTAAGATTTATTTATTTATATGTGAGACAATGCAGCTGTCTTCAGACACACCAGAAGAGGGCAACAGTACTCCTTACAGATGGTTGTGAGCCACCATGTGGTTGCTGGGATTTGACCTCTGGAAGAACACTTGGTGCTCTTACCCACTGAGCCATCTCTCCAGCCCTCACAATGGCCTCTTACACAGCATCACAGTGGTCTATTTCACTAGATGGATCCAGGGTGATAACAGAGAAAGTTTCACAGTTCCTGAGCACTTCTGAGTTCAAATACCACCAGTGCCAACTCTGTGCTGTTGGCACATTCTGACCTGTCTCCTAAGGGTTGTCAGCCACAAAAGGGACGGGTTAGCACCAGACAGCATTCACTGCCCTATCCTAAAAACCCCATCGATTCTGAAAAAGCCACATTCCATGCTTGCTCCATATTTGAGGAAGCCAAATGGTTGATCTGGCTCAAGGCTCTACTTTTCTTAGCTCATCAACTTTCTTTTTCCTGTTCTTGTCACAAGAAGTAGTTTTTTATGCTGCAAATACACTGCAATGTTTGAAGGAAACCACAATAAACTCTGGTTGTCACCTCTTGAAATTTAAAATTCACAAAGCAATTCATGGCTTTTTAATCAGCACCATGGAAAATAAACAAAGACAAGCAAAACCATTCCAAAGGAACTTGCAGATCTGGAGGCCTGCTCATAGCAGGTAGGAAAGAATTAAATTATGCAGAACTGTAATCTCTCAGAGCTTTGGAGGCTAAAAAAGAGGAAATCTCTGTTTATGTTCCCTTTCTCCAAGTAATTGAAGGAGGGTATTTTACATCCTCCAAATACAATTTCTTGCAAGGGGCAACCAATTACAAAGTAGATCAGAAGAAATCTATTAAATAATACATTCATTGCCTGAGGTTTTAAGAAAATATTTTCCCATGATCCCTGCCCTTTAACATACATTAGAAACATTACAAGGAGTGTGCACCAGGCTAAGCTGCCTCTGAAAATTCTGTCCTGCCCTGGCAGGTACAGGCCATTTAATTCCAAGTCAATCTGGAGAGGTGTGACAGCCCCAAGTTGCTCTGGGGATGTCAGAGCACAGCTCTCATGTACACTCCAGATCACCTCTCCATTCTTTCCCAATGCTATAGGCTTTCCAATCCCTGCTTCAGCTCTCCATACATCCCTGAACCCTCCCTTCCCCTACCCAATGGGCTCACTTTGCATTCCCTCCTTCTGCCACTGCTTTCCCAGGGCAGAGGTGGGGTGGGCAGAACAATCTGTCCAAGGAGGGGCGTGGGTCTCCTACCTACCCTGATGCTGCTGCTCTGGCGGTGCAGCCCGCCCTGCTTGTTGCTTACTATCCCTGAGGACCAGACAGGCGGCCAGGTCCGCGTGAGCGCCAAGCCTGGATGTACCCTGGCAGGACTGGCCAGGGGTTCTTCCCTGGACACTGCGAGGCTGTAGTCTCCATTGGTAACCCCGTCGCTGTCATAGCGCGCCCTCCGGCGGCCGAGGTTACCCCCAACGCCGCTAAGGCCCCCCTTCCCTGGCCTCATCTTCTGCTCTTTTTTTCTTTTTTTCTTTCTCTTTTTGTTCAAGATGTGGCGCCTGCGAAGAGCTCGCCTCCAGGAAGGAGGACAGCGTGCAGGCAGAATCACCTCTGGGCCCTGCCGGGGTCGGAGAGGGAGAGAGGGGAGTCAGCTTGGGCGGAGGCGCCCTGGCTGCCGGCACCCGCAGAAGGAAAACTCGCCCAGGCACACGCGCTGCTGCCAGCGCCAAATATAACGCGCGCCCGGTCCCCTCAGGCCCCGAGCTCACCCACCAGCTCCGCGTGCCCTGAGGCCCGGCTCGGGCGTGGTGGAAGGGCGGGGTGGGAAGGACACCTGTGCCCACTCCGTGGCGCAGACAACACCAGGAGGTGCGAAACGGGGAGTTGCATGGTGCTGGCCCAGGCCCGTCAGTCCTCCCTCAGGGCTCTGCGAAGGCCCAGGGAGGCTTCTGCGGGCCCCCAGGCATACAGTGACTTACCCAAGGCCATCACCTCTGGAGCTTCGAGCTGCCCCAGGCTTGCAGCTTGGACATTGTCATTGTGGTTGCCACTATCCTAGGCTGGCTCAGCAGGGCGCAAGCCACCACCACCTTTCCTCACCTGAAGGCATCCTGATGGTGCTTCAGAGCACAGGTCCAACAGGCAAGCCTCAGGGCACGGGGCTGGGGTCTTGGGTCTGCACCTTGTTGCCAGCCCCTCACACATGTGGCAGCATCACACGTATGGCTCCTTCTACCAACCGCCAATAATTACCATTTGGACATTCCTTCACAGTGTTCTCAAGAAGAAAGATTGCAAACAAACACAAAAAGAATGAAATTTAAAAACTTTTTTATCAGGCTGGAGAGATGGCTTGGTGGTTAAGAGTGCTGCTTCTCCAGTGCTCCCAAGTTCAATTTCCAGCAACCACATTGTGACCTACAACTATCTGTAGTGGGATCCAATGCCCTCTTCTGTCTGAAGCTCTCTTCTGACATGGCAGGCACACTCTCAAACAGAGTGCTCATGTACATTAATAAATAAATCTTTAAAAATAAAACCTTCTAATCAGTTAATGTATCTACATCTAGAAGCTAGAAAAGGGTCACAGCAATATTAAAAATAACTCAGAAATAGTAAAGGGATGTATGAGAGTCACAAAATTCACTGGGCAACATGGTGTATGCCTGGAATCCCAACACTCACAAGGCTGAGGTAGGTGGATTGCCTTGACTTCAAGGCTAGACTAAAGTGTGAGACCTTATATTAGAAAACAAAACAATTAGGGAGGAGATGGAGAGAGAGACAGAGAGACAGAGAGACAGAGAGAGACAGAGAGACAGAGAGATAGAGAGACAGAAGAGACAGAGAGGGAGACAGAGACAGAGACAGAGAGAGACAGAAACAGAGAGAGACAGAAACAGAGAGAGACCTCGATGTCATTTCTTGCACTGATGACAAGCTACTGAAGAATGTCAATGTCTCCTACCAAGCACTGAGATAATGCTAATGACAGAATGGGTTTCTTATTAAGATATCATAAACTGTAGATGGAAAAGTAAAGGAATGTATAATAAATAAAAGAGAAATCAGACATCGAAAACCTAAATTTAGAAGACTGTATATTTTTAAGTCATAGGGGAGGGAATGGGACGATGTGGGGGAGAGAATAATCAGAATAAATTATATATGTATATGAAAATGTTAACTAAGAGCAACCAATGAAAAGAGAAAAGCAGGTTTATTTTACGATGAAATTGAGTTCCCATATGACACTATGTAACATTTTGTAAATTGATTATATGAATTATCAGCAATAAAAAATCAATTGTTATTAAAGATGTGGTTGTGTTCATATTAATTTCAAATATTTAAAATTCTTTCTATTTATTTGCTTATTTATTGATTGATTTTTAAGATAGGGTTTTCCTATGTTGACTTCAAAAAAGAGATCTACCTGCCTATGCCTCCAAAGAGTTAGGATCAAAAGTGTATACTCACACATGAAAGTTACATTCTTAAAGTGAGAAAAAATTACAGCTATCAACTTGGTACAATTATTGAACAGTGATCAAGTGAATAGAAATATCAGAAACACTTTTAAGGCATTAGGTTACTGTTTTCAAAAGGATCTTGAGCAGCATATATAATTAAAATTATCCAGGAGACACATGTTGAAAAAAGACAAGAACGTGGGTAAAGATGATTTAAATATTTTTAATCTATTAAACATTTTAAATTGCATTCGATATGAAAGCTGTAAGTGATGTAATTCACATTTTTGCTTATATACCATCTCCTATTTTATGTGCATTCTGCAAATATTGTGCATGTTTCTTCAGGCTCTTAATATTTCCCCATGACTGATAACATTCACAGAAATCATATTGAGCAAACTGTATATGTTGACATATAATAGAATTGTATTCTACACAGTATAGCATAGAAATATGTATGTCCCGCGCTTCGTCTCGCCAGCAGGAACGATGCGGCACACACAGGATCCTACTACAGAAAAGCTTTAATGCGTCTTGAGAGGGAGAGCATAAGCTTACAACGCGGAGACGGAGAGTGAGGAATAACCGTCCCTTATATAGGAAACTATCCTCGCCTAGGACGTGTCACTCTCTGACTGGTCGCTGCCAATTATGCCAGATGACGTACCAAAACGTATGTGTCCCTTTGAGTAGGGAAGTTACCAGGCGCCTGCGTATTGCCCTTTTTACTAGGTGCGTTCTGCCAGATGCCGGTGCCATCTTGTAATGGAGTTTGTGAGGACAGCTCCTCGGACAGCTCCTCACATCTGTGAGGACAGCTCCTCGGACAGCTCCTCACATCTCCCCCTTTTCTGTTTTTTTTTTAAGCAAACAGGACACCCAGATATAGGAGGGTGAAGACAGAGGTCATATCCTCGTACAAAGTTGGCGAACCTGTACAAGAGAGATACCCTTAGGCTGTTGTTGGGACCCAGGGCACTCCCGACCCGTCACATTGCCATTTTTCGAGGGAGGGAAAACTGGGGCAGAAACCCTCATGTAATATGACATGCCTTCCAGGGAGCATATTTGGTAGAACTTCCCTGTGCGATGCTAAGTCACCCCTCATGGGCTGCTCAAGCCGGACACTCTAATCCTGTGCAATGAACCGAGGTTCTAGGAGTGCAAGAGCTGTCCAGCCGGCGACCTGTTGCTTGAGCATGGTCAACCAGATATCGGCTGACGCTCCTTGTTCAAGGGCTACAAGCGCCTGGGCGATCACTACTTTGTCCTTTCTTGTTTGAGATCTCAATTTGCAAAGCAACCAGAGGAGTAACACTAATCCACAGCAGAGGATCACTCCAAAAAGTCCTACTCCCACCCATTCCTTGAAATAAGAGACTGCTGAGGTGATCCAGGACGACAATCCCTCCGTCAAAGACAGGTCCAGTCGGGTAGAATTTACTTGAATGATGGTCGCTCTCAGCTCCCGAAGTGTCTGTTCAAACTCCGAGGTCCAATTCTGTAACAGATGCTGTGAAAGACTCTTAGACAGATTAGCAGCTCAGGTAAATTTGTCATATTATATGGAGGTGACACAAAGGCCTGGGAGTTTTTGCTCACAGCCAAGCTGGGCCAGTTGCCATAGAATGTCTAATTGCTCTCGGACCAGATCTATACGTTGGTTGACAAGCATAAGGCCTCCCTATATCTGAGTATTGGCTGAGGCCTGTCTGTCCCGAGCCACAGAGATGGTGGCCAATAAATCATTGATAGTTTGGGTTGTCTGTACTGAATTTGACAAGGCCAATGCCGAGGCAGTAACCGAGGCAGCGACTGCTGTCGTAGCAATAATGCCAGCAATAATAGCAGAAGTACCAAAATCTCTTTTTCCTCTAAATAAGGTCATGGTCCCCGGGGCATCAACAGGTATCGGGATAAAGCGAGGCATGCGGGTAACTACTGCGATATGAGTAGCTGTCCAGACAGAGGCAGCAGGTTTGATGTTCCCCGTCCAGGAAAATGACAACCGTCCCTTTTCGCCCTTTCCTCCAAGTAGCATCGCCATGGGCGTAAGATCAGTGCAGCTACCATTAACGCAATGTAAGGCCACCACCATAGAGAACTGTGGCGTTAGCCACAATGTCCTCCTCACCAGTTCCCCATGTGGCCTCCCTTAACCAAGCAGAAGATTGATTATATAACATAATGCAAGGGAGATCAAAAGATGTTTTGTTGAATATGCCAAAACAAAGGCTGCCCTTAAGGGAATAGTCCTATTTTCTTTTTTTTTTTTTGTCGTTCAACCTGTGGATCCTTAGGTAAATAGGCCAACCCTAAATCCCTGTTAGTGGTACATCACCGGCATCGGGAGTGGAAAGGTTGACATTATTCCCCATCGTAGCTCGCCCTGCACCGTTGCTGGCATCCATGGAAGAAGAGTGAGGAGGGGCAGGAGTCCCAGTCCCTTCTTGATCACTTGCTGTGATGCTCCGAGTAAGTCGTCCTGGGATCCATATGGGATTTTCATTGTCCTGTGGAAAAACACAGACAGCTCCTCTGGATCTTATTAAAACAGGATCCGGGCCTTTCCATTCATTTGTTAATACATCCTTCCATTTGACTAATTCTTTTGTCCTCTTGGGCTCTGAGCAATGTCGCTCAGCCGCTGTTTGTCCAGCTTCATCAAGATTTAAAAAATTTAAGGTAAAAAGGGCCAGAGCAGTGGCCACTCGGGGTGTTGGGGGGAGTTCTATCATAATTCCCCTTCTTTGTTTTATTAAATATGATTTGAGCGTCCGATGAGCACGCTCTATGATTCCCTGTCCTTGAGGGTTGTAGGGCAGGCCCGTCAGGTGGGTAACTTGCATCTGAGCACAAAACTGACGGAATTTTTGAGATGTATAGGCAGGGCCATTGTCAGTTTTTACACATCTTGGCTTTCCCCAAGCACTCCATGCTTCAAGGCAGTGCTGAATGACATGTGTTGTTTTTTCTCCTGTAAGTGGGGTGGCATGTAGAATGCCAGAACATGTGTCTATAGATACATGCACATACTGTAATTTTCCAAAAGTAGAATTATGAGTAACATCCATTTGCCAGATTTGCAATGGCTGTATTCCTCTCGGGTTGACCCCGATGTGAGGAACTGGGAGGAACTGGCAGCACTGCTGGCATTGGGTGACTATATCCCGTGCCTCTTTTCTAGTTATAGAGAAGCGGCGGTGTAAAGTTTCTGAGGTGACATGGAAATTGCCATGAAAGGCTTTAGCGGCCTCTAAAGGAGAGGCCAGGGCCACAGCTATCATTTTTGTGGCTTTGTCAGCCAAATCATTCTCTGAACTCATTGGGCCAGAGAGTCCAGAATGGGCCCGTATATGAATAATGTATACAGGGAATCTTCTATTTAATAGGATAATTTGGATTTTTCGGAAAATATCTGCCACCTTACTAGTGGTTTTAATTATACCGGCGGTTTCAAGAATACTAACAGCACTAGCTCGGCCTCCTCCTCTGAGTCTAAGGTTTTATTTTCAGAGCTTTCAGAACTGTCGAGGTTCAGCGCTTCTAGCTCTTTCACAGGGTATAGGCTGGCTCCCCCTCCTGGTTTATGTGTAGAGGAGGAAGTGCTGGAATCTGAAAATTTCAACGCTCCCTTGTCTGCGGACTTACCGGGAGGGCCCTTTTTCTTTCTTAGGACGTCTTTTTTCTTGCACGCGCCCAACCTCTCACTACGTTCGGTTTCTGACAGACTTTCCCAGACTACCTCGAGAGTGGCCTGTCCTTCTATTACTGCTGCCTTACACGTTTCATCCTTTAAACAATTCTTAACCAGCTTCCATATAGCTTTGGTCCCTAGGCGCAGATCCTCTTCCGCCAATTTTCTGTCAAGGTCTTTTCCAAGTTTGTTCCATGAGGCAATCGTAAACGAGCCTGAACAGGCAAACCAAGGCGCCACCCTCTCCACCTCCTTCACAAAGTTTTTAAGTGTTCCTCCTCCAATTTTGATGTTGCTCTGCTTTAACACTGTTTCCAAGGCCGTGACCACAGCCTGTGAGGATCCCATGATGGGCCAGGAACGCTGGCGGCTTATCTACGTCCGTCTGACAAGGCGTGAGGTGAAAGGGTAGAGACGGACACGCTGCTCTCTTATGTACGGGAGTCTTACATGCACCTCCCCGGACGGTGCCGCTTATCTACGTCGGCCTTATCGCGTCTTTGCTCCTCAACAGTCAAAATCGAAGGTAAAAGGGAGCTGCGCGAAGCTCACTTATATACGAGAGACTGAGACGCGCCTTCAGCTGCTGTGATCGTCCTTTTAACAGCGAAAACGGTGAAAACAGAACATAAAGAGTAGGGTGGCTCCCAGGACAAATACTATAGCCTCAACAAATCCTTCCCAAGGCGGTGACAACCCCAGACCAAAGTCCAAGAGAGGGCTGCCTCTCCGAACGTATCTACCTGCAGTTCTGAATCCTCCTTGTCGCCAAGGGATCTCCGAAGGTGCTGACGATGGCAAGGTCTTTCCCGGGTTTTTGGCACCAGATGTCCCGCGCTACGTCTCGCCAGCAGGAACGACGCGGCACACACAGGATCCTACTGCAGAAAAGCTTTAATACGTCTTGAGAGGGAGAGCATAAGCTTACAATGCGGAGACGCCAAGTGAGGAATAACCGTCCCTTATATAGGAAACTATCCTCGCCTAGGACGTGTCACTCTCTGACTGGTCGCTGCCAATTATGCCAGATGACCTACCAAAATGTACGTGTCCCTTTGAGTAGGGAAGTTACCAGGCGCCTGCGTATTGCCCTTTTTACTAGGTGCGTTCTGCCAGATGCCGGTGCCATCTTGTAATGGAGTTTGTGAGGACAGCTCCTCACATCTGTGAGGACAGCTCCGCGGACAGCTCCTCACATCTGTCCATGTGTACTCTTTGGATGGTGGTTTAGGCCCTGGGAGCTCTGGGTGTTTCTTACTGTTGGTCTTATGTGGCTGTAACCCCCTTCAGCTCCCTCAATCCTTTCTCTTACTTCCCCATTTGGGGCCCTGTTTTCAGCTAAATGATTGGCTGCAAGTATCTGCTTCTGTATTTGTCATGCTCTTTACCCCACTCTTTTGAGCAGATCACCACAGAGCAACGAACATGTATTGTCTTGGCATGATGATGTGTAGACAAATAGTTGATTTCTTAATTCCTAATGATGGTTCTATAAGAATTCCTAAAATTAGATTAGTAATTTTAAGCTTTTATAATAGGACTGCTATTATGTTTTCTCTGGTAATCAAAATTGCATTGAAATCTCTTCTTTTCTTAAAGTGTCATGAGTGAATTGCTTCTGCAATACCAAGGAGGCACCTACAAATTAGAGCCCATCCTAAGAAGGTATAAACCAATTAACCAAGGTTCATAAAAAGAGAGCTAATCATTACTATAGGTGCAAGGACTGAACATAAATAACTGACTGGATTTGCCTATAGGCAATTTCACTTATTCTTTTCTCATAAAAATTACAGCTTTTAACTCTCCATGAACATGCAGAGCCAGTGACAGATGGTGACAGTTTATCCTGATGATTACTCTTCATGGATATGCATGTAAACATTCTCTGTCGTAAACTGATTATCCAACTTATGATTTGAATTCCTGTGCAAACTTGGGGTGAACTTTTCACCATGTGATGCTGTGTTCAGAAAGATATACAAATGCTGAGGACAAAGAGAGAGAAAGCTTTTTAGACAGAACTGAACTGAAGAGAACAGAACTCAAGAAGAACTTAGAAGTAAAGGCATAGCGTTGAGAGTAAGGCATTGAGAGTAAGGAAATTATCCTGTGATAAGAGCAAGAGGAAAGGAGATAAGAAGAAGAGAGCAAGGAGAACCTTTAAAGTCAAACTTTATGGAGGCAAACTTTTGTAGAAACTTTTAGGAAAACTGAAGAACTTAGAAATAAAATTTAAACTCACTGCTCTTCAGCCTTCAGCCTGGCTCACTGGCTAGCCTGTGCTCTTCAGTCAGGCTCACTGGCTAGACTCTGCTCTTCAGTTAGGCTCACTGGCTAGTCTCTGCTCTTCAGTCAGGCTCACTGGCTAGCCTCTGCTCTTCAGTCAGGCTCACTGGCTAGCCTCTGCTCTTCAGTCAGGCTCACTGGCTAGCCTCTGCTCTTCAGCCTGGCTCACTGGCTAGCCTCTGCTCTTCAGCCTGGCTCACTGGCTAGCCTCTGCTCTTCAGTCAGGCTCACTGGCTAGCCTCTGCTCTTCAGCCTGGCTCACTGGCTAGCCTCTGCTCTTCAGCCTGGCTCACTGGCTAGCCTTTGCTCTTCAGTCAGGCTCACTGGCTAGCGTCTGCTCTTCAGACAGGCTCACTGGCTAGCCTCTGCTCTTCAGTCAGGCTCACTGGCTAGCCTCTGCTCTTCAGCCTGGCACACTGGCTAGCCTCTGCTCTTCAGTCAGGCTCACTGCCTAGCCTCTGCTCTTCAGTCAGGCTCAATGCCTAGCCTCTGCTCTTCAGTCAGGCTCACTGCCTAGCCTCTGCTCTTCAGACAGTCTCACTGGCTAGCCTCTGCTCTTCAGTCAGGCTCACTGCCTAGCCGCTGATCTTCAGTCAGGCTCACTGGCTAGCCTCTGCTCTTCGGTTGGGCTCACTGGCCTATGGGGCCCTAGCACATCGCTTAACCATCTGCTCATGACTGCCTGACCACCATGACCACCTGACTGCACTGACTTCTTAAAGTCGTCCTCTAGAAAGAGCACAAGAAACCAAAGAGAAACACCACAGCAAACTGTTCCCATGGGCTTTGCTTAAGATTAAGTACTTTCATTATTTCTTTAAAAAAGTGAATTATAATTTCTGCTATTCATATGGCCAAGAGAGCTGTGCAGTAGTCATTACTTTATGGAATTTGGTGCTAAATCAAAAGATTCCTTTATTCTATTACGATGTTATCTGTATGCTGTACGATGTATCTTTAGAAAACACAACACTAAATTCCTAAAGTCTAGATGTTTTAAGAAATCACCTCATGGAGAAACTTAACTGCTTACCTATCTAGACTGGCCTCTTTTGCTATACTGCAGGTACAATCAATTTTCCACACTACTTCCATGATTTTCAAGAATGATTAAGAGAAAAATAAGTTGAACATAATGGCCAGAAAGGGGGTTCTGTCAAGTTGTCTTATGTGGGACAAGATACCAAGCTATGACTGATAAACCTAAAACCACCTGTTCCCAAGACTAACAGAACTTACAGAAAATACATATTTCTTATCATTCCTCCTCCCCAATGGTCAGTGATTTATTGAGCACCTACTACAATCCTAGCACTGTGCATCTAAGGATTTAATTGTGAATAAAACTTAATAAAAAGCCTCATTAAGGAATAAAGAAAAATGAAACATAACTTTGAAACTCAGAATTCAATATAAACAAAACCACCATTTCTTTAACTGGTGATTTCTGAAAACTTCATCATTTTTTCCATGGGCTTCTACAGTAATGATACTCAGTCGTGATTTTGTAAGTCACAAAAAGCAAGTCACACTTCTTTCTTGGATCCCACAACTGTCAAAGAGAACAACACTGTCGCTGTCCATTTTGCTTCCCTATCAATCCTGCTATGGATGGTAATGAATTCCAGTCTTTTCAATGTGAAAACAGGCCACCACTTGAGGGGAAAGGTTATTAAAATTACCCAAAACGGAGTATTCTCTAAAATTTTCACATAGCATTTTACTGATATCACAATGTAAATTCACCACAAATATTTAACCAATGAAAATATTGAATAGCGCTGCAAATAGGAGCGAAAATCATATATACTTGAAAACAACTATTATGGAAACAAAGGACGTACTAGGAGAAAAGATACATCACTAAAAGCTACACAAGCAGCAAAAAAGACACTACATTTCTTGGTTTAAAAGTTAGGTGATACACTTGATCTTTAAAGACAGGCAATGTACTTGATCTTTAAACCCTTCAACTGTGCCCTGTCCACATAGAAACTGCAGTAGATGACAATCTTTTGTAAGATTTATTTATTTATATGTGAGACAATGCATCTGTTTTCAGACACACCAGAAGAGGGCATCAGTGCTCATTACAGATGGTTGTGAGCCACCATGTGGTCGCTGGCATTTGAACTCAGGACCTCTGGAAGAACACTTGGTGCTCTTACCCACTGAGCCATCTCTCCAGCCCTCACAATGGCCTCTTAAACAGCATCACAGTGGTCTATTTCACTAGATGGCTCCAGGGTGATAACAGAGAAACTTTCACAGTTCCTGAGCACTTCTGAGTTCAAATACCACCAGTGCCAACTCTGTGCTGTTGGCACATTCTGACCTTCTCCTAAGGGTTGTCAGCCACAAAAGGGACGGGTTAGCACCACACAGCACTCACTGCCCAATCCTAAAAACCCCCTCGATTCTGAAAAAGCCACATAACATGCTTGCTCCATATTTGAGGAAGCCAAATGGTTGATCTGGCTCAAGGCTCCTCTTTTCTTAGCTCATCAACTTTCTTTTTCCACTTCTTGTCACAAGAAGTATGTTTTTATGCTGCAACTACACTGCAGTGTTTGAAGGAAATGACCATCAACTCTGGGTGTCACCTCTTGAAATTTAAAATTCACAGAACAATTCATGGCTTTCTAATCAGCACCATGGAAAATAAACAAAAACAAGCAAAACCGTTCCAAAGGAACTTGCTGATCTGAAGGTCTGCTCATAGCAGGCAGGAAAGAATTAAATTATGCAGAACTGTAATCTGCATAAATTGCCTGAGGTTTTAAGAAAATATATTCCCAAGATCCCCATCCTTTAACATACAATAGAAACATTACAGGGAGTGTGCCACCAGGCTAAGCTGCCTCTGAAAAGCCTGTCCTGCCCTGGCAGGTACAGGTCATTTAATTCTAAGTCAATCTGGAGAGAGGTGACAGCCCCAAGTTGCTCTGGGGATGTCAGAGCACAGCTCTCATGCACACTCCAGAGCACCTCTACACTCTTTCCCAATGCCATAGGCTTTCCAATCCCTGCTTCAGTTCTCCATACATCCCTGAACCCTCCCACCCCCTACCCAATGGGCTCACTTTGCATTGCCTCCTTTTGCCACTGCTTTCCCAGGACAGGGGGACCAGGTGGGGGGGGGGGGCAGAAGCAGTCCAGGGAGGGACGCGGGTCTCCTACCTACCTTGATTCTGCTGCTCTGGGGCTGCAGCCCGCCCTGCTTGCTGCTTGCTGCTTGCTGTTCCTGGGGACCAGACCGGAGGTCGGGCTAGGGGTCCCCGCGAGCTCCATGCCTCAAGGTCCCCTGGCAGGGCTGGCATGGGCTTCTTCCTTGGACACTGCGAGGCTGTAGTCTCTGTTGGAAACCCCGCCGCTGTCATAGGGCGCCCTCCCGTGGCCGAGATGATGCCCAACGCCGCTAAGGCCCCCTTCCCTGGCAGCTTCTTCTGCTTTTTCTTTTCTTTTTTTCTTTCTCTTTTTGCTCCCGATGTGGCGCCTGGTAAGAGCTCGCCTCCAGGAAGGAGGACATCGTGCAGGCAGAATCACCTCTGGGGCCTGCGGGGGTCGGAGAGGGAGAGAGAGGAGTCAGCTTGGGCGGAGGCGCCCCGGCTGCCGGCACCGGCGGAAGGAAAACTCGCCCAGGCACACGCCCTGCTGCCGGCGCCAAATATAACGCGGGCGCCCGGTCCCCTCAGGCCCCGCGCTCACCCACGAGCTCCGCGTGCCCTGAAGCCCGGCTCGGGCGTGGGCGAACGGCGGGGTGGGAAGGACGCGTGTGCCCACTCCGCTGTGCAGGCAACACCCGGAGGCGCGACACCGGGAAGCGCATGGTCCGGAACTCAGGGCTCCAACCAGGCGCGTCAGTCCACTCTCAAGGCTCTGTGGATGTGAGGGCGGCTTCTTCAGGCCTCCAGGTCCACCACGAAAAACCCGCGGCCATCACAGCTGGAGCTTCCAGGTGCCCCAGGCTGGAGAATTGGTCAGGGCGATTGTGGTTGCCACTCTCCTAGGCTGGCTCAGCAGGGCACAAGCCACCACCTGCTGTCCTCACCTGAAGGCATCCTGATGGGGCTGAGAGCCCACATCCTGCAGGCAGCCTCAGTGCTCAGGACCATGGTCTTGGGTCTGCACCTTGTTGCCAGCCCCTCACACATATGGCAGCATCACACATATGGCTCCTTCTACCAACCGCCACTAATTACCATTTGGACATTCCATTACAGTGTTCTCAAGAAGAAAGATGCAAACAAACACGAAAAGAATGAAATTTAAAATCTTTTTTTTTTTTTTTGGTTCTTTTTTTTCCGGAGCTGGGGACCGAACCCAGGGCCTTGCACTTCCTAGGTAAGCGCTCTACCACTGAGCTAAATCCCCAGCCCCTTAAAATCTTTTTTATCAGGCTGGAGAGATGGCTTGGTGGTTAAGAGCGCTGCTTCTCCAGTGCTCCCAAGTACAATTCCCAGCAACCACATTGTGACCCACAACTATCTGAAGTGGGATCCAATGCCCTCTTCTGTCTGAAGCTCTCTTCTGACATTCAGGCACACTGGCAAACAGAGTGCTCATGTACATAAATAAATATTTAAAAATAAAACCTTCTAATCAGTTAATGTATCTATATCTAGAAGCTAGAAAAGGGTCACAGCAATATTAAAAATAATTCAGAAATGGTAAAGGGATGTACGAGAGTCACAAAATTCACTGGGCAAGATGGTATATGCCTGGAATCCCAACACCCACAAGGCTGAGGTAGGTGGATTGCCTTGAGTTCAAGGCTAGACTAAAGTGTGAGACCTTTTATTAGAAAACAAAACAATTGGGGAGGGGATGGAGAGAGAGACAGAGAGATAGAGAGACAGAAGAGACAGAAGAGACAGAGAGCCAGAAAGACAGAGAAAGATGGAGAGGGTGACAGAGACAGAGAGCCAGCGCCAGAGAGAGACAGAGAGACAGAAGAGACGGAGAGACAGAAGAGACAGAGAAAGACAGAGAGGGAGACAGAGACAGAGAGCCAGTGCCAGTAGAGACAGAGACAGAGACAGAGACAGAGAGACAGAGAGAGAGAGAGAGAGAGAGAGAGAGAGAGACCTCGATGTCATTTCCTGCACTGATGACAAGCTACTGAAGAATGTGAATGTCTCCTACCAAACACTGAGATAATGCTAATGACAGAATGGGCTTCTTATTAAGATATCATAAAATGTAGATGGAAAAGTAAAGGAATGTATAATAAATAAAAGAGAAATCCTAAATTTGGAAAGCCTAAATTTAGAAGACTGTATAAGTTTAAGTCATAGGGGAGGGGATAAGACGATGTGGGGGGAGAGAATAATCACAATAAATTATATATGTGTATGAAAATGTTAACTAAGAGCAACCAATGAAAAGAGAAAAGCAGGTTTGTTTACGATGAAATTGAGTTCCCATATGACACTATATAACATTTTGTGAATGGATTATATGAATTATCTGCAATAAAAAATCAATTGTTACTAAAGATGTGGTTGTGTTCATATTAATTTCAAGTGTTTTAAATTCTTTTTATTTATTTGCTTATTTATTGACAACAGTCTGTGACAACAAAGAACTGATTGAGCATCCAAGAGACAAGACGATCACCAGGACCATACTTGTATCCCAGTAAGAAAATTTGAATAATAAGTCTACAGGTGAAAAGATAAATTAGGAGGTCATAGACCTAAAAGTTTTATCCTTTTTCCCTCAGGGGAGCAGCCATTCTGTCAGCCTTTCCTGGCCCTCTCACAGGATCAGAGTTCTCACCTGGAAGCAGGGTTATCTGGAAGGCACATAATACATATCCACAGACTCCTCTTTGGGTACAAACTGATAGGCAACTTCAAGGCTTAAAGTCATTCTCTCTCTCTCTCTCTCTCTCTCTCTCTCTCTCTCTCTCTCTCTCTCTCTCTCAGCTTGAGGCTGCACACACGCTGCATTCTTTTGTGCACTCTGCTTTTTTTATTGCAGTTTTCTTTTCTCAAACTCCCACAATCATGCACACGTCTGTTCATTACCCTTTCATTCTCACACACACTCTTCATACACACCTCGTACATATTTCACACACACCACATGCACTCTCCTGTCACGCACACACACAGTCTTCATACACACCTCACACATATCTCACACACACCACATGCACTCTCCTGTCACTCACACACAATTTTCATACACACCTCATACATATCTCACACACACCACATGCACTCTCCTGTCACGCACACACAATCTTCATACATACCTCATACATATCTCACACACACCACATGCACTCTCCTGTCACTCCACTCACACACGCTCTTCATACACACCTCACATTCTCTCCTCACTCATTCTCACATGCTCTCCTCATGCTCTCTCCCTGGCTCTCAAGTTTGTTCTCAGACTCGCTCTCTCATTAGCTCCCTCATTCACTATCACATTCTCTCTCCACTCACTCTTCACATGCTCTTCTCATGCTCTCTCATTCACTCTCACATTTGTTCTTACATTAGCTCTGTCATGTACTCTCTCATTCACTCCCTCATGCTCTCTCTCATTTACTCTTCACATGTTCTGTAGCCTTTCTCTTGCCCCAGTCCTTTATTAATAATCCAAAAGCAGGTAGAAAAAAGACATTTTATAATCATTGCCAAATCAAATGCAAAGAATGACTACATCTCACCAAGAAGTAAGAATTACAACTGTTCCCCAAAGTTTCAGGCTTGCCCTATACCCAGGCCTGTGGCCAATATAATAATAATAATTGTAAACTTATCATTATTTAAACTTTAACTCTTTAGTTTTATACTTCAGAGTCCAAAGCTCCGAGACCAGGTAATTGCATTTTCCTGTGACACTCTACTGATAAATGACATAGGCAAAACTGCCAGGCAGTGGCCAGAAAGAATCAGGTAACCCTTAGCACACTAATTCCACTAGCGTTCTGTTCCTTGCACACAATGACTCTCATAAGGGTTCCAGTAGTTAGACTAGTTTACTAGTATATTATTTTATATATTCTATACTTCCTTAACCAGTCTATAATATTATGTAAAACTTATTTCCTAACTTCAATAACTTTTTCCTTTCCTAGGGTCCCAATGTTGGCTCTAATTCATTTTCTCTTATTTTCTTCAAGCTGTCTTTGGAAGTCAAACCCTAATCTGGAACTACAATTCTGCAGTTATTACATTTTTTCCAAGATGAGAACACAGAGTATGCGCCTGGGCCTCTAGGGCTCTGCTGTGCTGTGCCCCTATGCATCAATTTCCAATTGTCTAAGAATCATAACATCAAGGAACATCTAGTTTCACAGAATTCACCAGAGCAGAAGGAGAAAGAAGTAGGAAAGTCAGATATAATACAACAATTGTGCACACCAAGGCCAACTGATAGGCAGTCACACACAAATGAAATCTATACAGCCCTTGTCCAGGGCTAAGGTTTGGAGAAATGGAAACAACCAGTTGTTACAAAAAGCTACTGAGGGCTACTGAGATGTCTCCATTGTATGTTGTCCCCAGCATTAGCCAGAACTCAGACAACAAAGGGAGGTCAAAGGGATACAGATTGGAAAGGAAGAAGTCAAAATATCACTGTTGCAGAGGATAGGGTAGTATACATGGGACACCCCAAAAGTTACAACAGAGAACTCCTAAGCCTGATAAACAACTTCAGCAAAGTGGCTGGGTATAAAATTAACTCAAACAAATCAGTAGCCTTCCTCTACACAAAAGATAAACAAGCTGAGAATGAAATTAGGGAAATGACACCTTTCATAATAGTCCCAAATCATATAAAAATACCTCAGTGTGACTTTTATCAAACAAGTGAAAGATCTCTGTGACAAGAACTTCATGATATGAAGAAAGAAATTGAAGAAGATCTCAGAAAATGGAAAGATCTCCCATGTTCATGGCTTGGCAGTATGAAGATAGTAAAAATGGCCATTTTCCCAAAGTGACCTACAGTTGCAATGCAATCTCCATCAAAATCGATTCCAATTCTTCATAGGGTTAGACAGAACAATTTGCAAATTCATTTGGAATAACAAGTAACGCAGGATAGCTAAAACTTACCTCAACAATAAAAGGACTTCCCTGGGAATCACCATCCCTGAACTCAAGCAGTTTACAGAGCATTACTGATAAAACTGTATGGTATTGATACAGAGACAGGAAGATAGACCAGTGGAATAGAAATGCAGACCCAGAAATGAACCAGCACACCTATTGTTACTTGATTTTTGACAAAGGAGACAAAAGCATCCAGTGGAAAAAGGATAGCATTTTTTACCAAAGGGTGCTGGTTCAAATGGAGGTCAGCATATGGAGGAGTACAAATCATCCTCTTCTTATTGCCCTGTGTAAAGCTTAATTCCAGGTGGATCAAGGACCTCTACATCAAACCAGATACACTCAAATTAATAGAAGCAAAAGCGGGGAAGAATCTTGAACTCATGGACACTGGAAAAAAATTCCTGAACAAAACACGAATGGCTTATGCTCTAAGATCAAGAATAGACAAATGGGACCTCATAAAGCTACAAAGCTTCTGTAAGACAAAGGACACTGTGGTTAGGACAAAACGGCAACCAACAGATTGGGAAAAGACCTTTACCAATCCTACAACTGATAGAGGGCTAATATCCAAAATATACAAGAACTCATGAAGTTGGACTGCAGGGAGACTAATAACCCTATTAAAAATTGCAGTTCAGAGCTAAACAAAGAATTCATAGCTGAGGAATATGGAGAGGCTGAGAAGCACCAAAAGAAATGTTCAACATCTTTAGTTATGTGGAAAATGCAAATCAAAACAACCCTGAGATTCCACCTCACACCACTCTGAATGGCTAAGATCAAACACTCAGGCTATAGAAGATGGTTGCAGGGATGTGAGAAAGAGGAACACTCCTCCATTGTTGGTGAGATTGCAGACTGGTACAACCATTCTGGATATCAGTCTGGAGGTTCCTCAGAAAATTAGACATTGCACTAGCTGAGGCCCAGCTATACCTCTCTTGCACATATACCCAAAAGATGCTCCAACATACAACAATGCACACCCTCCACTATGTTCATAGCAGCCTTATTTATAATAGTCAGAAAATGAAAAGATCCCAGATGCCCTTCAACAGAGGAATGGAAACAGAAAGTGTGGTACATCTACACAATGAAGTACTACAGAGATATCAAAAACAATGACTTCATGAATTTCATAGGCAAAGAGAATGAACTAAGACATATCATCCTGAGTGAGTTAACCCAATCACAGAAACACACACATGGTATGCACTCATTGATAAGTGGATATTAGCCCAAATGCTCAAATTCTCCAAGATTCACAGACCAAATGAAAATCAGGAAGTATGACCAAAATGCTGATTCTTCACTCCTTCCTTTAAAGGAGAAGAAGAATCCCTATTGAAGGGATAGGGAGGCAAAATTTAGAACAGAGCCTGGAGTAATGGCCATTCAGAGTCTACCCCACGAGTGGCCTATACACATACAGCCTCCAAACTAGATAAGGTGGATGAAGCTAAGAAGTGCAGGCTGACAGGAACTGGATAGAGATGTCTCCTGAGAGGCACAGCCAGATCATGTCAAATACAGTGGTGAACGCTAGCAGCAAACCATTGAACTGAGAACTCAGTTGGAGGAATTACAGAAAGATTGAAAGAGCTGAAGGGACTTGCAACCCCATAAGAACAACCATGCCTGCCAAGCAGAGTTCCAAGAGACTAAACCAGTACCAATCACTATACAGGGACTGTGCCATGGCCCCATCTGCATGTGTATCAGAGGATGGTCTCCTTGGGCACAAATGGAATGAGCAGCCCTTGGTCCTGCCTAGGCTGGGAAAGTGGATGGCTGGTGAAGGGAATACCTTATAGAAGAGGGGGAGGGCGATGGTATTCGGACTTATTTCTGGAGAACAAGGAAGGAATAACATTTGAATTCGAAATGAAAAATAGCCAACTAAAAATCAATAACAACAAAATGGTATTTTGAGCTTCGAATCAAAAAAAGCCACAGTCAGGAAACAGAGAATTGTATGCCTCTGGTTTTCTTCAAATATGCTTGGGGCCCAGGTAGATTCTGGGCCCAGGCTGAACCAAGCAGGTTCCTGCCACTGACTGCTCCTCTATTCCTGTGTCCAGAGGCAGCATGCAGATTAATATTGGGCCAGAGATGTGGGCAGAGCTGGTCAGAAGTGGCTTTCTGTCCTGTGGTCTCAGGATTATCTGCATTCCTGGGTGTTCAGCATTTTCTGCCCCGGGATTTGGGTGCAGGCTTCCCAATGGCTTTAAACACCCTTATACCATGTTTATATGTCCTGGGAGGTATTACAGAAAAATTAATGTTTATCCTATTAATTTGGTCAAAACTCTCATCGACAGAGTATAATTTAGAGGTAACTATATATTTGACAGCAAGCATACACAGTGAGTAATGTATGCATGATGAAGTTGAAATTCAGAGTTGGAAACACAGTGCACAGTGACTGTATAAATGCCTGTGAATCTCAGACTGACTGGGAAGTGATTTGATGCCCAGTCCCCATGAGAATGCAGAGATCCATCCCTCCCTGATAGCTGTGGGACTTCAGATGTTGACACTAATGATCAATAAAGAAGGTTCTTAAGAGTGAAGAGTTTGAGATTACTCCTTTATTGACCAGAATACATCCAATTTACTTGATAGTAACCAGATGCAGGTAGTCAATATATACAGTCTATATCCTTATCAAAATAGAAAAGCAAATGAACAAAACAACAACAACAGATAAATAACAAATCTTCAAATGAATAGAAGGAAAACCAAATAACCAAAACAATTAAAAATTAACCAAACTTTAAATAGAGGAATTGCACTAAGCATTTTTTGCTGCTCCTTTTGCAGAATAGACTTATAGCCTGTGGCTTGCCTTGGAGACATAGTAGACCAGCAGTTACTGATGGTAATAATCTTTTCAAGAGGAATGGAAGTAGGTCTATTTTGTTGGAGTGGGGGCATTAAGGAAAAAGCATACCAATACTGAGTATAAATGATAGTACAGACTTTGTCACAAAGTCTTTCCAATGTTGTGAACTGATCTCCATGAAACTCTTCTGGATGACCCATCAGGACAAGTACAAATTTACACGTGCACAGTCTTTCTGGATGATCAGCAGCTCTTGATTGATGTGCATCAGCACTTCTCTGAGTCCCTCAAAAAGTGCACACTTGCTGGAGAGAGCTGAGGTGAAAATATAGCGTATTCAATCCAAAGAAATCAAACTAAAGGAGGAAAATGCAGTCCACAATTGCTATGGACATTACAGATGAGATGCAATAGTGGTGTATTTGCTGTGCACACTTAGTTCTCCTCCTGTAGCTCTTCTCTCCAAGGGAGATCTTGTCCTGGTCTGTGTCATGTTCGAGTTTCTGCTGGAGATTTATATCTCAGCTTTTCAAACTGCTAGAATTTGAACTGTGGACTATGCACTGTACTGGGATTAAGAGAAAAATGAGCATTTTTTCCCCACTGGTCCAGGTATATGACATTGAATAATAACATTGTAGCTATGTATGAATCTGAGTTCAAGAGAGGTTTGAGCAACCTAGAATACCATGTGGATTCCTTCTGGAGAACATGCCCAGAATTGAGGTGAAATTTCTGATTATGTTAGCACTGAAGGAACCCGTCTAGTTTCCATTTGTAACCACTGTATCTGCAAATACACAGAGAAGCCATCTCACTTCAAATTCATGCTCACCGCACAGAATTTGTAATCACTGAGAATGTGCTCCATTAAATCTTCCCAGCGTACACATGGACATTAAAGGTGATTGTGATGTAGAAACAGAACAGCACCCATGTAAGTCTATGGCTAGTGTAAGGCAATTTGTGAGAGGACAGAAGAGAAAATGTCCTCAGATCTTTCCGGAGAGATCACAGGAAGAAAGGAGTAGAACATAGCAAGAAATCCAGAGGATCATATATATTGTTTCATGGGCAAAATTCACATGAACTGTACCAGAACTATACTCTGAGTAGCTCCTTAGCTGCCTGAGGCTGAAATCCACCCAAAAAGGTCATTCACCCAAAAAGGGTATTTATATAGGGAAGGATATTCAAATGGCTTCTTCCAGCCTGTGTTCCTACCTGAACATTAATGCTTAATGTAAAGATTCCCCAGGATTCGCTGGAGGCATAAAAACAAATGTTGAGTGGGATATGTACATAGTGGCCAGAGCCTATAGACAGCTCAGTCAGTGATGTGCTGTCCTCCCATAAACCGTCATAGACTCAGGGTTCTTTCCCCATTAACAATCTGGCTTAGCAAGTCCCAAAGGCTGTCTTGTTGCTCAGCAAAGGATCATATGTTGGTGGTGAACTAGACTCTTGTTCTTGTTCACTCTTTCAGACTTTCCCCAAAGTGTGCAGCTTCTTCTAATCGGAGCTGTCTTTACCATAGCCTGAGTGACTTCATGCCCAAAGCTAGAATCATAGGAAATCTCCATAACCAGGATCCAAATCAACAAATTTTCTCCCCGTAATGTGATTGTTCCACAGATAATTGAATAAGTAAGTAACAGCTTGCATGGATTATATCACACTGAATCAGAATCTATGGAAGGGCTCCACCGTATGGTACACTTTTACTCCTTGGCTGATGGACGTCTGGATAGATTCTCCTTCAAGGTTACTCTGGGACCACTACAACACTGATGCTTCCTAATTGCAATGGCAATACCTACTCCTTGTTGTGGAATCACTGGGTTAACTAAAACTTCTGTTCCACTTTCTGAACATGGCTTCTCATAGGGCTACCTGTTCTTACACTGTCAGACCCATTTGAAGCTCATCATTTCTCCTGACTCCATTGGCTGAAATTAACTGAGAGAAAATGATGTTGATTGACAGCACTTGCAGAATGCTACACAGATAACATAGGGGAGTGCTTTGGATTATCTGTGCACCTAAAGGGGCTCCTGAAACTGCCCTGTTCTTGCACCACAGCATAGCTATGGGACTTTTTCTGGATGACGATACAATTCCAAGCAACTCAAATTCTCAATGAATAAAATCCAAGCCAAACTCCCAGGGGAAGTTGTAGTGTGCCAAGGTAGCTCGGAAGAAATGGTAGCAAGCAATGTGGAAAGCAACCTTGGAGAAGACACAGTGAGTGACACAACCTTCCAGTGGGCTTTCACAATTCACAAAGAACAGAGAAGCAGAATAAACTCATGGATTTTTCTAGAGAAGCCTTGCCCTTACCTCCCAGTACTCCTTTCCTTTGATGTGCTCCAAAGGATTTCAATGCAGATCAGTAGTTTTGCCCCTAATCACTTGAAAATCTAACTTTACAGGTGTTTTTGTGTCCTCTTTTTGGGGGTTGCATTTCTAAAGGATTTTATTGTCCTGCTTCTACACCATAACAAAAAGGGACCTGCAAGCTCTAGGCCTGTACCATTTGTTACCCCTGTGAAACACGACACACTTGAACATATTTCCACTCCTCCCCCAGACTTCACAAGATAATTCTGTTTTGAAATTTTTGGAAACAGAATAAATTAGTAATTTAAGCGTCCTTTAGCCGCACAGAGCTAGATGGAGATGCCAAATGACTGGGCAGCTCTATTTCATGTTTCATGGATGTAAAGTGAACGCTTAGAGTACTTTTCTCATGAAACTTGGAAATAGAGGGAAACACACGTTCACTACTGCAAACACACACACACACACACACACACACACACACACATATACCCACACACACACCAAACACACACACACAAACACACACACAGACACACAGACATACACAGATACTCACTCGCATGCACAAATGAAAACTTTACTCTTATGCAGCACATTTCCTGTTGAGTGAGGAATTAGTGGGAACAATGCTGTGTACAAGTCTCTTAGACTCAAGCAGGCTGTGCTGCCCTGGCCTGTACTCATTTCCACTTCAGGAAACCTTTCTATGCAGATACTTGCTGGTCTGACAAGTAAGTGACATGTTCTGCACAGATAGCCTAAACAACACAACATCAAATCCCCAAGAGAGAGATTTCTAGGAAAAGACTCCATCGAGCTCTATGCTGACTCATCATAGGCCCCTCACTAAAACTACCCTGTTTTCTTCATAGAAGACTTTGGAAGCCTCAGAGAAGACAGTAACTCACGGTCAGTTCCCAGGAACATTTCATCACATTAGAGTTCCTGTGATATTAACACAACCTCAATGTCAGTCAGAAAAAGGCTAAATAAATAACATACAGTGAATTTTCTGAAATGCAGCACTGTGTACAATATTGAGAGGGAATCTATCCTGAAAGAATGGAGTGCCCATGATATAGTCAGCAAAGCAATGTCAGCAGAGGGTTGCACTCTAGGATTCCATGCAAGATCATGGTGAAGCCAATAAGACAATCCAGAATCTTCCCGGGGGATAACTCTGTTCAGGTAAAGTGAAGAAATCTAATCCTTATTTTTAAAATAGCTGAATGGTTTAAGAACGTGTTGAGACAAATAAGAGAGGGGGCTCCACTTGGAACTGGACGAATGATGCAAAGACTGCTGGCCAGCACAAAACAGGAAGCTTCATGTTTGTTGAGAGACCTAGGCTTAAAGGACTAAGTTAGATAATGACTGGACAAAACTGCATGTCATGAACTGGCCTCCCCGCATGCTCCCTAAGATGCAGGTCAGCACAGCAATGCACCTTTCTTGGTGAGAATTGGGGGTACATATGGATAACTTTGTTCTTGAAGTCTCAAGTCTCTCATGCCAACCCTCAGCCTTTGAGAAACCTTTTCCACATCCTTGCTCTTCTAACCAGCTTCAGGTTGTAAGGCCCAGTTATGAACTTCCAGGAGCACTCAAATAAGACAGGACTGACATGCTGATACACAGGCTCTGTAGTTACCCAAGATCTATGAAGCATGAAGTCACCATCTTCATACACAGGGACATGAGGGGAGGAAGAACAAAAGCCACCACAAATGACAATGAGAACCATTTCTTTGGCATTTCCACCAGGCTCTCCTCCTTGAAAACTACTTACTTCCTGAGTCTCACACGATCCCTGTAAAGAAAATGGGCTCTGGGCTTTTGCTTCATCCCTCAAAGCCCTGTTCTAGTCTAAACAGGGGCTCCCACATAGCACCCTCCATACATAATGGCATGTAGTGCTGTGCTGTGTGATCAACCTATCTCCCTTAATAAACTACAGATTCTCGAAGAGCAGGAGCATTTGCTTTCCAAACATGCAGTTTCTTGTAAAGGGGCTATCTCCACAGAAAGCCTTGTAAACCATCACATGAATGAACACTTGGATGAGACCTAGGTCAGGACATGGATCAGTATATAGACAGTTACATTGGTTTGTCTATATTTATGGTAAGACCTGAGGACAACCTGACCCTGAGCCCTAACCCTACCTGCTGTTGCGTGGCTCTGGGGTCACAGATGTTCATTCCGGCCTCTTCACAGAACCTCTTTGTCTCCACAGAAGATGCTGGCAGTTCAGTCTGCTCCACCAGCAGTTCTCTCTTCTCATTCAGCAAAATCTGTATATTGTTCTTCAATTGAGCTTGTTCACGTAGGAGCTGGGATTGCCTGATGCTGAACCCCAAACAAAAAATGGTAAACCCAGGCAGCTTCTATTTGCCTGTCACTCGTGCAAGTCCAATAATCCCTTCAAGGGTCCTCATCCTTAGAAATCCCCAGAATAGAGCCACACTATACAAGTTAGCACCAATTAGAGGAGATCAAATCCAGAATCCACATTCCACATGAATCAAAGTACTTCTGAAAATCCTGACACTGAGACAGTTTATATAAATCAAGGAAGAAGAGATGGACCATAAGGGAGCTCGTATGACCATGGTATGGTGAAACAATATTCACGTTTGGGGAAAGCCCCTCTGAAGGGTAGTTGAAGACCCAATAGCTGTACAATCTTTCCATGTGTTTCTCATGGATCACAGATCTTTAAATCTCCTGTCAGAGTCCTAGAGATTCAGAGTTGATTGATATTCCCATCATGGTGCAAACCTTTTCTATCTAGAGGATCTTTAATGGGGAAAATAACAATTGGAGGGTCTTCTACACCCCTCACATGTAGGACAACTGAGTCCAAGAGCTACAAATCCAAGACTCCTGCCAGGAGGCAGGCTTCTTGTTAAGAGTCAGACACTACAGAACCAGAGCCCTGACTTTGGTTCAATGTCATACAGGACAGGAGCATTCCCTGTCTAGTGCTGGGTTCTCATCTCTGTCAACGACTCACCGGTAGGAACTGTTCACTTGTATGAGCTCCTTGTACCTCTCCATGTCATCACTTATTGTGTTGGTCATCATTTGCATAGCCATCATTCTCATCTCATGTTCGGATTGAAGGACTGGCAATTCGACGTGCAGCCTGGGTTAGGTCATGGCCAAAGGAACAAATAACCATCTGAACTCATGATTTCAGAATTAGGTGAAATGTAAATAAAAAATATATAATAAAAAAGTTCAAATTCAAGGAATAGTGGAAGGGAAGAAAGTGGCAAACTGAAAAACCAGACCAAAGCCCAACAGTGAGACTCAATCCACAGAAAATATTTCTATGTAAATAAGCAAACATTGGTTTTGAAATAAGGACTCCTTGGAATCCTGAGAGATATGGTTCTGCAAAGACTCACTATATAGGAGGGGACAGCGCCTGAGAGCTGCCTGTTTGGGAATAACAACGGTCAAGACCACAGTGACCATTTCTAGGTCACAATAAATCATCCCTGGACAGTTAAAAAAATAAAAAACTAAAGATCAAAGCAGGTGAAACAAATTAGGTAAAATAAGACTGTTCTCTCTATTACTTAAACTCAGTATGTACCACATACTTGCTCCTTCAAAGTATTTGTACTGCTTAAGTTTATTATCCTGGGCACAGGACAACAGAGCCACAGTACCAGTTGGAGGGACATGACCTTCAAGAGCTGGCCAGCTGAGCATGATGGAATTCACTAGTTTAGGAAGAAGATTCCTCCAGTCTGTGCCACAGCTTTGGGCCCAAAGGAAAGCTGTGATGATATTTCTCTTGTTTTGAAAGCAGGTGTACTCAATCCTTGGTTTCTATTGTTACATGAATTCCCAGAGGGCATAACTAAGTTTGACAGGGAAGAGGATTTATAGCACCTCCTCCCCTCGGGAGAGTCCTGGGTGCCACCAAGGTATACAGAAGGAGCAAAGTGCTCTTTTGATCAGTGTGGGCCTCCACATACTCATCACTATCATGACCTGCAAAGTGTTGATCAAACAAATCCTCAGACCCCATCAAAGGTCCCAGTCCTCCTGATCCTGAGTAAAACACCACATATACGTCCACATACATACATAGCAACCCATATCCAAACACATTTAGAATGCCAACTACATTCATGGAGGTGCCATAAAATCAGTGTATAATGAATAAATTCAGAGGAAAGAGTGATGACGTGCAGGCATTTCATTCACACACACAGTTGCAGCAAGTGTGACAAGGTCCTTCTAGCTGTTGACAGGACCAAGGCTAATCCAGGAGGCTCAGGGTCAAGTACAAAAGAGGTTGACCCTAAACACACAGCACCTAGCTCATCTCACAAGCAAATGCCTGCCAAATCTCCTTAAAATCCAGGATGAGAGGTGAAACTTTCTCGTGCTATGAGTAAATCTTGAGGTAGCAGAGAGAGAGAGCGCAAGACAGTGAACAGGTTACTGGGCATAATGACTACCTGTGGTCCCACTCATCATAGATATAAAGATCCAGGATTTGATAAAGTTCATCCCTCTCGAATTGACACTTCTGGATTTCAAATTTGAGTTCCTCCAGTTCCTTTAGACACTCCTCTTGCTCACTGATGACATTTTGGGATGATGCCTTCCTACCAAAACCTGTAGACAGATAAACCCAAGTGAATTTGCATATTTGAACCAATGAGCAGAATAGATCATTCTGAATCCGAAAAGGAAGGGTGGAGGAAGGGGAAATGGTAGAGACTGGGTGAATCCCTGAAAGAGCAGAAAAGCTTTCTTAAAGGTTGATTCTTAAGCTATGTCCCTCATCCCAACCTCTAATGCCATACACGTGCCACATTCACTATTACACAACCACCGGCACTGAAACTTATAATCTGACTGAGACATAAACATCTGCGACATTGTTATCTCATATCAGATGTGTAGCAGATAATCCTGGATTTCATAATGACTTCATAATGCTTAGCACCATCAAGCTCTAACCAAGTGTGGTCCAGCCCAAAGTGTCTGAGAACTCAATTCATGACTAGGGGTGCATCCTTCTTTGTTCTCGCCATCAGAGACTTATGTAACCTACAGTAATCTAGAGGATGAAGTGCTTCAACTCCCAACCATGGATGGTCACATTGTTAATCTCACAGTGCCTCCTCCTGCCAATCATTGACACTCACAGTTAAAAAGCTTCAAGAAAAGACACTGAAGTCTTACAACTTTATGGCTTTCTCTCAAATTAAAGATCAGGACCTCCTGAATCTTGGTTTGCCTTTGAGAAATCCCAAGGCTCCTGCTTGTAAGGCCTAGTCTTAGAAGGCACATCTCAAACCTACCTCCTTGAGGATGTTCCCCAACTCTGCCCACGACTCACCAAGCCTTCCCCAGAATGATTTCCTCCTTCCTGTTTCACTAGAGAGGGGGTCAGCTTCTCTCTGACCTGGTGCGGTCTCTCCTTGATCAACACTTTCCTTCCGAAATAGCCTGAGCAGCTGGCGAAACATGCCTGCTTGTGAACCCAAAGGGAACTGAAGTAATATCCCAAAGGCAGTTGGTGTCACCACAACACTGGTGACATCACAGAAGATTCTAGGGATCTCTTAGATACAATAGATTGTCCAGTGAGGGGCTTACTGATGATGTGACTGGAAAGTTCTATGGTCTACCTACTAACCAGCTCTCCCCAAACTGATGAATTTCTGTGGGGACCCTTTCCTCCAGTCTCCCATGTGTCACTGGGAATACCATTTGGCAACCTCTATTTCAAAGCTAGATATGTCTCTCTGCTTCATTAGAAGTCAACAATGCTTTTGCTGGGGAGGGTTGCTTACAACCCTGAATTGGAGAACAGATTTTTCTTAGCACCCAAATCTCTAGGGACCAAGGAGGAGGGAGATTTTTCTTAAAAGTAAATCTACTCCTCGAGACCATGCATGTGACATGTATTTCGATTCCTAAGCTTTTCCCTTTTTCTGGAGGGCAACATATTTCTTCTATACCTCTGAGTGTTTAAAACCTGGAAATATTTGCTTACTGTGCAGTCCTAGAAAGCCGACATTGTTTCCATTTACATATCCATGTATTTCACAAAATCAATGGTCTATAATCCTATTTTTTTCAATAAAAACTCCTTTTACTTGGGAACATAGGGATCAACTACAGGGCATATAAAAAATAATAAATTTCTGTCCATTTTATATATTATGTAGGACCTCCGCCCTTTCTCAAATATAACAAGATAATTAAATTGGACATCAGTGAGCAAATGTCAACCAGGACCTTGTGTTACTACATTGTAACTATATAGCCATCACTTCTCCAATATCATTCTTCGTGAATAGACAAGTCTTGGCATGAGAATATTGGGGACTACACCATGATCTTTTACTTGTAGCAAACATAAGAATCAGGAGGATGGGACGGGAGTGGAATGGCCTGAGTTCAGGTTGAACCTCAATTTTAATGGGTCCATACGTTCAGGGGGAGTCTATTTGGCATTGTTATATATGGATTCTGTCTTCTCATCATAGGTGTTATAATAATTCAACATGAATGTGTACTATAATGCCACACCATCTCAGAGATGTAAGAGTGAAAATCATGTCTGACCTTTCTGGGAAGAACTCTGCCTTTTACTACCATCTGGAGTTATACAACATCACTATACAAAGCTCAGAAGAGAGGGGTGCAGATGTGCGGGCCTTAGAATTTGAAGATCTCTTCTTCTGATTAGGGCACTTGTTTTTCCTATGTAATTTTTCCCTTGCTCTTTTACTAATGGTGGCTGACTTCTTTCCTGGCCTGAGGTAAACTGGAGTCCAATCTTTTGGATTACCGAACCTTCTAATTTTTGAGATGACAGTCCCACCAAGGGTCCTACTGCATACAGAAGGTATGAATAAGTCTCAGGGGCTGGAGTAAGTTAAAAAGGTCTGTGACAACAAAGAACTGATTAAGAAAACAAGAGCCCAGCTGCTCATCAAGATCACAGTTGTATGATAGTAAGAAAATGTGAATAGGGCATCTGGTGAAAAGATAAATTAATTAGGAGGTCATAGGCCTAGAAGGGGTAGCCTTTGCTCTCAGTGGAGCTGCCATTCTTTCTGCCATTCCTCGCCCTCTGCCACAGGACCAGAGACTTCCCCATACAACTGGCTGGCCTTGCCAAAGACCTGGCAGGGCTTCTCCCTGTAGAATAGGACAGTAGAGTCCTTGAGGACTCACCAAGAGGTCTCCTCCACACAGGTTCCTTGTTGTCAAAGGGAAATATTCCTGCAGAATCCTGCCATGGCAGCAGGAATTTCAACCTGGCTGCTCTTGGTCCAGCTCACTGAGGCCCAGGGGTATCTGGGGAAAGAAGCAGCACGCACTACCTCACGGCTCTCCTTTGTTGGATGCAACTGCTAGGACTGTGATGGGATTTTTGTTTCTTGTGTGTTTATTAGAAATACCTACAAAGCTGATTAAAGTTGCAACATGCCTTCATACCCAGCATGCAGAATGTTTTTACATCATTTTTGTTCCTGTTTTATGTTTGGATTTTGCTTTTTAATCCCCTCAGGAAATTTCCCTGTGCTTAGAATGTTAAGCACATGCTCAGGAGGGATCGATTATTCAAGTTCGGCAAAGCTTTTGTTCTCACCATCACTCCACAGATGATGCCATTACGTACTTTGAAATAAGAAAACAGTTATAGAGAAGTAAATTAACCTGTAAGCTATCACAGAAGAAACACATCATGATTGTGGAATGGCACCCCAGTATTTTGTATTTCCTAAGTTATTTTTATTTTAAACTTTTTTATTGGATTTTTTTGGGTACATTTCATCTTTTTTAAATCCTTAAAGGTATCTTTTATTCCTCTCGTCCCATTTACAAGGTGGAATTTCACCTGTAATTGTTAGTCTAGATAGTTTAGTCAATGGTTAGATATCATCTTGGCCTAGTTTCCTTGGCATAAGCTGAGTTAGAAGCAGACTCAAAGGTTCAGGACCAACAAATAATGAATTCCACTACATCTGGATCCCTAGCCTCACAGCCAGGAAGGGACTGGATTTCCATTCACTATTTAAAAAAAAGATGCAGTTCATTAACATGTAAAAAATTTCTCAAGTATATTAAAGTGTTTACATGGTCATACAGTTTTTCAAATACCTGGCATTCATCTTTTTCCAAAACCTAAAATATCTTTCTTATTCACATTTTTTTGATTATTTTTTGGTACTAGTATCATTTTTTTAAATTTCAGTTTTTTTAATAGATATATATATGTTTTATTCAAACGTTATTCCCTTTCCCAGCTTTTGGTCCATAAGCCCCCCTGCCGTGCCCTCTCCCATATGTATGGTCCCCCAATCCATGCCCCTTAGAAACCCCTTCCCGGACATTTCCCTGCACTCAGGGTCCAACCTTGTTAAGAACAAGGGCTTCCCCTTCCACAGGTGCCCCAACAAGGATATTTTCTCCTACATATGCAGTTGGACCCCTGGGTCAGTCCATGTATATTCTTTTGTTAGTGGTTTATTTGGTTGGCATTGCTGTTCTTATGGGGTTGCAAGCCCTTCAGCTCTTTGAATCCTTCCTCTCATTCCCATAAAGGGCGTCTTGTTCTCAGTTCAGTAGTTTACTGCCAGCAATGACCTCTTTATTTGACATGCTCTGGATGTGTCTCTCAGGGGAGATGCATATTCTGTCCCTTTCAGTCAGCACTTTTTAGCTTCATCAATCTTACCTAGTTTTGGTGGCTGTATATATATGGGCCACATGTGGGGCAGACTCTGAATGGCTGTTCCTTCGGTCTCTGCTTTAGATTTGGCCTCCATATCCCCTCCTATGGATATTTTTGTTCCCCATTTTAAGAAGGAGTGGGAACATCTGCACTTTGGTCATCCTTCTTCTTGAGTTTCCTGAGATCTGTAGATTGCATCTTGGGTAATTTGAGGTTTTGGTCAATATCCACTTATCAATGAGTGCATACTGTCAATGAGGGGTGCTGAGTACCTGGAAGAGAATGGGGGACAAGAGACGCGAAGAAGGACGCCAAGACAAGATTCATATCAAGGTGATAATTTTATTTTTCCCCAAGGCTGAATTTGTACCATAAAAAGGGTAACAGAGAGAGGAGAGAAGTAAGAAAATTTACCCACGCCAAGGACACAATATTCGTGTGGTCTGGGAATCGGCTGATGTTGACAGGTTGTCAGAAAACTCACAGGTTTGTAATATCTATTAGTCAGCAGGATGTTTGTTTTTCAGAAAGGTTACAGGTCATCACATTGGGTATCTTAAGGTCACACGTTATCATATGATTATTCATCTTGACCACCACATTTGTATTAGTCTTCTGCAGCTGGCTGGGGATTTTCCATGAACCCAGTCATACTTAATGCTAACCATAATAATAACATCAATAATGGAGGGCTTCAAGGCCATCGCTCCCAAGTGCATACCACGTGTGTTTTTCTGTGATTGGATTACCTCACTGTGGATGATATTTTTTAGTTCTTTCCATTTGCCTATGAATTGAACGTAGTCATTGTTTTTGATAGCTGAGTGGTACTCCATTGTGTAGATGTACCACATTTTTCGAATAAATTCCTCTGTTGAAGGGCATCTGGGTTCATTCCAGCTTCTGGCTATTATGAATAAGGCTGCTATGAACATAGTGGATCATATGTGTTGTTGTATGTTGGAGCATCTTTTGAGTATATGCCCAGGACAGGTATAGCTGTGTGCTCAGGTAGTGCAATGTCCAATTTTCCAGGAACGTTCAGACTGATTTCCAGAGTTCTTGTACCAGTTTGCAATCCCAGCGACAATGGACGAGTGTTCCTCTTTCTCCACATCCTCGCCACCGTCTGTTGTCACCTGATTTTTTGATCTTAGACATCCTGACTGGTGTGAGGTGGATTCTTAGGGTTGTTTTGATTTGCATTTCCCTGATGACTAAGGATATTGAGCATTTCTTTAGGTGCTTTTCAGCTATTCTATATTCATCAGCTGAGAATGTTTTCTTTAGCTCCGAACCCCATTTATTAACAGGGGTGTTTGGCTCTCTGTACTCTAACTTCTTCTGTTTTGTGTATACTTTGGATATTAGCCCTCCATCCGATGCAGGATTGGTAAAGATTTTTTCCCAATCTGTGGGTTGCCTTTTTGTCCTAATGACACTGTCCTTTGCCTTACAGAAGCTTTTCAGTTTTATGAGGTCCCATTTGTCGATTCTTGATCCTAAAGCATAAGCCATTGGTATTTTGTTCAGGAAATTTTCCTTAGTGCTCATGTCTTCTAGACTCTTCCCTACTTCTTATCCATTACTTTTAGTGTATCTGGTTTGATGTGGAGGTCCTTGATCCACTTGGACTTAAGCTTTGTACAGGGTAATAAGAATGGGTCAACTTGCATTCTTCTACATGTTGACCTCCAGTTGAATCAGCACCATTTGTTAAAAATACTACCTTTCTTCCATTGGATGTTTTACCTCCTTTGTCAAAGATCAAATGACCATAGGTGTGTGGGTTCTTTTCTGTGTCTTCAATTATGTTCCACTGAGCTGCCTGTCTGTATGCCAATACCATACAAACTATTGCTCTGTAATACTGCTTGAGGTCAGAGATGGTGATTCCCCCAGAAGGTCTTTTATTGTTGAGTATAGTTTTGCTATCCTGGGTTTTATGTTAACCAAATGACGGCAAATTGCACTTTCTACCTTTATAAAGAATTATGTAGGAATATTGTTGGTGATGGCATTGAATCTGTAGATTGCCTTTGACAAAATGGTCATTTTTTACCATATTCATCCTGCCAATCTATGAGCATGGGAGATCTTTCCATCTTCTGAGACCTTCTTCAATTTCTTCAGAGATTTGAAGTTCTTGTTATACAGATTTTTTACTTGCTTGGTTCAAGTAACAGCAAGTTATTTTATATTATTTGGGACTATTGTGAAGGGTGTCATTTCCCTAATTTCTTTCTCAGCCTGTTTACCCTTTGAGTAGAGGAAGACTACTGAATTGTTTGGGTTAAATTTAAACTCGGACAGTTTGCTGAAGTTGTTGATCAGGTTAAGTAGTTCTCTGGTAGAATTTTGGTGTTGCTTAAGTAGACTATCATATCATCTTCAAATATTAGTGTTTTGACTTCATCCCTTCTAATTTTTTCCCTTTGACCTACTTTCATTGTTTGATTGCTATGGCTAGGACGTTAAGTACCATATTGTACTTAAGTAGGGAAAGAGTGGGCAGCCTTGTCTAGTCCCTGATTTTAGTGGGATTCCTTCAATATTCTAAGTTTAGTTTGATGTTAGGTACAGGTTTGATGTATTTTGCATTTTCCTATATTTAGATTCAGGCCTTCAATTCCTGATCTTTCCAGGACTTTATTAATGAAAGGGTAATGAATTTTGTCAAATGATTTCTCAGCATCTAATGAAATGATCATGTGGTTTTGACTTTGTTTATATGATGAATTTCGTTGATGGACGTCCGTATATTAAACCATCCCTGCATCCTTGCCATGAGGCCTACTTGACCATGATGGATGATTGTTTGGATGTGTTCTTGGATTCAGTTTGCAAGAATTTTATTGAGCATTTTTGATCAATATTCATAAATCAAATAGGTCTGAATTTCTCTATCTTTGTTGTATCCTTGTGTGGTTTAGATATAAGAGTAATTGTGGCTTCATAGAGGGAGTTTGGCAGTGCTCTGTCTGTTTCTATTTTGTGGAATAGTTTGGACAGTATTGGTATGAAGTCTTCTATGAAGGTCTGATAGAATTCTGCACTAAATCCATCTGGTCCTGGGCTCTTTTTGGATGAGAGATGTTTAATAGCAGTTTCTATGTCTTTATGAGTTATGGGGTTGTTTCGATGGTTTATTTGTTCCTGATTTAACTGTGGTACCTGGTATCTGTATAGAAAATTGTCCATTTCCTCCACATTTTCCAGTTTTGTTGAATATATGTTTTTGTAGTAGGATTTGATGATCTTTTTAATTTCTTCAGATTTTGTTGTTATGTCTCCCTTTTATTTCTGATTTTATTAATTTGGATACAATCTCTGTGACCTCTGGTTAATATGGCTAAGCTTTTATGTATCTTGTTGATTTTCTCAAAGAACCAGCTCCTGGGTTTGCTGATTCTTTTGATACTCGGTTTTGTTTCTTCTTATTTGATTTCAGCCCTGTGTTTCATTATTTCCTGCCTTCTACTCCTCTAGGGTTTATTTAATTTTTTCTAGAGCTTTTAGGTGTGCTGTCAAGCTGCTGACATATGCTCTCTCCTGTTTCTTTTTGCAGGCATACAGAGCTATGAGTTTTCCTCTTAGCGCTGCTATTATTGTGTCCCATAAGTTTGGGTATGTTGTATCTTCATTTTCATTAAATTCTAAGAAGTCTTTAATTTCTTTCTTATGTCTCCAATGACCAAGTTGTCATTGACTTCAACTTCCATGTATATGTGGGCTTTCTGTCTTATTTGTTGTTATTGATCAACAGCCTTAGTCCGTGGTTTTTTGATAGGATGCATGCGATTATTTCTATCTTCCTGTATCTGTTGAGGCCTGTTTTGTGACCGATTATATGGTCAATTTTGGAGAAGGTACAATGGGATGCTGAGAAGAAGGTATATCCTTTGGTTTTAGGGTGGAGTGTTCTATAAATATATGTTAAATCCATTTGTTTCATAACCTGTTAGTCTTCCTGTGTCTCTGTTTAATTTCTGTTTCCCTGATCTGTCCATTGATGAAAGTGGCGTGTTTAAGTCTCCTACTATTATTGTTTGTGGTGTAATGCAAGATTTTTTTGAGCTTTAGAAAGGTTTCTTATTGTTTAGGGACACAACTGCTATATACTTGACAAATATAGCAATCAGCCAGAATAGAAAGCATGTGACTGTTGGCCACATGAGGATGAGTTTCTTTCAAAGATCATCATGATTTTTGGTAAGATCTTCCCTGTAATTGGTGGCATGGCTTCTCACAAACATGGTCCAGTTGTCTAGAATCTCCTCCTTGGTCAGCATCTCATCCTTGTTTTTATCTTACTCATACACCAGATGCTGGGCCTCAGCCTGTGCATGGTCATAGTCCTGAGGGAGGATCCAATGGTGAATCTCATCCTAATCCAGTTTCCCATCCTTGTTTAGATCTGGGAAATCATTGAACTGCTCCCCAGACAAAACCCAGTCGGTCTCAGGGCAATTGTCCTCGTGAGAAAAAGATGTCCACAATGTACTCATACTCGTCCACAAAACCATCCCCGTTCTTGTCGATATTCTCCAGCCTTTCCAGAACTACAATCTCCTTCATATGTTCTAAATCCCCTTAGTGCAGAAAAGCAATGAACCCGTCCTGAGTAGCTGTCAGGTCACCGTCAAGGCCTTAAACCTCCTCTCATCTCCTGGAGGCAACTTTTTAAAATTGTGATGATCAGAGCTATCTTGGAATTCAGCAAGGTTTCCCAGGTAGTAGCCATAGGTAGCCTGCTTGTATTCTTCCCAGGAGATTTTTCATCTATGTCCCTATCATAATCCTTCCAGAGTTTAGCCACATTTTGGTTGATGTATCTTTTCTGTACCTGTTTGATCCAAACTTTCAGGTCCTCAGTAGTAACAAGGCCGCCTTCATCACTGTCGATTGGATCAACAATTTTCCCCAGCCTCTCCTGCTCTCGTTCAGGATTAGCTATCAAAGGTCTTGGAGTCCTCCTTGCCCAGGAAGACCTCATGATCTTACAGGAAGCTGTGCTTATTCTCTGGTTGCCACTCGCCCTGCTCTGAATCGGGACAAACCATGTGCTCCTTGCTCATCATGCTCTTGGCATGAGCGCCAGGACCAGTGCCAGCAGCAGCCCATGGAGAGTCCCAGGCTGACACCATGCACCACAGTCGCGATCAATGGGAGGCAGCAGGGAAGTAGGGGCTCAGAGCAGCTTATCCGCTGTCCCTTCCCCAGAGAGGGCTTTTGTTACATTTCAAATGTTATTCATTTTCCTGGTTTCCACAAAACCCCTTATAAAACCCCTCCCCCTTCTACTGTGAGGGTGTTACCACACCCACCCAAACACCCAGGCCTATCTGCCTCCCTGTTCTGGTTTCCTCTACACTGGGGCATCAAGCCTTGACAAGACCAAGGGCTTCTCCTCCCATTTGTGCCCAAGAAGGCCATCCTCTTCTACATATGCAGCTGTAGCCATGGGTCTGTCCATGTGTACTCTTTGGATGGTGGTTTCAGTCCTGGGAACTCTGGGTGTTTCTTAGTGTTGTTCTTATGGGACTGTAAACCCCTTCAGCTCCCTCAATCCTTTCTCTTACTCCTCCATTGGGGACCCTGCTCTCAGCTGAATGGTTGGCTGCAAGTATCTGCCTCTGTATTTGTCATCCTCTTTACCCCACTCTTTTGAGCAGATCACCACAGAGCAACGAAGATGTATTGTCTTGGCCTGATGATGTACAGACAAATAGATGATTTCTTAATTCTTATGATGGTTCCATAAGAATTCCTAAAATTAGATTAGTAATTTTAAGCTCCTTTATAATGGGACAGCTATTATGTGTTCTCTGGTAATCAAAATTGCATTGAGAACTCTTCCTTCTTAAACTTTCACAAGTGAATTGCTTCTGCAATACCAAGCAGGCATCTACAAATTAGAACCCATTCTAAGAAGGTATAAACCAATTAACAAAAGTTCATTAAAAGAGAACTAATGATTTACTATAGGTGCAAGGACTGAACGTAAATAATTGACTGGATTTGCCTATAGGCAATTTCACTTATTCTTTTCTCATAAAAATTACAGCTTTTAACTCTCCATGAACATGCAGAGCCAGTGACAGATGGTGACAGTTTATCCTGATGATTACTCTTCATGGATATGCATGTAAACATTCTCTGTCGTAAACTGATTATCCAACTTATGATTCAAATTCCTGTGCAAACTTGTGGTGAACTTTTCACCCTGTGATGCTGTGTTCAGAAAGATATACAAATGCTGAGGACAAAGAGAGAGAAAGCTTTTTAGACAGAACTGAACTGAATAGAACAGAACTCAAGAAGAACTTAGAAGTAAAGGCATAGCGTTGAGAGTAAGGCATTGAGAGTAAGGAAATTATTTTCATAAGAGCAAGAGGAAAGGAGATAAGAAGAAGAGAGCAAGGAGAACCTTACAAGTCAAACTTTATGGCAGCAAACCTTTGTAGAAATTCTAGGAAAACGATAGAACTTATAAATAAAGGTTAAAATCACTACTCTTCAGTCTTCAGCCTGGCTCACTGGCTAGCCTGTGCTCTTCAGTCAGGCTCACTGGCTAGCCTCTGCTCTTCAGTCAGGCTCACTGTCTAGCCTCTGCTCTTCAGCCTGGCTCACTGGCTAGCCTCTGCTCTTCAGTCAGGGTCACGGGCTAGCCTCTGCTCTTCAGCCTGGCTCACTGGCTAACCTGTGCTCTTCAGTCAGGCTCACTGGCTAGCCTCTGTTCTTCAGTCAGCCTCACTGGCTACCCTCTGCTCTTCAGTCAGGCTCACTGGCTAGCCTGTGCTCTTCAGTCAGGCTCACTGTCTACCCTGTGCTCTTCAGTCAGGTTCCCTGGCTAGCCTCTGCTCTTCAGTCAGGCTCACTGGCTAGCCTCTGCTCTTCAGTTAGGCTCACTGACTAGCCTCTGCTCTTCAGTCAGGCTCACTGGCTAGCCTCTGCTCTTCAGTCTGGCTCACTGGCTAGCCTCTGCTCTTCAGTCAGACTCACAGGCTAGCCTGTGCTCTTCAGCCTGGCTCACTGCCTAGACTCTGCTTTTCAGCTGGGCTCACTGGCTAGCCTCTGCTCTTCAGTCAGGCTCAATGGCTAGCCTCTGCTCTTCAGCTAGGCTCACTGGCTAGCCTCTGCTCTTCAGCTTGGCTCACTGGCTAGCCTCTGCTCTTCAGTCAGGTTCACTGTCTAGCCTCTGCTATTCAGTTAGGCTCACTGGCTAGACTCTGCTTCTCAGCTGGGCTCACTGGCCTATGGGGCCCTAGCACATCGCTTAACCATCTGCTCATGACTGCCTGACCACACTGACCACCTGACCGGTCGCCCTGACTTCTTAAAGTCATTCTCTAGAAAGAGCACAAGAAACCAAAGAGAAACACCACAGCAAACTTTTCCCATGGGCTCCTCTTTAACCTTAAGTGCTTTCATTATTTCTTTAAAAGAGTGAAATATAATTTCGGCTATTCATATGGCCAAGAGAGCTGTGCAGTAGTCATTGCTTTAGGGAATTTGGTGCTAAATCAAAAGATTCCTTTATTCTATTACGATGTTATCTGTATGTTGTAAGATGTATGTTTAGAAAACACAACACCAAATTCCTAAAATCTAGATGTTTTAAGACATCAGCTCATGGAGAAACATAACTGCTTCCTATCTAGACTGGCCTTTTTTGCTATACTGCAGGTACAATCAATTTTCCACACTACTTCCATGATTTTCAAGAATGATTAAGACAAAAATAAGTTGAACATAATGGCCAGAAAGGGGGTTCTGTCAAGTTGTCTTATGTGGGACAAGATACCAAGCTATGACTGATAAACCTAAAACCACCTGTTCCCAAAACTAACAGAACTTACAGAAAATACATACTTTCTTATCATTCCTCCTCCTCAATGATCAGTGATTTAATGAGCACCTACTACGATCTTAGCACTGTGCATCTAAGTGTGTAATGGTGATTAAAAAACTTAATAAAAAGCCTCATTAAGGAATAAAGAAAAATGAAACATAACTTTGAAACTCAGAATTCAATATAAGCAAAACCACCACCATTTCTTCAACTGGTGATTTCTGAAAACTTCATCATTTTTTCCATGGGCTTCTATAGTAATGATACTGAGTCTTGATTTGGTAAATCACGAAAAGCAAGTCACACTTCTTTCTTGGCTCCCACAACTGTCAAAGGGAACAACACTGTTGCTGTCCATTGTGCTTCCCTATCAATCCTTTTATGGATGGTAATGAATTCCAGTCTTTTCAATGTGAAAACAGGCCACCACTTGAGGGCAAAGGTTATTAAAATTACCCAAACCGGTATATTCTCTAAAATTTTCACATAGCATTTTACTGATATCACAATGTAAATTCACCACAAATATTTAACCAATGAAAATATTGAATAGCTCTGCAAATAGGAGCGATAATCATATATACTTGAAAACAACTATTATGGAAACAAAGGACGTACTAGGAGAAAAGATACATCACTAAAAGCTACACAAGCAGCAAAAAAGACACTACATTTCTTGGTTTAAAAGTTAGATGATACACTTGATCTTTAAAGACAGGCAATGTACTTGATCTTTAATCCCTTCAACTGTGCCCTGTCCACATAGAAACTGCAGTAGATGACAATCTTTTGTAAGATTTATTTATTTATATGTGAGACAATGCAGCTGTCTTCAGACACACCAGAAGAGGGCATCAGTACTCCTTACAGATGGTTGTGAGCCACCATGTGGTTGCTGGCATTTGAACTTAGGACCTCTGGAAGAACACTTGGTGTTCTTACCCACTGAGCCATCTCTCCAGCCCTCACAATGGCCTCTTACACAGCATCACAGTGGTCTATTTCACTAGATGGCTCCATGGTGATAACAGAGAAACTTTCACAGTTCCTGAGCACTTCTGAGTTCAAACACCACCAGTGCCCACTCTGTGCTGTTGGCACATTCTGACCTTCTCCTAAGGGTTGTCAGCCACAAAAGGGACGGGTTAGCACCAGACAGCATTCACTGCCCTATCCTAAAAACCCCCTCGATTCTGAAAAAGCCACATTCCATGCTTGCTCCATATTTGAGGAAGCCAAATGTTGATCCGGCTCAAGGCTCTTCTTTTCTTAGCTCATCAACTTTCTTTTTCCACTTCTTGTCACAAGAAGTATTTTTTTTTTTATGCTGCAACTACACTGCAATGTGTGAAGAAAACCAACATCAACTCTGGGTGTCACCTCTTGAAATTTAAAATTCACAAAACAATTCATGGCTTTCTAATCAGCACCATGGAAAATAAACAAAAACAAGCAAAACCATTCCAAAGGAACTTGCTGATCTGGAGGCCTGCTCATAGCAGGTAGGAAAGAATTAAATTATGCAGAACTGTAATCTCTCAGAGCTTTGGAGGCTAAAAAAGAGGAAATCTCTGTTTATGTTCCCTTTCTCCGAGTAATTGAAGGAGGGTATTTTACATCCTCCAAATACAATCTCTTGCAAGGGGCAACCAATTTCAAAGTAGATCAGAAGAAATCTATTAAATAATACATTCATTGCCTGAGGTTTTAAGAAAATATTTTCCCACGATCCCAGTCCTTTAACAGCACACTCCAGATTACCTCTCTGCAATTACTCTTTCCCAATGCCATGGGCTTTCCAATCCCTACTTCAGCTCTCCATACATCCCTGAACCCTCCCTTCCCCTACCCAATGGGCTCACTTTGCATTGCCTCCTTCTGCCACTGCTTTCCCAGGACAGGGGGAAGGGGGGCGGGGGGGCAGGGCCAGAACCAGCCAAGGAGGGACAAGGGTCTCCTACCTACCTTGATTCTGCTGCTCTGGCGGTGCAGCCCGCCCTGCTTGCTGCTTGCTGTCCCTGGGGACCAGACCGAGGTCCAGCTAGGGGTCCGGGCAAGCGCCAGGCCTCGAGGTCCCCTGGCAGGGCTGGCCTGGGCTTCTTCCCTGGACACTGCGAGGCTGCAGTCTCTGTTGGAAACCCCGCCACTGTCATAGCGCGCCTGCCCCAGGCGGAGCTGACCCCCAAAGCCGCTAAGGTCCCCGTCCCTGGTCTCTTATTCTGCTTTTTCTTTTTTTCTTTCTCTTTTTGTTCGCGACCTGGCGCCTGCGAAGAGCTCGTCTCCAGGAAGGAGGACATCATCGTGCAGGCAGAATCACCTCTGGGCCCTGCCGGGGTCTGAGAGGGAGAGAGAGGAGTCAGCTTGGGCCGCGGCGCCCCGGCTGCCAGCGCCTGCGGAAGGAAAACTCGCCCAGGCACACGCGCTGCTGCGGGCGCCAAATATAACGCGCGCGCCCCGCCCCCTCAGGCCCCGCGCTCACCCACGAGCTCCGCGTGCCCTGAGGCCCGGCTCGGGCGCGGTCGAACGGCGGGGTGGGAAGGACACGTGTGCCCACTCCGTGGGGCAGACAACAGGGCGAGGCGCGACACCGGGAGGCTTGTGGTGCGGAGCTCCGGGCTCTGTACAGGCGGGTCAGTCCCCTCTCAGGGCTCTGAGGAGGCACAGGGCGGCTTCTGCGGCCCCCAGGCCCAGCGTGACCTAACTGTGGCCATAGCCTCCGGAGCTTCCAGCTGCCCCAGGCTCGAGGCTTGGGCAGGGCGATTGTGGTTGCCACTCTCCTAGGCCGGCTCAGCAGGGCGCAAGCCACCACCTGCTGTCCTCACCTGAAGGCATCCTGAGAGCCCACATCCAGCAGGCGAGGCTCAGGGCACAGGGCCATGGTCTTGGGTCTGCACCTTGTTGCCAGCCCCTCACACATATGGCAGCATCACACATATGGCTTCTTCTACCAACCGCCACTAATTACCATTTGGACATTCCATCACAGTGTTCTCAAGAAGAAAGATGCAAACAAACACGAAAAGAATGAAATTTAGAATCTTTTTTATCAGGCTGGAGAGATGGCTTGGTGGTTAAGAGCGCTGCTTCTCCAGTGCTCTCAAGTTCAATTCCCAGCAACTACATGGTGACCAACAACTATCTGTAGTGGGATCCAATGCCCTCTTCTGTCTGAAGTTCTCTTCTGACATGCAGGCACACTCCCAAACAGAGTGCTCATGTACATAAATAAATAAATCTTTAAAAATAAAACCTTCTAATCAGTTAATGTATCTACATCTAGAAGCTAGAAAAGGGTCACAGCAATGTTAAAAATAATTCAGAAATGGTAAAGGGATGTACGAGAGTCACAAAATTCACTGGGCAAGATGGTGTATGCCTGGAATCCCAAAACTCACAAGGCTGAGGTAGGTGGATTGCCTTGAGTTCAAGGCTAGACTAAAGTGTGAGACCTTGTATTAGAAAACAAAACAATTGGGGAGGGGATGGAGAGAGAGACAGAGAGACAGAGAAAGACGGAGAGGGAGACAGAGACAGAGAGCCAGCGCCAGAGAGAGACAGAGACAGAGACAGAGACAGAGACAGAGAGAGAGAGAGAGAGAGAGAGAGAGAGAGACCTCGACATCATTTCTTGCACTGATGACAAGCTACTGAAGAATGTGAATGTCTCCTACCAAACACTGAGATAATGCCAATGATAGAATGGGTTTCTTATTAAGATATCATAAAATGTAGATGGAAAAGTAAAGGAATGTATAATAAATAAAAGAGAAATCCTAAATTTGGAAAGCCTAAATTTAGAAGACTGTATAAGTTTAAGTCATAGGGGAGGGGATGAGACGATGTGGGGGAGAGAATAATCAGAATAAATTATATATGTGTATGAAAATGTTAACTAAGAGCAACCAATGAAAAGAGAAGAGCAGGTTTATTTTACGATGAAATTGAGTTCCCATATGACACTATATAACATTTTGGATTATATGAATTATCTGCAATAAAAAAATCAATTGTTATTAAAGATGTGGTTGTGTTCATATTAATTTCAAGTGTTTTAAATTCTTTTTTTATTTGCTTATTTATTGATTGATTTTTTTTAAGATAGGGTTTTTCTATGTAGACCAGGTTGATTCAAAAAAGAGATCCACCTGCCTATGCCTCCAAAGAGTTAGGATCAAAAGTGTATACACACACATGAAATTTACATTCTTAAAGTGATAAAAAATTACAGCTATCAACTTGGTACAATTATTGAACAGTGATCAAGTGAATAGAAATATCAGAAACACATGTAAGGCATTAGGTTACTGTTGTTAAAAGGATCTTGAGCAGCATATATAATTCAAATCATCCAGGAGATACATTGTGAAAAAAAATGAAACTGGATAAAGATGATTTAAATTTTTTAATCTATTAAAAATTTTAAAGTGCATTCGATATGAAAGCTCTAAGTGATATACTTCACAGTTTTGCTTATATACCATCTTCAATTTTATGTGCATTCTGCAAATATTGTCCATGTTTATTCAGGCTCTTATTATTTCCCCATGAGTGATAACATTCACAGAAATCATATTGAGCAAACTGTATATGTTGACGTATAATAGAATTGTATTCTACACAGTATAGCATAGAAATATGTATACATAACTTCCCATATGTATGTATATACATATGTAGATGGCTCAAGAAAATGAGTATCACTTTATCATTGTGGTATTATTGTCATCAAAATCCTGAGAACATTGAAATGGCATCAAATAGTGACCAGATCGGCAAAAAAATCCACAAAATAAAACTCTTATAAAGAATCTAACGATACTAGCAAAAGATGCAAAAATATTAAAGTCTCAATGAAATAAAAAGCCCAGATGAAATATTGTATAATATTTTCTCAAATCTAGGATAATGTATTTTTGTAAAACTATCAATAAAAGGCCTGAATTTTGAAGAAATCAAAAGTAGTACAGTATAATTATGCAGTGGTCAATATTGATGCATACCATTTTACATAACTGCATAAACTGTCTTTCTTTTGTTCCGTGGTCTACCGTCGAACTCAGATAGATTCATGGGGAACCATTACATTGTAGACTTAAACTGGATTAATTTGGGGGTGAGTAAGTCATATTTTGGTAAAGTTGCTTTAAAAATAAACTGTTGGATATTAGTACAGCAAATAATTCTCCCTGAAGGAAAAACCAGACACCAAGAACCTAGACCACTGCTATCCAGGAGAAATTTCTAGATGATAGAAATATTCTATATCTGCTGTGTTTCTGGCTATGGATTCTGGCTGGCTGTTTGCCTCCTGGTTTGCCTGCTGTGACTAAAGAGACAGATTTTAGTTCTAAGTTCAGTTCATCTCAAATAGCCATGTGTGACCAGTGGGTGCCATTTGAACAGTGTAGCCACAGAAAACTGAAGCAGTGTAACCAAAGATTCACCTAGGAGTCAGTTGACCTCCTAGAAGGTGACTTGGGAAAATGTTGGCAATGATAGCCTCTTGGGGAGCTCACCTTCACCAAAAGCAAACTGTGAATCCTTACTCTTCTGCAATAGTCAGAACGCAACTGGTCTCACACCCACCCCAACCCTCACCAAAGACACTTGAGAGGGAGCTGAACCCACTGTGTGCTTTAGATTTCAGTGTAGAAAGCACTTCCTTCAAAGTGGAGCAGACTGAGATTGCCAAGTCCTTTGCGTGGCTCCAGGGACTTGGGCCTGACATGGGTGAGGAGGAAATGAAGAATGACATTGGACACACATACATGGGGAAGGCTGGGTCCGTGGGCTGGAGAAAATGCAGCATCCCAGAAGCTCAGCATGTTCATTATATAGAGCTGGCCAGAAAGCAGGGCTGTTGCACAGGAAAGCAAGGAGGTGGGCATTACATGCAGATAAAAAAGGATGGGAGGACTATGCATATGTAACTGACAAGGGGCAGATTTAGCTAATCTCAGTAGGAGCTGTCTCTGCAGGGAGCAGTCTTCAGGATGTAAATATCAAAATGGGGCCAGGGAGAAAGGTAGAGTAGACTTTTTCTGCACACACTATCAATGCCATCCTGAGAAGGCGTTGTCATGTCTCTGAGCCTCAAGGGGCATGGGGGCCTTTGCCTTTTCCCCATGGATAAATGGCTTTGGGTCCAAGGCATGGTCATATCATGTTTACAGCACACATGCACTTAGGGCTGTATTTCCTCAGGTCTTCCTCTGCTCCCACAGTGAGATCTCAAAAGAAAAACAGAAACCAAACAAACAAAAAATGTGCTTAGTAAACTGGTTAATTCCCTAAACTGTACTGATCCAGTGTCCTAAGTCTAGGGCTTCCTCCAAGGCTACAGAAAATCCTGTGGACCTAAAATAAGCAAAAAACAAACAAACAAACAAAAAGAAAACCAAAAAAAAAAAACAAAAACAAAAAACAAACAAAGACCCTTGCCCCCCCCCCCAAAATGAATGGGAGAAAAAATTATTAAGGTTTTCATAAAAATTGTTTAAGAAAAACACACGGATATTTACTTAATAGAATTAGTGTGCTGAGACGTGAGGCCCACTGACATCATGCAGCATTTGGAAGTCTCAGACAACTTAACAGAAGAGGACTCCTAAATATTCTTTGTGACCACTCTCCACATACTACTCACAGCTTAATACTAACCTTCATAATTGAGTTGGGGACAGTATTCCCCATAGCAGATAATTGAAGCATTAGTGCACACAGACACAGACACAGACACACACACACTCATACACACACTCACACACACACAAAACACACACACTCACACGCATACACACACACTCACACATGCATACACACTCACAAGCATACACACACAGACACACAGACACTCACACACACAAGTACACACACATACACACACACTCACACATACACATAAAACACACACAAAACACATACAAAACACATACACTCAGGAGCACACACAAGAGAAATGTATATTCTATGAAGTTTCTTGGCATATTTTTATTTGTAAGTCTCAATGCTGGAGTATTCTTGGTTTTGCTTAAAGGGGGGAAAAGTGTGGCTTCATTTTCCCCATTTTGAAATGACAGATATCTCTGTGTTAAACATACTCTGATGGCTGTCCAGGCTGCCTCGGCCTATTTGACAGCATCCAGGTCACCTTGGTCAGGACAGTGGTTGCTCTTCTTCTTGGTAACTGGTTTGCATCACAAGAGTTTTTCACATCCTTACCAATATTAGAAGTTTGGTGACACAAGCAGCTTGACAAACAGTAAAATTATTGTGGTTTTGCCTTTCTGGAGGACATTAAAATTTACATGTTTTGCATATGGCTTTTTTTTCTTAGCATTTAGTCCTGCTTTAGCACTGTTCAAATGTGGCCATGCAGCCAGCATCCCTTTGCTCCCGGCTCTCAGCACCCCATTCCTGTCACTGATCTGATGCATACTTGGTCCCAGCGATGGAGAGCAGAGGGATTTGACACACAGCATCCACTCTGCTCCACTGCTTTGCTTTTTGTACATTCTTTACAATGGCTATTTCTTGATTTATTATTACTATGAACCTGACTTTTCTTGATATTTTGAGATACGATCTTATTATGCAGCCCAGGCTGGCCTTGATTTCCAAATTCTCTGGCCTTAGTCTTCCACCATTCCCTGATTCTCAGTTTGTTACTAGAGGTAGTTGTATGGCCCCATTTCCAAATCAAATGTTCTTCTGGCTTTATTACTTTGCCCTTTCCACAGACTTTTATTAATTATGCAAAGTAGATGGTGTTTAATGTTTAAATACTAGATATATTAACTCGTCAGTCCCCAAGACAATCCTGTGAATTAAACACACGTTATCATCCTCACTGTGCAGATAGGGGAATTGAGTCACACAAAGGTAAAATAACTTCTCCATGGTTGAAGATCCAGTGGGTGTGAGAGCCAAGCTTTGAGTCCAACTACAAAGTAGATCTACCTATAATGGGTTGGCCTGTGCTGGCATTTGTGTATATTCAAATGCTAAATTCTGTACCCTAAGGTCTGGTTGCTCCAAGACAAGGAGATCCTCATGTATACCAGATTTTTTTTTGCCTCCTAAGTTATCCCTGATTGGTTAATAAAATCCGTACAACATGGGCTGGGCAGAAGAGAGGGGACAGAGCAAAGTTGCCCTGGGCTTGGGGACTCAGGCAGGGTCCACAAGGAGAGGGAAAAGACATGGAGGAGAAGGAAGGAGACACCACCCTATAGGGTAGATGGATCGTGTGTGTATTACCATGAGGGCCAGTCTGTTAGAACAGGAGTGGCCCAGGCAGAGCATGGCAAGCAATACCTCAGGGTTATGGACAGGGAAGCAGAAAAAATAGCACAGAGGGTTGATGTCTGCCCAGTTCTAGTACTTTAAAGCTTATTACAAATCTAAAAGTTTTGTGTCTTTTATTTGGGAACTAAATGATCTACGGTCAGGTAGAAACCCCCTTATAATATTTACTGTAGCAATGGCCACTCAATTATTGTGGTATTTTAAATATAACACACATTGAATTTTACAATTCATATGCAAGGCTTTGTATATTTCCAATGTGACTGTACACCTGAGGTCATGTGTAGGTATAGAGACATAACATGGCAGAAATACCTAGAACATTTTAAGGTCACCCCACCGACCAAATGAAAGCCACAGGCTATACAGACTATGATGGATGAGGAGAAGGCGTAGTGCTCTCTGGAGTCCCCTTCCCTAGTCTTGGGATAAGACTACCAGTAAGTCAAGACCATATTCCTCTTTCATTTCTCAAGGAGCCAGGGGTAGACCCAGATATATGATTTATTGCCTGCAGGGTTTTTTTTTCTGCAAGCCCTGCCCTGTTTGAGGACTTGTCAAGGGTAAGCACTGTCAGAGGAAGGCCAGCATATGACTTCGGTATAACTCTGCTCTGACAGCATGTAGCACAATCCTATCAAGTACTGGAAGCCTTGCTGGAAAGATTAATCAACCTCTAGGATCAAAAGGAAGCAACCTGAGGGGCACATGGCTGTAAATCAAGTCTGAAACCATAGCCCATTATGGAAGTTCATCCTTGGATCTTATGTCACACAGCGTTAGCATCCAAAAGAAACACAAAATTGAAATGGCAAGGTGACGGGTAGTGACCCCATGGCAAGGATATCTAAGTCATGTGGAAAGATCCCAGTGCAAAGACATGTAGCAAAGATACTGAAAGAGTGTACCCCAAAACGGGGAGCCCCGTCTCTTGCTCTAATCGCGGGCTGGGGTGCCCCCAGGAATCACGAGTAGCCATTCTTGATGTAACAGCAAGAGGTAGCTTTTATTAAGGAGATCCCGGGTCTAAGCGGGATCCCGGGTCGATACGTATCTCACACAGGAGATAGAGGAATCGACCCCGAGCCTCCAACCTGGGGGGTTTATATAGGGAGGTTAGGGGCATTTGCACGGTTACACGTGATTGGTCAATTCAAATGGTGCACTGTTACTTTCGGCGCGAAATTACATCAGCAAGGAGTACGTGCTCTCTAGCAGCTCGGCAGGCAGGTAGGGTGGCTCATCCCACTCAGGGGGGTGTAGGAAGGGGAGCTAGTGGCTACTGATGGACAATGTCCTTGGGGCTTGTAGCTGGTCAGGCAAGTCCTATCTCTGGCTCTCCCTCAGGCACATCCGGCCCTGCACATCTGGACTCTGACAATGAGTAACCTTTTAAAAACTCTAGTTCTACATTCCCTTCTCCTTTTTTGTTAATAGTTCTAATCTTAGAACTTCATGGAGAACTCAGCTTCATCTAGCATAACAGCTTGGTATTGTTGTCTTAACATGAGGATTCTAATCTGGACACTATCTAAGCCTATACACCAAGGTCATGACTAGCTTTTAGAACTTCTAAGCTTATACAGACTGTGATCCCTGAGGCACGGTCCCAAGAAGTATTAAGAGTACTAACATATGCAATGTTACATCATTTGTAATGGAAATCAAGCCTATCCCACACCTATCCTGATAGAACCCAGGACAAACATGACTGAATTTCCCTCTAGGTCCCAGCTCTCAGCCCCAACAGCTAGTACATGACTGGTGAGGGCTGAGAATTGACAGCTGTCTGGGTGGTCAGCAGCACCAGGTATGGTCCTTTCCAGCGAGGCTCGAGTGTCTGGGCTCAGTGTAGCTGCAGTCTCCGACCTGGAACTGATGGGATGTCTCAGGGGTCTCCGGGGCATAGGCTGCTGTCAGCTGTGAGCAGATTTCTTTCTGTATCACCTGTAGGTCTTTTAGCCTGGCACACAAATCATTATTACTATGGCACTATGACGTGTTGGTTCAGTAACATCATCTAATACAGTCAGGGGGGCTGAGGCACCATATAAGATCTCAAAGGGGGTAAGGCTGAATCTGGAAGGGGTATTTCTTGCTCTGAAGAGAGCAAGAGGGAAGGAGTGTCACCCAGTCTGCGCCAGTCTCCATGGTTAATTTAATTTGGTCAGGGTCTCTTTTAGAGTTTTATTTATTTACTCTACCTGTCCTGAACTTTGAGGTCTGTAGATACAATGTAATTTCCAATCGACCTCTAAATACTTGGCCACACCCTGGCTTACCTTGGCAACGAAAATAGGGCTGTTGTCTGACCAGATTACCTTGGGTACTCCAGACTGGGGGAAGATTTCTTCCAGTATCTTCTTGATGACTATCGAGGCCATCTCTTGCAGTTTTTGGCTTCACCAGGGCATCCAAGAGATGGTAAAGGCATCTGAAGTGCTGATGTGCTGGGGGGTAGAAGTTCAGCCATCCCAGATGACATCGTGTTGTCCACCATGGCAGCACCCACTTGTCTCTGACCTTCATTCATGAAGAGAACTGTTCCCGTCTGTGGACAAGGTCCTCGGCTTTCAGCAGGGGTCAATCAGCCAGTTGCAGAGGTATTTCCTCCACCCATGGGCTTCTGTCAGTGCTTGACACTCGTGCTGTGGTGGCTCCAGGTCTGGATTGGGCAGCAAGGTGACCAGATTGTCCCCAACCGGTGGAGAATCTAGTCCATGGCATCTGACCAGTGGTCCCATCTTTTGGGACACTCTATTTAAAGGCAAAACATCAGCCACTCTATCACAGTTTAAGTCCTGGATTGGGTGATAATTGCCAGTGCCCGGCTGGCAGGAACGGTGTGTTCCAAGCAGAACAGGACTAAGTCACACATCTCCCAGCATCAGGTACTGGTACTGCACTCAAGGTCTTTGGATATTGGCCCACCGGGGGGCATAGGAGCACAGAGCATTGGGTCCCTGTCCAGCACTCTAGGACCAAGAAGCTCTCCAGTGGCCCCTCTTGTTCTTTCTTGGGCAGTCCCTGCCCCAGTGTCCTTTTTCATTGCATTAGGCACACTGATCTTTAGCCAGGAATTCTCTTCTGTTGCCAGGTACTATCTTCCTAGGTTCCCTAACTACTGTGGCCAGTATATGTTCCTCTCTCATCTTTTATCTCTCTTTAGCTCTCTAACTTCTTCTTCTTTTTGTCTCTTTTCTTCCCTAGCTTCCTGCTCTTTTTATCCTCTTTCTTTCTTTCTTTCTTTTTTTCAATCTCTCTGTCTGCACCTTCTTCTACAGCTATTTTTCTCTGCAACTTACAATAACTCTCTCAGTGACTTAGCTTAACCCTTCAAGTTTCTGTAACTTTCTCTTCATATCCTTTCCTTATCTTAGCCAGATTGGTGGGGCATTTTCCAGCCCCTCAGAGACCACCCTTGGAGCCTGGCGGCAGACCTGGAGCACTCCCTACCTTCAGGCGTCTGAAGAGAGCAGGCAGAAGTGAGGGCCTTCTATCCGTGTCTGGAACATTTTTTCTGGCCTCTAGTAGGATCCCGTCTTTCCTCAGTGGTAAAGAAAACCTGTAACAGTTACTAACAAGCATGAAGAGGGCAAACAGCATTTAGTCACACAGCTAAACCAGGAGGCCTTCTTGGACAAAAAGCCATTGTACAAATAAGCACAAGCTTTGTCTATGAAACCAAAAGGTGAGCAGAGAGGCAGCAGATCTGTTATCAACTATCTCTCTAGACTTAGATTTTTCCCTCAAGGAGTATAACCAAAGGATGGAGAGATGGTTAGAACCTGGGTGCTAGATGCCAGTTGGCTGACAAAAGAATCATAACCAATTCACCTGGGGCTATCAGGACCTCAGTAGCAGCCCTTTACCAAACTGTCTCACTGGGTTTAAAGGCCCATGGAAAAGAAAACATTAATCCTGACCTTGGCCACCGCCTGATAAGGCAGGCTCCCTTAAAGAACTTCTCTAAATGAGCGCTCTCCTACTGTGAGCAAATGTCAGAAATTCCTTTCTTGTTCTTGTTTTCCTTATAGTCCTCTCCCACCTCGCTCTCAGCCTTTTCACATAGTTCCTCCTATAGCATTTCTAACACAGCCTGTCTCTCTCTCTCTCTTTTTTTTTGATAGCCTGTTGAAAGCATTTCTGATCTTTTAGGCAGCTACTCACTAAGTGTCAAAACGGCTGAAACTCTGCCTTTAAGATTCCTTACTCCCAAGCAAAATTTAATTCTTTCTCTAGCTTATCTCAGCTGGCTGCGAGCACAAGCACAGATAAAACACTGTTTTAAAAATTAGCTTTGGCTATCAACCAACACACCGCCACTAGAGCAGGGTCCATAAGATTAAGTTTCTTACTCACTAAGCATTAAGGGGACCAAGTAAAACTCTTCGACCAACAAAGCAAAACATGATTTCAAACACAGTCGTCGGTCCAAGATTTTAAACACAGTCAGATCTTTTTGACTGTTAGTTGCCGGTTCCTCCCTGCAAAATTCAGCTCGTGGAACGTTCTCATGCGTCCCAGATCCTGCGCGATTGAGGCGTCCCCCTGTGCGCTTTCTAAAAAGTAAAAAGAAAAAAAAAGACTATTCGGAGTAGGAATCCTTCCTCTATTCACAGGCGCCTATTCGGGGTGGGGAACCTTCTTCCACCCGTGCACAGGGCAGGAATCCTCCTTCTGCCCAGACAGTGCACTCTCAAGCTAGCTTTCTACGGGGTGGGAATCCTTCTTCCACCCGTGTACAGGGCAGGAATCCTTCTTCTGCCCAGACAGTGCACTCTCAAGCTAGCTTTCTACTGGGTGGGAATCCTTCTTCCACCCGTGCACAGGGCAGGAATCCTTCATCTGCCCAGACAGTGCACCAAGACCTTAAACCGGTACTGAAAAACACAGACTACAAGACTTAATTCACACACACTCACACACAGCAGCCGCTTTCCAGCACTCACACTAACGTACCTCCAAGTGGCATTCGTGGTTCCGGGGGGGTCAGCTCAGATCCCGGACGAGCCCCCAAATGAAAGAGCATACCCCAAAACGGGGAGCCCCGTCTCTCGCTCTGATCGCGGGCTAGGGTGCCCCCAGGAATCACGAGTAGCCATTCTTGATGTAACAGCAAGAGGTAGCTTTAATTAACAAGATCCCGGGTCTTAGCGGGATCCTGCGTCGACACGTATCTCACACAGGAGATAGAGGAATCGACCCTGAGCCTCCAAACTCGAGGGTTTATATAGGGGAGGTTAGGGGCATTCTCTCGGTTACACATGATTGGTCAATTCAAATGGTGCACAGGTACGTTCGGCGCGAAATTACATCAGCAAGGAGTACGTGCTCTCTAGCAGCTCGGCAGGCAGGTAGGGTGGCTCATCTCACTCAGGGGGGTGAAGGAAGGGGAGAGGGTGGCTATAGATGGTCAATGTCCTTGGGGCTGATAGCTGGTTTGGCAAGTCCTATCTTTGGCTCTCCCTCAGGCACGTCCGGCCCTGCACATCTGGACTCTGAAAATGAGTAACCTTTTTAAAACTCTAGTTCTGCAATACATGTCCATGAAGCTTTCACCAAGAATCCCTATTCTGTGTTCTAAAATACTATATATATACACACACACACAGAGTGAATCCTCATTTATGGTCAGCTATGGGGATTGATTCTGGGAACCTGACTTTGAGATAGAGATAGATATATAAATGTGCTTGACAAGTGCTCTTGGGGACCATGGCTGTGACAAAGAGGAGAGAAGAGAATAGGGTGGAGAGCACTCTGGCTCTAATGCAGTCACAAGAGTATGCAGGCAGCCCTGTGTGGGGCTCAGGAGCTGGCCTGACCCTGAAGTCTTAGCGTAGACTGGAACAAGCAGGAGGCCCGGCCTTAAATTCCCCATTGGCTAAGGACGAGGTTCCTGGTCAGAAACTAGTTACCACATTGTAACCACATAGCCATCCCTTCTCCAATATCATTCTTCCTGAATTTCCAAGTCCAATCATGAGGATATTTGGGGGTCCACTCTGATCTTTTACTCAGAGCAAACATAAAAATCAGGTGGATGGGCAGGGAGTGGAATGGCCTAAGGTTAAGCTAAACCTCAATTTCAATGGGTCCATAAGTTCAGGAGGGAGTCCATTTGGCATTGTCATCTGTGCCTTCTGTGTCCTTATCCCGGGTGTGCTGACTCTGTGATACGATGCCACCTCAACTCACATATGTCAGGGTGAAAATGATGTATGACTTTTCTGGGAAGAACTCTGCCTTTTCCTACCATCTGGAGTTATACAACATCACTATGCAAAGCTCAGAAGAGAGGGGTGGAGATTGTGGAGGCCTTAAAAGTTGAGGATCTTTTCTGATTAAGGCACATATTTTTTCCTGTATAATTTTTCCCTTGCTCTTTCACTAATGATGGTTGACTTCATTCCTGGCCTGAAGTAAACTGGAGTCTAAGGTTTGGATTAGGGAAGCCCCTCTTTTTGAGATGATAGGCCCAGCAAGGGATCCCACTGCATACAGGTTGCTATTCCCAAGGAAGTTGTTGCTGCAGAATCACAGCATGGGGGCAGCAGCACAGGATGTCTCCCAGCTTTCTCTCCTGCACTTGCTGCAAGTGTAATAAGGCTGTTTCTTTGTTTGTTTGTTTGTTTTTTATTGGAAATTCCTACAAAGCTGGTCAGAATTAATACATGCCTTTAATACCAGCACCCACAAGGTATTTTTGTTTTTGCTTTTATTTTTGTTTTATTTCATTTCATTATTTCTGTAATTGTTGTTAGGATTCTTATTGTTTTCTTTGGTAATTCCCTCTACCTCTTCACTCTCTACCTAGAATGTGAAGCCTATGCTCTGCATTGTCCTATTATTCATGTTAAGAATTTTATTCTTACCACCAACACCACAGATGATCACATTATTTACTTTCAAATCAGGAAAACAGGCATAAAGAAGAAAGCTATGTTGTTTGGTCTCAGGTAACCAGCCAATCAGGAGTGTAGGATGGCTTCCCATTGTTTTGGGTTAGGTAAGCTTCTGTTATTGAGATGAAAGGCCTCTGTTGAAACCTCCAGTTGAGTAACAGAGAGCCTGGAAAAACTGAAAGAAAGGTTGCACCTTGAAGGTGAAGGCTGGCCCTTCAGTGCCTCTGCAGCCTGAGGCAGAGTTCTGTTGTGAACACAAGAGCACTTGGCCAGAGATCATAGGGGACTGCATTTTGGTTGAGCCCTGAGACCTGTATGAGCAGAGGCCTCCACAGTCCTGATAAAGGGAAGCAGAGCCACATAGATGTGAGGGAACAATGGATCTTTGAACTGCATGTTCTCCACCTCATTTATCTTGTATACATAATATATGTAAATGACAAGGGCATCCTACTTTATCACATCTAGTCTCTCTATCTGTTAAAGCATGTGCAAATGTAAATACAGTAGAGTTAGTTCAGCAATACATTGTATCCCATTTTGTTAAAGAACTTTGTTTTATTTCTATTTATATATTTTTTCTTTTTCACTTTACATTCTGCTCACTGACTACTGATACTTAATTACTCTCCCACAATCCTTCCCCAATTCTCCTGGCACAGTCTTCTCTGAGTGTATGAGGGCCAACTGTCTCAGTACCTCCCTTCTTTAACCAAAGCCTTTCCTGGGGGCATTGGTGAGGATGCTGGTTTTGAATGCCTTGGACTTGGCTTTCTTCATGCTCCAATTTGCTGGCTTTCGGGAGTTTGTGAAGAAATGTCTGTGAACTTGGTCCTTCATCCAGATGGTACACAAGAGGCAATGGTTTTGTTAATATTTTTGAGAGTATATTTCAATCAAGCCTATCCTACTAATATCCTAACAATAACAAAGGTAATGGGAGGCTACACATCTATTCCCTTAGTTTTCAGTTCTTCTCAGACCAGCAGTGTAGAAGCCCACAAAGCTGGCAAAGTGAAGTGAGGTCAGGCAGGGGTCTTAAGAGCACAGTCCTACATTCTTAGAGTAACTCCTAGGGATTTACCATATCCATACACCCGTAGCTCCATATGCACTGGACCCCAGGGAAGTGCTCAACATTCATTGCTTTTGCCACGCAGTTTGCCACAAATGTTAGAAATCTGAAAAGTTCAGGAAAATTGAAGATGTGAATAATCCCAGTGACTGGAGTAAGCTCAAACAGTCTGTGACAACAAAGAACTGACTGAGCATCCAAGAGACAAGACGCTCACCAGGATCATAGTTTTATCCCAGTAAGAAAATTTGAATAATAAGTCTTTAGGTGAAAAGATAAATTAGGAGGTCATAGACCTAAAAGTTTTATCCTTTGCGCTCAGGGGAGCAGCCATTCTGTCAGCCTTTCCTGGCCCTCGGTCACAGGATCAGAGTTCTCACCTGGAAGCAGGGTTATCTGGAAGGCACATAATACATATCCACAGACTCCTCTTTGGGTACAAACTGATAGGCAACTTCAAGGCTTAAAGTCATTGTCTCTCTCTCTCTCTCTCTCTCTCTCTCTCTCTCTCTCTCTCTCTCTCTCTCTCTCAGCTTGAGGCTGCACACACGCTGCATTCTTTTGTGCACTCCGCTTTTTTTATTGCAGTTTTCTTTTCTCAAACTCCCACAATCATGCACACGTCTGTTCATTACCCTTTCATTCTCACACACACTCTTCATACACACCTCGTACATATCTCACACACACCACATGCACTCTCCTGTCATGTACACACACATAATCTTCATACACACCTCACAAATATCTCACACACACCACATGCACTCTCCTGTCACTCACACACACAGTCTTCATACACACCTCATACATATCTCACACACAGCACATGCACTCTCCTGTCACGCACACACACAATCTTCATACACACCTCATACATATTTCACACACACCACATGCACTCTCCTGTCATGCACACACACAATCTTCACACACACCTCACACATATCTCACACACAACACATGCACTCTCCTGTCACGCACACACACAGTCTTCACACACACCTCACACATATCTCACACACAGCACATGCACTCTCCTGTCATGCACACACACAGTCTTCACACACACCTCACATTCTCTCCTCACTCATTCTCAAATGCTCTCCTCATGCTCTCTCCCTGGCTCTCACATTTGTTCTCAGACTCGCTCCCTCATTAGCTCCCTCATTCACTCTTCACATTCTCTCTCCACTCACTCTTCACATGCTCTTGTCATGCTCTCTCATTCGCTCTCACATTTGTTCTTACATTAGCTCTGTCATTTACTCTCTCATTCACTCCCTCATGCTCTCTCATTTAGTCTTCACATGTTCTGTAGCCTTTCTCTTGCCCCAGTCCTTTATTAATAATCCAAAAGCGGGTAGAAAAAAGAGATTTATAATCATTGCCAAATCAAATGCAAAGAATGACTACATCTCCCCAAGAACTAAGAATTACAACTGTTCTCCAAAGTTTCAGGCTTGCCCTATACCCAGGCCTGTGGCCAATATAATAATAATAATTGTAAACTTATCATTATTTAAACTTTAACTCTTTACTTTTATACTTCAGAGTCCAAAGCTCCGAGATCAGCTAATTGCATTTTCCTGCGACACTCTAATGATAAATGACATAGGCAAAACTGCCAGGCAGTGGCCAGAAAGAATCAAGGTAACCCTTAGCACACTAATTCCACTAGCGTTCTGCTCCTTGCACACAAAGACACTCATAAGGGTTACAGTAGTTAGACTTAGTTTACTAGTATATTATTTTATATATTCTATACTTCCTTAACTAGTCTATAATATTATGTAAAACTTACTTCCTAACTTCAATAACTTTTTCCTTTCTTAGGGTCCCAATGTTGGCTCTAATTCATTTTCTCTTATTTTCTTCAAGCTGTCTTTGCAAGTCAAACCCTAATCTAGAACTACAATTCTGCAGTTATTAAATTTTTTCCAAGATGAGAACACACAGTATCCACCTGGGCCACTAGGGCTCTGCTGTGCTGTGCCCCTATGCATCAATTTCCAATTGTCTAAGAATCATAACATCAAGGAACATCTAGTTTCACAGAATTCACCAGAGCAGAAGGAGAAAGAAGTAGAAAAGTCAGATATAATACAATAATTGTGCACACCAAGGCCAACTGATAGGCAGTCACACACAAATGAAATCTATACAGCCGTTGTCTAGGGCTAAGGTTTGGAGAAATGGAAACAACCAGTTTTTACAAAAAGCTACTGCGGGCTACTGAGATGTCTCCATTGTATGTTGTCCCCAGCATTAGCCAAAACTCAGACAACAAAGGGAGGTCAAAAGGATTCAGATTGGAAAGGAAGAAGTCAAAATCACTGTTGCAGAGGATAGGGTAGTATACATAGAACACCCCAAAAGTTACAACAGAGAACTCCTAAGCCTGATAAACAACTTCAGCAAAGTGGCTGGGTATAAAATTAACTCAAAAAAATCAGTAGCCTTCCTCTACACAAAAGATAAACAAGCTGAGAAAGAAATTAGGGAAATGACACCTTTCATAATAGTCCCAAATCATATAAAAATACCTCAGTGTGACTTTTATCAAACAAGTGAAAGATCTGTGTGACAAGAACTTCATGATCTGAAGAAAGAAATTGAAGAAGATCTCAGAAAATGCAAAGATCTCCCATGTTCATGGCTTGGCAGTATGAAGATAGTAAAAATGGCCATTTTCCCAAAGTGACCTACAGTTGCAATGCACTCTCCATCAAAATTCGATTGCAATTCTTCATAGGGTTAGACAGAACAATTTGCAAATTCATTTGGAATAACAAGTAACACAGGATAGCTAAAACTATCCTCAACAATAAAAGGACTTCCCTGGGAATCACCATCCCTGAACTCAAGCAGTTTACAGAGCATTAGTGATAAAACTGTACGGTATTGGTACAGAGACAGGAAGATAGACCAGTGGAATAGAAATGCAGACCCAGAAATGAACCAGCACACCTATGGTCCCTTGATTTTTGACAAAGGAGACAAAAGCATCCAGTGGAAAAAGGATATCATTTTTAGCAAAGGGTGCTGGTTCAAATGGAGGTCAGCATATGGAGGAGTACAAATCATCCCCTTCTTATTGCCCTGTGTAAAGCTTAAGTCGAGGTGGATCAAGGACCTCTACATCAAACCAGACCACTCAAACTAATAGAAGCAAAAGCGGGGAAGAATCTTGAACACATGGACATTGGAAAAAAATTTCCTGAACAAAACACGAATGGCTTATGCTCTATGATCAAGAATAGACAAATGGGACCTCATAAAGGTACAAAGCTTCTGTAAGACAAAGGACACTGTGGTTAGGACAAAACGGCAACCTACAGATTGGGAAAAGACCTTTACTAATCCTACAACTGATAGAGGGCTAATATCCAAAATGTACAAGAACTCATGAAGTTGGACTGCAGGGAGACTAATAACCCTATTAAAAATTGCAGTTCAGAGCTAAACAAAGAATTCATAGCTGATGAATATGGAGTGGCTGAGAAGCACCAAAAGAAATGTTCAACATCTTTAGTTATGTGGGAAATGCAAATCAAAACAACCCTGAGATTCCACCTCACACCACTCTGAATGGCTAAGATCAAACACTCAGGCTATAGAAGAGGCTTACACGGATGTGAGAAAGAGGAATACTCCTCCATTGTTGGTGAGATTGCAGACTGGTACAACCATTCTGGATATCAGTCTAGAGGTTCCTCAGAAAATTAGACATTGCACTAGCTGAGGACCCAGCTATACCTCTCTTGCACATATACCCAAAAGATGCTCCAACATACAACAGGGCACATGCTCCACCATGTTCATAGCAGCCTTATTTATAATAGTCAGAAAATGAAAAGATCCCAGATGCCCTTCAACAGAGGAATGGAAACAGAAAGTGTGGTACATCTGCACAATGGAGTACTACAGAGATATCAAAAACAATGACTTCATGAAATTCATAGGCAAAGAGAACAAACTAAAACATATCATCCTGAGTGAGTTAACCCAATCACAGAAACACACACATGGTATGCACTCATTGATAAGTGGATATTAGCCCAAATGCTCAAACTCTCCAAGATTCACAGACCAAATGAAACTCAGAAAGGATGACCAAAATGCTGATTCTTCACACCTTCCTTTAAAGGAGAAGAAGAATCCCTATTGAAGGGATAGGGATGCAAAGTTTAAAACAGAGCTTAGAGGAATGTCCATTCAGAGTCTACCCCACATGTGGCTTATACATACACAGCCTTCAAACTAGATAAGGAGGATGAAGCTAAGAAGTGCAGGCTGATAGGAACTGGATATAGATGTCTCCTGAAAGGCACAGCCAGATCATGTCAAATACAGCGGTGAATGCTAGCAGCAAACCATTGAACTGAGAACTGGACCTCAGTTGGAGGAAGTACAGAAATATTGAAAGAGCTGAAGGGACTTGCAACCCCATAAGAACAACCATGGCTGCCAAGCAGAGTTCCAAGAGACTAAACCAGTACCAACCACTATACAGGGACTGTGCCATGGCCCCATCTGCATGTGTATCAGAGGATGGTCTCCTTGGGCACAAATGGAATGAACAGCCCTTGGTCCTGCCTAGGCTGGGAAAGTGGATGGCTGGTGAAGGGAATACCTTATAGAAGATGGGGAGGGCGATGGAATTCGGACTTATTTCTGGAGAACAAGGAAGGAATAACATTTGAATTCGAAATGAAAAATAGCCAACTAAAAATCAATAACAACAAAATGGTATTTTGAGCTTCGAATCAAAAAAAGCCACAGTCAGGAAACAGAGAATTGTATGCCTCTGGTTTTCTTCAAATATGCTTGGGGCCCAGGTAGTTTCTGGGCCCAGGCTGGACCAAGCAGGTTCCTGCCACTGACTGCTCTTCTATTCCTGTTTCGAGAGGCACCATGCAGATTAATATTGGGCCAGAGATGTGGGAAAAGCTGGTCAGAAGTGGCTTTCTTTCCTGTGGTCTCAGGATTATCTGCATTCCAGGGTGTTCAGCATTTTCTGCCCCAGGATTTGGGTGCAGGATTCCCGATGGCTTTAAACTCCCTTATACCATGTTTATATGTCCTGGGAGGTATTACAGAAAAATTAATGTTTATCCTATTAATTTGGTCAAAACTCTCATCGACAGAGTATAATTTAGAGGTAACTATATATTTGACAGCAAGCATACACAGTGGGTAATGTATGCATGATGAAGTTGAAATTCAGAGTTGGAAACACAGTGCACAGTCACTGTATAAATGCCTGTGAATCTCAGTCTCACTGGGAAGTGATTTGATGCCAGTCCCCATGAGAAAGCAGAGATCCATCCCTCCCTGATAGCTGTGGGACTTCAGATGTTGACACTAATGATCAATAAAGAAGGTTCTTAAGAGTGAAGCGTTTGAGATTACTCCTTTATTGACCAGAATACATCCAATTTACTTGATAGTAACCAGATGCAGGTAGTCAATATATACAGTCTATATCCTTATCAAAATAGAAAAGCAAGAAGAAAACAACAACAGTAAATAACAAATCTTCAAATGAATAGAAGGAAAACCAAATAACCAAAACAATTAAAAATTAACCAAACTTTAAATAGAGGAATTGCACTAAGCATTTTTTGCTGCTCCTTTTGCAGAATAGACTTATAGCCTGTGGCTTGCCTTGGAGACATAGTAGACAAGCAGTTAGTGATGGTAATAATCTTTTCAAGAGGAGTGGAAGTAGGTCTGTTTTGTTGGAGTGGGGGTATTAAGGAAAAAGCCATCCAACACTGAGTATAAATGATATTACAGACTTTGTCACAAAGTCTTTCCAATATTGTGAACTGATCTCCATGAAACTCTTCTGGGTGACCCATCAGGACAAGTACAAATTTACACGTGCACAGTCTTTCTGGATGACCAGCAGCTCTTGATAGATGTGCATCAGCACTTCTCTGAGTCCCTCAAAAAGTGCACACTTGCTGGAGAGAGGCAAGGTGAAAATACAGCGTATTCAATCCAAAGAAATCAAACTAAGGAGGAAAATGCAGTCCACAATTACTATGGACATTACAGATGAGATGTTATAGTGGTGTATTTGCTGTGCACACTTAGTTCTCCTCCTGTAGTTCTTCTCTCCAAGGTAGATCTTGTCCTGGACTGTGTCATGTTCGAGTTTCTGCTGGAGAATTTCAGACCTAGCAGAGCAAGGGAATAAAGATTTACTGAGCGGTTGTCAATTCAGCTCTCCCTCTTACATCAGCTCTATTCAGTTGGATAATCCAGCATGACCTGTCACCTGAGGTCAGTCCCTGCATCCCCAAGTGTCCTAGAGTACCTGTGCTTGGATTTATATCTCACCTTTCAAACTGCTAGAATTTGAACTGTGGACTATGCACTGTACTGGGATTAAGAGAAAAATGAGCATTTTTCCCACTGGTCCAGGTATATGACATTGAATAATAACATTTTAGCTATGTCTGAATCTGAGTTCAAGAGAGGTATGAGCAACCTAGAATACCATGTGGATTCCTTCTGGAGAACATGCCCAGAATTGAGGTGAAATTTCTGATTATGTCAGCACTGAAGGAACCCGTCTAGTTTCCATTTGTAACCACTGAATCTGCAAATACACAGAGAAGCCATCTCACTTCAAATTCATACTTACCGCACATATCTTGTAATCACTGAGAATGTGCTCCATGCAAATCTTCCCAGCGTACACACGGACATTAAAGGTGATTGTGATGTAGAAACAGAACAGCACCCCTGTAAGTCTATGGCTAGTGTAAGGCAATTTGTGAGAGGACAGAAGAGAAAATGTCCTCAGATCTTTCTGGAGAGATCACAGGAAGAAAGGAGTAGAACATAGCAAGAAATCCAGAGGAACATATATATCGTTTCATGGGCAAAATTCACATGAACTGTACCAGAACTATACTCTGAGTAGCTCTTTAGCTGCCTGAGGCTGAAGTCCATGTAGGTGGTCATTCACCAAAAACAGGTACTTATATAGGGAAAGGATATTCAAATGGATTCTAGCCTGTGTTCCTACCTGAACATTAATGCTTAATGTAAAGATTCCCCAGGATTCGCTGGAGGCATAAAAACAAATGTTGAGTGGGATATGTACATAGTGAATAGAGCCTATAGATAGCTCAGTCAGTGATGTGCTGTCCTCTCATAAACCGTCATAGACTCAGGGTTCTTTCCCCATTAACAATCCGGCTTAGCAAGTCCCAAAGGCTGTGTAGAGCTGTCTTGTTGCTCAGCAAAGGATCATATGTTGGTGGTGGACTAGACTCTTGTTCTTGTTCACTCTTTCAGACTTTCCCCAAAGTGTGCAGCTTCTTCTAATCGGAGCTGTCTTTACCATAGCCTGAGTGACTTCATGCCCAAAGCTAGAATCATAGGAAATCTCCATAACCAGGATCCAAATCAACAAATTTTCTCCCCGTAATGTGATTGTTCCACAGATAATTTGAATAAGTAAGTAAAAGCTTGCATGGATTATCTCACACTGAATCAGAATCCATGGAAGGGCTCCATCGTATGGTACACTTTTACTCCTTGGCTGATGGACGTCTGGATAGATTCTCCTTCAAGGTTACTCTGGGACCACTACAACACTGATGCTCCCTAGTTGCAATGGCAATACCTACTCCTTGTTGTGGAATCACTGGGTTAACTAAAACTTCTGTTCCACTTTCTGAACATGGCTTCTCATAGGGCTACCTGTTCTTACACTGTCAGACCCATTTGAAGCTCATCATTTCTCCTAACCCATTGAGGCTGAAATTAACTGAGAGAAAATGATGTTGATCGACAGCACTTGCAGAATGCTACACAGATAACATAGAGGAGCACTTTGGATTATCTGTGCACCTAAAGGGGCTCCTGAAACTGCCCTGTTCTTGCACCACAGCATAGCTATGCGACTTTTTCTGGATGACGATACAATTCCAAGCAACTCAAATTCTCAATGAATAAAATCCAAGCCAAACTCCCAGGGGAAGCTGTAGTGTGCCAAGGTAGCTGGAAAGAAATGGTAGCAGGCAATGTGGAAAGCAACCTTGGAGAAGACACAGTGAGTGACATAACCTTCCAGTGGGCTTTCACAATTCACAAAGAACAGAGAAGCCGCATAAACTCATGGATTTTATACAGAAGCCTTGCACTTACCGCCCTGTACTCCATTCCTTTGATGTGCTCCAAAGGATTTCAATGCAGATCAGTAGTTTTGCCCCTAATCACTTGAAAATCTAACTTTACAGGTATTTTTGTGTCCTCTTTTTGGGGGTTGCATTTCTAAAGGATTCTATTGTCCTGCTTCTACACCATAACAAAAAGGGACCTGCAAGCTCTAGGCCTGTACCATTTGTTACCCCTGTGAAAACGACTCACTTGAACATATTTCCACTCCTCCCCCAGACTTCACAAGATAATTCTGTTCTGAAATTTTTGGAAACAGAATAAATTAGTAATTTAAGTGTCCTTTTGCTGTACAGAGCTAGATGGAGATGCCAAATGACTGGGCAGCTCTATTTCATGTTTCATGGATGTAAAGTGAACGCTTAGAGTACTTTTCTCATGAAACTTGGAAATAGAGGGAAACACACGTTCACTACTGCAAACACACACACACACACACACACATATACCCACACGCACACCACACACACACACACAAACACACACACACACACAGACATACACAGATACTCACTTGCACGCACAAATGAAAACTTTGATCTTGTGCAGCACATTTCCTGTTGAGTGAGGAATTAGTGGGAACAATGCTGTGTACAAGTCTCTTAGACTAAAGCAGGCTGTGCTGCCCTGGCCTGTACTCATTTCCACTTCAGGAAACCTTTCTATGCAGATACTTGCTGGTCCGACAAGTAAGTTACATGTTCTGCACAGATAGCCTAAACAACACAACATCAAATCCCCAAGAGAGAGATTTCTAGGAAAAGACTCCATCAAGCGCTATGCTGACTCATCATAGGCCCCTCACTAAAACTACCCTGTTTTCTTCATAGAAGACTTTGGAAGCATCAGAGAAGACAGTAACTAATGGTCAGTTCCCAGGAACTTTTCATCACATTAGAGTTCATGTGATATTAAAACAACCTCAATGTCAGTCAGAATAAGGCTAAATAAATAACATACAGTGAATTTTCTGGAATGCAGCACTGTGTACAATATTGAGAGGGAATCTATCCTGTGAGAATGCAGTGCCCATGATATAGTCAGCAAAGAAATGTCAGCAGAGGGATGCACTCTAGGATTCCATGCAAGATCATGGTGAAGCCAATAAGACAATCCAGAATCTTCCCGGGCGATAACTCTGTTCAGGTAAAGTGAAGAAATCTAATCCTTATTTTTAAAATAGCTGAATGGTTTAAGAATGTGTTGAGACAAATAAGAGAGGGGGCTCCACTTGGAACTGGACGAATGATGCAAAGACTGCTGGCCAGCACAAAAAAAGGAAGCTTCATGTTTGTTGAGAGACCTAGGCTTAAAGGACTAAGTTAGATAATGACTGGACAAAACTGCATGTCATGAACTGGCCTCCCCGCATGCTCCCTAAGATGCAGGTCAGCACAGCAATGTACCTTTCTTGAGAATTGGGGGTATATACTGATAACTTTGTTCTTGAAGTCTCAAATCTCTCATGGCAACCCTCAGCCTTTGAGAAACCTTTTCCACATCCTTGCTCTTCTAACCAGCTTCAGACTGTAAGGCCCAGTTATGAACTCTGCAGGAGCACTCAAATAAGACAGGACTGACATGCTGATACACAGGCTCTGTAGTTACCCAAGATCTATGAAGCATGAAGTCACCATCTTCATATACAGGGACATGAGGGGAGGAAGAACAAAAGCCACCACAAATGACAATGAGAACCATTTCTTTGGCATTTCCAGCAGGCTCTCCTCCTTGAAAACTACTTACTTCCTGAGTCTCACACCATCCCTGAAAAGAAAATGAGCTCCAGGCTTTTGCTTCATCCCTCAAAGCCCTGTTCTAGTCTAAAGAGGGGCTCCCACATAGCACCCTCCATACATAATGGCATGTAGTGCTGTGCTGTGTGATCAACCTATCTCCCTTAATGAAGTGCAGATTCTCAAAGAGCAGGAGCATTTGCTTTCCAAACAGGCAGTTTCTTGAAAAGGGGCTATCTCAACAGAGGGCCTTGTAAACCATCACATGAATGAACACTTGGATGAGACCTAGGTCAGGACATGGATCAGTCAATAGACAGTTACATTGGTTTGTCTATGTTTATGGTAAGACATGAGGACACCCTGACCCTGAGGCCTAACCCTACCTGCTGTTGCTTGGCTCTGGGGTCACAGATGTTCATTCCGGCCTCTTCGCAGAACCTCTTTATCTCCTCAGAGGATGCTGGCAGTTCAGTCTGCTCCACCAGCTGTTCTCTCTTCTCATTCAGCAAAATCTGTATATTGTTCTCCAATTGAGTTTGTTCACGCAGGAGCTGTGAGTGCCTGATGCTGAACCACAAACATAAATGGTAAATCCCAGGCAGCTTCTATTTGCCTGTCACTCTTGCAAGTACAATTATCCCTTCAAGGGTCCTCATCCCCAGAAATCCCCAGACTAGAAGAACATTATACATGTTAGCACCAATTAGAGGAGGTCAAATCCAGAGGACACATTCCACATGAATCAAAGTATTTCTGAAAATCCTGACACTAAGACAGTTTATATAAATCAAGGTAGAAGAAATGGTCCATAAGGGAGCTCATATGTCCATAGTATGCTGAAATCATCTACAAGTAGAAGTCAAATGCCCTCTGAGGGAGGATAGAAGACCCAATAGCTCTACAATCTATCCATGTGTTTCTCATGGATCATAGACATCCTGTCAGAGTCCTAGAGATTCAGAGTTGATTGATATTCCCATCATGGTGCAAACCATTTCTATCTAGAGGATCTTTAACGGGGAAAATAACAATTGGAGGGTCTTCCACACCCTTCACATGTACAACTGAGTCCAAGAGCTACAAATCTAAGACCCTTGCCAGGAGGCAGCCTTCTTGTTAAGAGTCAGACACTACAGAACCAGAGCCCTGACTTTTGTTAAAGTCATACAGGACAGAAGCATTCCCTGCCTAGTGCTGGATTCTCATCTCTGTCAGCGACTCACCGGTAGGAACTGTTCACTTGTATGAGCTCCTTGTACCTCTCCATGGCATCACTTATTGAGTTGGTCATCATTTGCATAGCCATCATTCTCATCTCATGTTCAGATTGAAGGACTGGCAATTCGACATGCAGCCTGGGTTAGGCCAAAGGAAAAAATAATGTTTTGAACTCACGATTTCAGAATTAGGTGAAATGTAAATAAAAATATATAATAAAAAAGTTCAAATTCAAGGAATGGTGGAAGGGAAGAAAATGGCAAAGTCAAAAACCAGACCAAAACCCAACAGTGAGACTCAATCCACAGAAAATATTTCTATGTAAATAAGCAAACATTTGTTTTGAAATAAGGACTCCTTGGAATCCTGAGAGATATGGTTCTGCAAAGACTCACTATATAGGAGGGGGCAGAGCCTGAGAGCTGCCTTTTTGGGAATAACAACAGTCAAGACCACAGTGACCATTTCTAGGTCACAATAAACAATCCCTGGATAGTTAAAAAAATAAAAAACTAAAGATCAAGCAGGTGAAACAAATTAGTTAAAATCAGACTGTTCTATTACTTAAACTCAGTATGTACCACATACTTGCTCCTTCAAAGTATTTGTACTGGTTAAGTTTATTATCCTGGGCACAGGACAACAGAGTCACGGTACCAGTTGGAGGGACCTGGCCTTCAAGAGCTTGCAAGGTTAGCATGATGGAATTGACTAGTTCAGGAAGAAGATTCCTGCAGTCCGTGCCACAGCTTTGGGCCCAAGAGAAAGCTGTGATGACATTTCTCTTGTTTTGAAAGCAGGTATACTCAATCCTTGGTTTCTATTGTTACATGAATTCCCAGAGGGCATAACTAAGTTTGACAGGGAAGAGGATTTATAGCACCTCCTCCCCTCGGGAGAGTCCTGGGTGCCACCAACGTATACAGAAGGAGCAAAGTGCTCTGTTGATCAGTGTGGGCCTCCACGTACTCATCACTATCATGACCTGCAAAGTGTTGATCAAACAAATCCTCAGACCCCATCAAAGGTCCCAGACGTCCTGATCCTGAGTAAAACACCACATATACTTCCACATACATACATAGCAACCCATATCCAAACACATTTAGAATGCCAACTACATGCATGGAGGTGCCATAGAATCAGAGTATAATGAAATAATCCAGAGGAAAGAGTGATGACGTGCAGGCATTTCATTCACACACACTTGCAGCAAGTGTGACCAGGTCCTTCAGGCTGTTGACAGAACCAATGCTAATCCAAGAGGCTCAGGGTCAAATACAAAAGAGGTTGACCCTAAACACACAGCACCTAGCTTATCTCATAAGCAAATGCCTGCCAAAGCTCCTTAAAATCCAGGATGAGAGGTGAAACTCTCTCGTGCTATGAGTAAATCTTGAGGTAGCAGAGAGAGCGCAAGACAGTGAACAGGTTACTGGGCATAATGACTACCTGTGGTCCCACTCATCATAGATATAAAGATCCAGGATTTGATAAAGTTCATCCCTCTCGAATTGACACTTCTGGATTTCAAATTTGAGTTCCTCCAGTTCCTTTAGACACTCCTCTTGCTTACTGATGACATTTTGGGATGATGCCTTCCTACCAAACCCTGTAGACAGATAAACCCAACTAAATTTGCATATTTGAACCAATGGGCAGAATAGATCATTCTGAATCCGAAAAGGAGGTTGAGGAAGGGGAAATGGTAGAGACTGGGTGAATCCGTGAAAGAGCAGAAAAGCTTTCTTAAAGGTTGATTCTTAAGCTATGTCCCTCTTCCCAACCTCTAATGCCATACACGTGCCACACTCACTATTACACAACCCGCGGCACTGAAAGTTATAATCTGACTGAGACATAAACATCTGCGACATTGTTATATCATATCAGATGTGGAGCAGATAATCCTGGAGTTCATAATGACTTCATAATGTTTAGCACCATCAAGCTCTAACCAAGTGTGGTCCAGCCCAAAGTGTCTGAGAACTCAATTCATTTCCCGGGGTGCATCCTTCTTTGTTCTCGTCATCAGAGACTTATGTAACCTACAGTAATCTAGAGGATGAAGTGCTTCAACTCCCAAACATGGATGGTCACATTGTTAATCTCACAGTGCCTCCTCCTGCTAATCATTGACACTCACAGTTAAAAAGCTTCAAGAAAAGACACTGAAGTCTTACAACTTTATGGCTTTCTCTCAAGTTAAAGATCAGGAACTCCTGACTCTTGGTTTGCCTTTGAAAAATCCCAAGGCTCCAGCTTCTAAGGACTAGTCTTAGAAGGCACATCTCAAACCTACCTCCTTGAGGATGTTCCCCAACTCTGCCCACGACTCACCAAGCCTTCCCCAGAATGATTTCCTCCTTCCTGTTTCACTAGAGAGGGAGTCAGCTTCCCTCTGACCTGGTGCGGTCTCTCCTTGATCAACACTTTCCTTCCGAAATAGCCTGAGCAGCTGGCGAAACATGCCTGCTTGTGAACCCAAAGGGAACTGAAGTAATATCCCAAAGGCAGTTGGTGTCACCACAACACTGGTGACATCACAGAAGATTCTAGGGATCTCTTAGATACAATAGAGTGTCCAGTGAACGTCTTACTGGTGATGTCACTGGAAAATTCTATGGCCTACCTACTAACCAGCTCTCCCCACACTGATGAATTTATGTGGGGACCCTTTCCTCCAGTCTCCCATGTGTGACTGGGAATACCATTTGGCAACCTCTATTTCAAAGCTAGATATGTCTCTCTGCTTCATTAGAAGTCAACAATGCTTTTGCTGGGAAGGGTTGCTTACAACCCTGAATTGGAGAACAGATTTTCTTTAGCACCCAAAACTCTAGGGACCAAGGAGGAGGGAGATTTTTCTTAAAAGAAAATCTACTTCTCGAGACAATAAATGTGACACACATTTCGATTCCTAAGCTTTTCCCTTTTTGTGGAGGCCAATATATTTCTTCTATACCTCTGAGTGTATAAAACCTGGAAATATTTGCTTACTGTGCAGTCCTTGAAAGCCGACATTGTTTCCATTTACATATCCATGTGTTTCACAAAATCAATGGTCTATAATCCTATTTTTTTGCAATAAAAACTCCTTTTACTTGGGAACATAGTGATCAACTACAGGGCATATATAAAATAATAAATTTCTGTCCGTTTTATATATTATGTAGGACATCCTCCCTTTCTCAAATATAACAAGACAATTAAATTGGACATCAGTGAGCAAATGTCAACTTGGACCTTGTGTTACTACATTGTAACTATATAGCCATCACTTCTCCAATATCATTCTTCGTGAATAGACAAGTCTAGGTATGAGAATATTGGGGACTGCACCATGATGTTTTACTTGTAGCAAACATAAGAATCAGGAGGATGGGAAGGGAGTGGAATGGTCTGAGTTCAGGTTGAACCTCAATTTTAATGGGTCCTTACGTTCAGGAGGGAGTCTATTTGGCATTGTGATATATGGATTCTGTCTTCTTATCCTAGGTGTTATAATAATTCAACATGAATGTGTGCTATAATGCCACCCGAGCTCAGAGATGTAAGAGTGAAAATCATGTCTGACCTTTCTGGGAAGAACTCTGCCTTTTACTACCATCTAGAGTTATACAACATCACTATACAAAGCTCAGAAGAGAGGGGTGCAGATATGCGGGCCTTAGAAGTTGAGGATCTTTTCTACTGATTAAGCCACTTGTTTTTCCTATGTAATTTTTCCCTTGCTCTTTTACTAATGGTGGCTGACTTCTTTCCTGGCCTGAGGTAAACTGGAGTCCAATCTTTTGGATTACCGAATCTTCTATTTTTGAGATGACAGTCCCACCAAGGGTCCTACTGCATACAGAAGGTATGAATAATTCTCAGGGGCTGGAGTAAGTTAAAAACGTCTGTGACAACAAAGAACTGATTAAGAAAACAAGAGCCCAGCTGCTCATCAAGATCACAGTTGTATGATAGTAAGAAAATGTGAATAGGGAATCGGGTGAAAAGATAAATTAATTAGGAGGTCATAGGCCTAGAAGGGGTAGCATTTGCTCTCAGTGGAGCTGCCATTCTTTCTGCCATTCCTCGCCCTCTGCCACAGGACCAGAGACTTCCCCATACAACTGGCTGGCCTTGCCAAAGACCTGGCAGGGCTTCTCCCTGTAGAATAGGACACATAGAGTCCTTGAAGACTCACCAAGAGGTCTCCTCCACACAGGTTCCTTGTTGTCAAAGGGAAATGTTCCTGCAGAATCCTGCCATGGCAGCAGGAATTTCAACCTGGCTGCTCTTGGTCCAGCTCACTGGGTGCAGGCCTGAGGCCCAGGGGTATCTGGGGAAAGAAGCAGCACACACTACCTCACAGCTCTCTCTTTGTTGGATGCAACTGCTAGGACTGTGATAGGTTTTTTGTTTCTTTGTGGGATTAGTAGAAATACCTACAAAGCTGATTAAAGTTGCAACACGCCTTCATACCCAGCGTGCAGAATGTTTTTACATCGTTGTTTTTCCTGTTTTATGTTTGGATTTTGTTTTTTCATCCCCTCGGGAAATTTCCCTGTGCTTAGAATGTTAAGCACATGCTCAGGAGGGATCGATTATTCAAGTTCGGCAAAGCTTTTGTTCTCACCATCACTCCACAGATGATGCCATTACTTACTTTCAAATAAGAAAACAGTTATAGAGAAGTAAATTAACCTGTAAGCTATCAAAGAAGAAACACATCATGATTGTGGAATGGCACCCCAGTATTTTGTATTTCCTAAGTTATTTTTATTTTAAACTTTTTTTATTGGGTTTTTTGGGTACATTTCATCTTTTTTAAATCCTTAAAGGTATCTTTTATTCCTCTCCTCCCATTTACAAGGTGGAATTTCACCTGTGATTGTTAGTCCAGATAGTTTGGTCAATGGCTTAGACATCGCCTTGGCCTAGTTTCCTTGGCATAAGCTGAGTTAGAAGCAGACTCAAAGGTTTAGGACCAACAAATAATGAATTCCACTACATCTGGATCCCTAGCCTCACAGCCAGGAAGGGACTGGATTTCCATTCACTATTTAAAAAAAGATGCAGTTCATTAACATGTAAAAAAATTTCTCAAGTATATTAAAGTGTTTACCATGGTCATACAGTTTTTCAAATACCTGGCATTCATCTTTTTCCAAAACCTAAAATTTCTTTCTTATTCACATTTTTTTGATTTTTTTTTGGTTTAGTATCATTTTTTTAAATTTCAGTTTTTTTAATAGATATATATGTTTTATTCAAACGTTATTCCCTTTCCCAGCTTTTGGTCCATAAGCCCCCTTGCCGTGCCCTCTCCCATATGTATGGTCCCCCAATTCATGCCACTTAGAAACCCCTTCCCGGACATTTCCCTGCACTCAGGGTCCAACCTTGTTAAGAACAAGGGCTTCCCCTTCCACAGGTGCCCCAACAAGGATATTCTCTCCTACATATGCAGTTGGATCCCTGGATCAGTCCACGTATAGTCTTTTGCTAGTGGTTTATTTGGTTGGCATTGCTGTTCTTATGGGGTTGCAACCCCTTCAGCTCTTTGAATCCTTCTTCTAATTCCCATAAAGGGCGTCCTGTTCTCAGTTCAGCAGTTTACTGGCAGCACTGACCTCTTTATTTGACATGCCCTGGATGTGTCTCTCAGGGGAGATGTATATCCGGTCCCTTTCGGTAAGCACTTTTTAGCTTCATCAATCTTACCTAGTTTTAGTGGCTGTATATATATGGGCCACATGTGTGGCAGACTCTGAATGGCCGTTCCTTCAGTCTCTGCTTTAGATTTGGCCTCCATATCCCCTCCTATGGATATTTTTGTTCCCCATTTTAAGAAGGAGTGGGAGCATCTGCACTTTGGTCATCCTTCTTGAGTTTCCTGAGATCTGTAGATTGCATCTTGGGTAATTTGAGGTTTTGGTCAATATCCACTTATCAATGAGTGCATACTGTCAATGAGGGGTGCTGAGAATCTGGAAGAGAATGAGGGACAAGAGACGTGACGAAGGACTCCAAGACAAGAGTCTGATCAAGGTGACAATTTTATTTTTCCCCAAGGCTGAATTTGTACCATAAAAAGGGTAACAGAGAGAGGGGGGAGTAAGAAACATTTACCCACGCCAAGGACACAATATTCATGTGGTCAGGGAATCGGCTGATGTTGACAGGTTGTCAGAAGGGTCACAGGTTTGTCATATCTATAAGTCAGCAAGATGTTGGTATTTCAGAAAGGTTACAGGTCATGACATTGGGTATGTTAACGTCACACGTTATCATATGATTATTCATCTTGACCACCACATTTGCATTAGTCTTCTGTAGCTTGCTGGGGATTTTGCATGAACCCAGTCATACTTAATGCTAATCATAATAATAACATCAATAATGGAGGGCTTCAAGGACATCGCTCCCAACAGCATACCAAGTGTGTTTTTCTGTGATTGGATTACCTCGCTGTGGATGATATTTTCTAGTTCTTTCCATTTGCCTATGAATTGAACGTAGTCATTGTTTTTGATAGCTGAGTGGTACTCCATTGTGTAGATGTACCACATATTTCAAATAAATTCCTCTGTTGAAGGGCATCTGGGATCATTCCAGCTTCTGGCTATTATGAATAAGGCTGCTATGAACATAGTGGATCATATGTGTTGTTGTATGTTGGAGCATCTTTTGAGTATATGCCCAGGACAGGTATAGCTGTGTGCTCAGGTAGTGCAATGTCCAATTTTCCAGGAACGTTCAGACTGATTTCCAGAGTTCTTGTACCAGTTTACAATCCCAGCAACAATGGACGAGTGTTCCTCTTTCTACACATCCTCGCCAGCATCTGTTGTCACCTGATTTTTTGATCTTAGACATCCTGACTGGTGTGAGGTGGATTCTTAGGGTTGTTTTGATTTGCATTTCTCTGATGACTAAGGATATTGATCATTTCTTTAGGTGCTTTTCAGCCATTCTATATTCCTCAACTGAGAATGTTTTCTTTCGTTCCGAACCCCATTTATTAACAGGGTTGTTTGGCTCTCTGTACTCTAACTTCTTCTCTTTTGTGTATACTTTGGATATAAGCCCTCCATCAGATGCAGGATTGGTAAAGATTTTTTCCCAATCTGTGGGTTGCCTTTTTGTCCTAATGACACTGTCCTTTGCCTTACAGAAGCTTTTCAGTTTTATGAGGTCCCATTTGTCGATTCTTGATCTTAAAGCATAAGCCATTGGTATTTTGTTCAGGAAATTTTCCTTAGTGCTCATGTCTTTGAGACTCTTCCCTACTTTTTATCCATTACTTTTAGTGTATCTGGTTTGATGTGGAGGTCCTTGATCCACTTGGACTTAAGCTTTGAACAGGGTAATAAGAATGGGTCAACTTGCATGCTTCTACCTGTTGACCTCCAGTTGATCCAGCACCATTTGTTAAAACTGCTATCTTTCTTCCATTGGATGTTTTACCGCCTTTGTCAAAGATCAAATGACCATAGGTGTGTGGGTTCTTTTCTGTGTCTTCAATTATGTTCTACTGAGCTGCCTGTCTGTATGCCAATACCATACAAACTATTGCTCTGTAATACTGCTTGAGGTCAGAGATGGTGATTCCCCCAGAAGGTCTTTTATTGTTGAGTATAGTTTTGCTATCCTGGGTTTTATGTTATACCAAATGACGGCAAATTGCACTTTCTACCTTTATAAAGAATTGAGTAGGAATATTGATGGTGATGGCATTGAATCTGTAGATTGCCTTTGGCAAAATGGTCATTTTTTACCATATTCATCCTGCCAATCTATGAGCATGGGAGATCTTTCAATCACCTGAGACCTTCTTCAATTTCTTCAGAGATTTGAAGTTCTTGTCATACAGATTTTTTACTTGCTTGGTTCAAGTAACAGCAAGTTATTTTATATTATTTGGGACTATTGTGAAGGGTGTCATTTCCCTAATTTCTTTCTCAGCCTGTTTACCCTTTGAGTAGAGGAAGGCTACTGAATTGTTTGGGTTAATATTATACTCGGACAGTTTGCTGAAGTTGTTGATCAGGTTAAGTAGTTCTCTGGTGGAATTTTGGTGTTGCTTAAGTAGACTATCATATCATCTTCAAATATTAGTGTTTTGACTTCATCCCTTCTAATTTTTTCCCTTTGACCTACTTTCATTGTTTGATTGCTATGGCTAGGACGTTAAGTACCATATTGTACTTAAGTAGGGAAAGAGTGGGCAGCCTTGTCTAGTCCCTGATTTTAGTGGGATTCCTTCAATATTCTAAGTTTAGTTTGATGTTAGGTACAGGTTTGATGTATTTTGCATTTTCCTATATTTAGATTCAGGCCTTCAATTCTTGATCTTTCCAGGACTTTATTAATGAAAGGGTAATGAATTTTGTCAAATGATTTCTCAGCATCTAATGAAATGATCATGTGGTTTTGACTTTGTTCATATGATGAATTTCGTTGATGGACTTCCGTATATTAAACCATCCCTGCATCCTTGCTAGGAGGCCTACTTGACCATGATGGATGATTGTTTGGATGTGTTCTTGGATTCAGTTTGCAAGAATTTTATTGAGCATTTTTGCATCAATATTCATAAATAAAATAGGTCTGAATTTCTCTATCTTTGTTGTATCTTTGTGTGGTTTAGGTATTGTGGCTTCATAGAAGGAGTTTGGTAGTGCTCTGTCTGTTTCTATTTTGCGGAATAGTTTGGACAGTATTGGTATGAAGTCTTCTATGAAGGTCTGATAGAATTCTGCACTAAATCCATCTGGTCCTGGGCTCTTTTTGGATGGGAGATGTTTAATAGCAGTTTCTATGTCTTTATGAGTTATGGGGTTGTTTCGATGGTTTATTTGTTCCTGATTTAACTGTGGTACCTGGTATCTGTATAGAAAATTGTCAATTTTCTCCACACTTTCCAGTTTTGTTAAATATATGTTTTTGTAGTAGGATTTGATGATCTTTTTAATTTCTTCAGATTTTGTTGTTATGTCTCCCTTTTATTTCTGATTTTATTAATTTGGATACACTCTCTGTGACTTCTGGTTAATATGGCTAAGCATTTCTGTATCTTGTTGATTTACTCAAAGAACCAGCTCCTGGGTTTGCTGATTCTTTTGATACTCGGTTTTGTTTCTTCTTGTTTGATTTCAGCCCTGAGTTTGATTATTTCCTGCCTTCTACTCCTCTAGGGTTTATTTAATTTTTTCTAGAGCTTTTAGGTGTGCTGTCAAGCTGCTGACATATGCTCTCTCTTGTTTCTTTTTGCAGGCATACAGAGCTATGAGTTTTCCTCTTAGCGCTGCTTTTATTGTGTCCCATAAGTTTGGGTATGTTGTATCTTCATTTTCATTAAATTCTAAGAAGTCTTTAATTTCTTTCATATGTCTCCAATGACCAAGTTGTCATTGACTTCAACTTCCATGTGTATGTGGGCTTTCTGTCCTATTTGTTGTTATTGATCAGCAGCCTTAGTCCGTGGTTTTTTGATAGGATGCATGGGATTATTTCTGTCTTCCTGTATCTGTTGAGGCCTGTTTTGTGACCGATTATATGGTCAATTTTGGAGAAGGTACAATGGGATGCTGAGAAGAAGGTATATCCTTTGGTTTTAGGGTGGAGTGTTCTATAAATATATGTTAAATCCATTTGTTTCATAACCTGTTAGTCTTTCTGTGTCTCTGTTTAATTTCTGTTTCCCTGATCTGTCCATTGATGAAAGTGGTGTGTTTAAGTCTCCTACTATTATTGTTTGTGGTGCAATGTATGATTTTTTTGAGCTTTAGAAAGGTTTCTTATTGTTTAGGGACACAACTGCTATATACTTGACAAATATAGCAATCACCCAGAATAACCGTAGAAAGCATGTGACTGTTGGCCACATGAGGATGAGTTTCTTTCAAAGATCATCATGATTTTTGGTAAGATCTTCCCTGTAATTGGTGGCATGGCTTCCCACAAACATGGTCCAGTTGTCTAGAATCTCCTCCTTGGTTAGCATCCCATCCTTGGTTTTATCTGACTCATACACCAGATGCTGGGCCTCAGCCTGTGCATGGTCATAGTCCTGAGGGAGGATCCAATGGTGAATCTCATCCTAATCCAGTTTCCCATCCTTGTTTAGATCTGGGAAATCATTGAACTGCTCCCTAGACAAAACCCAGTCGGTCTCAGGGCAATTGTCCTCATGAGAAAAAGATGTCCACAATGTACTCATCCTAGTCCACAAAACCATCCCCGTTCTTTTCGATATTCTCCAGCATTTCCAGAACTACAATCTCCTTCATATGTTCTAAATCCTCTTAGTGCAGAAAAGCAATGAACCCGTCCTGAGTAGCTGTCAGGTCACCGTCAAGGCCTTAAACCTCCTCTCATCTCGTGGAGGCAACTTTTTAAAGTTGTGATGATCAGAGCTATCTTGGAATTCAGCAAGGTTTCCCAGGTAGTAGCCATAGGTAGCCTGCTTGTATTCTTCCCAGGAGATTTTTCATCTATGTCCCTATCATAATCCTTCCAGAGTTTAGCCACATTTTGGTTGATGTATCTTTTCTGTACCTGTTTGATCCAAACTTTCAGGTCCTCAGTAGTAACAAGGCCGCCTTCATCACTGTCGATTGGATCAACAATTTTCCCCAGCCTCTCCTGCTCTCGTTCAGGATTAGCTATCAAAGGTCTTGGAGTCCTCCTTGCCCAGGAAGACCTCATGATCGTACAGGAAGCTGTGCTTATGCTCTGGTGGCCACTCGCCCTGCTCTGAATCGGGACAAACCATGTGCTCCTTGCTCATCATGCTCTTGGCCATGAACGCCAGGACCAGTGCTAGCAGCAGCCCATGGAGTGTCCCAGGCTGACATCATGCACCACAGTCGTGATCAAAGGGCGGCAGCAGGGAAGTAGGGGCTTAGAGCACCTTATCAGCTGTCCCTTCCCAGAGAGGGCTTTTGTTACATTTCAAACGTTATCCGTTTTCCTGGTTTCCACAAAACCCCTTATAAAACCCCCTCCCCCTTCTACTGTGAGGGTGTTACCACACCCACCCAAACACCAAGGCCTACCTGCCTCCCTCTTCTGGTTTCCCCTGCACTGGGGCATCAAGCCTTGACAAGATCAAGGGCTTCTCCTCCCATTTGTGCCCAAGAAGGCCATCCTCGTCTACATATGCAGCTGTAGCCATGGGTCTGTCCATGTGTACTCTTTGGATGGTGGTTTTCGGCCCTGGTAGCTCTGGGTGTTTCTTAATGTTGTTCTTATGGAGCTGTAAACCCCTTCAGCTCCCTCAATCCTTTCTCGTACTCCTCCATCGGGGACCCTGCTCTCAGCTGAATGGTTGGCTGCAAGTATCTGCCTCTGTATTTGTCATGCTCTTTACCCCACTCTTTTGAGCAGATCACCACAGAGCAACGAAGATTTATTGTCTTGGCATGATGATGTACAGACAAATAGATGATGTCTTAATTCCTATAATTCTTATAATTCTATAAGAATTCCTAAAATTAGATTAGTAATTTTAAGCTCCTTTATAATGGGACAGCTATTATGTTTTCTCTGGTAATCAAAATTGCATTGAGTACTCTTCCTTCTTAAATTGTCATGAGTGAATTGCTTCTGCAATACCAAGTAGGCATCTACAAATTAGAGCCCATCCTAAGAGGGTATAAACCAATTAATCAAGGTTCATAAAAAGAGAACTAATCATTTACAAAAGTGCAAGGACAGAACATAAATAATTGACTGGATTTGCCTATAGGCAATTTCACTTATTCTTTTCTCATAAAAATTACAGCTTTTATCTCTCCATGAATGTGCAGAGCTAGTGACAGCTGTTTATCCTGATGATTACTCTTCATGGATATGCATGTAAACATTCCCTGTCATAAACTGATTATCCAACTTGTGATTTGAATTCCTGTGCAAACTTGGGGTGAACTTTTCACCATGTGATGCTGTGTTCAGAAAGATATACAAATGCTGAGGACAAAGAGAGAGAAAGCTTTTTAGACAGAACTGAACTGAAGAGAACAGAACTCAAGAAGAACTTAGAAGTAAAGGCATAGCGTTCAGAGTAAGGCATTGAGAGTAAGGAAATTATTGTGACATAAGAGCAAGAGGAAAGGAGATAAGAAGAAGAGAGCAAGGAGAACCGTTTAAGTCAAACTTTATGGATGCAAACTTTTGTCTTTTAGGAAAACTGAAGAACTTAGAAATAAAGGTTAAAATCACTGATCTTCAGCCTTCAGCCTGGCTCACTGGCTAGCCTGTGCTCTTCAGTCAGGCTCACTGGCTAGCCTCTGCTCTACAGTTAGGCTCACTGGCTAGCCTGTGCTCTTCAGCCTGGCTCACTGGCTAGCCTGTGCTCTTCAGTCAGGCTCACTGGCTAGCCTCTGCTCTTCAGTCAGGCTCACTGGCTAGCCTTTGCTCTACAGCCTGGCTTACTGGCTAGCCTGTGCTCTTCAGCCTGGCTCACTGACTAGCCTGTGCTCTTCAGTCAGGCTCAGTGGCTAGCCTCTGTTCTTCAGTCAGGCTCACAGGCTAGCCTCTGCTCTTCAGTCAGACTCACTGGCTAGCCTCTGTTCTTCAGCCTGGCTCACTGCCTAGACTCTGCTTTTCAGCTGGGCTCACTGGCTAGACTCTGCTCTTCAGTCAGGCTCACTGGCTAGCCTCTGCTCTTCAGCTAGGCTCACTGGCTAGACTCTGCTTCTCAGCTGGGCTCACTGGCCTATGGGGCCCTAGCACATCGCTTAACCATCTGCTCATGACTGCCTGACCACACTGACCACCTGACCACCCTGACTTCTTAAAGTCATTCTCTAGAAAGAGCACCAGAAACCAAAGAGAAACACCACAGCAAACTTTTCCCATGGGCTTTGCTTAACCTTAAGTGCTTTCATTATTTCTTTAAAAGAGTGAAATATAATTTCGGCTATTCATATGGCCAAGAGAGCTGTGCAGTAGTCACTGCTTTATGGAATTTGGTGATAAATCAAAAGATTCCTTTATTCTATTACGATGTTATCTGTATGCTGTACATGTATGTTTAGAAAACACAACACTAAATTCCTAAATCTAGATGTTTTAAGACATCAGCTCATGGAGAAAATAACTGCTTACCTATTTAGACTGGCGTTTTTGCTATACTGCAGGTAAAATCAATTTTCCACACTACTCCCATGATTTTCAAGAATGATTAAGAGAAAAATAAGTTGAACATAATGGCCAGAAAGGGGGTTCTGTCAAGTTGTCTTATGTGGGACAAGATACCAAACTATGATGGTAAACCTCAAACCACCTGTTCCCAAAACTAACAGAACTTACAGAAAATACATACTTTCTTATCATTCCTCCTCCCCAATGGTCAGTGATTTAATGAGCACCTACTACGATCCTAGCACTGTGCATCTAAGTGTGTTATGGTGAATAAAATACTTAATAAAAAGCCTCATTAAGGAATAAAGAAAAATGAAACATAACTTTGAAACTCAGAATTCAATATAAACAAAACCACCATTTCTTCAACTGGTGATTTCTGAAAACTTGATCATTTTTTCCATGGGCTTGTATAGTAATGATACTGAGTCTTGATTTGGTAAATCACAAAAAGCAAGTCACACGTCTTTCTTGGCTCCCACAACTGTCAAAGGGAACAACACTGTTGCTGTCCATTGTGCTTCCCTATCAATCCTGCTATGGATGGTAATGAATTCCAGTCTTTTCAATGTGAAAACAGGCCACCACTTGAGGGCAAAGGTTATTAAAATTACCCAAACCGGTATATTCTCTAAAATTTTCACATAGCATTTTACTGATATCACAATGTAAATTCACCACAAATATTTAACCAATAAAAATATTGAATAGCTCTGCAAATAGGAGCGATAATCATATATACTTGAAAACAACTATTATGGAAACAAAGGATGTACTAGGAGAAAAGATACATCACTAAAAGCTACACAAGCAGCAAAAAATACACTATATTTCTTGGTTTAAAAGTTAGGTGATACACTTGATCTGTAAAGACAGGCAATGTACTTGATCTTTAAGCCCTTCAACTGTGCCCTGTCCACATAGAAACTGCAGTAGATGACAATCTTTTGTAAGATTTATTTATTTATATGTGAGACAATGCAGCTGTCCTCAGACACAGCAGAAGAGGGCATCAGTACTCATTACAGATATTTGTGAGCCACCATGTGGTCTCGGGCATTTGAACTCAGGACCTCTGGAAGAACACTTGGTGCTCTTACCCACTGAGCCATCTCTCCAGCCCTCACAATGGCCTCTTACACAGCATCACAGTGGTCTATTTCACTAGATGGCTCCAGGGTGATAACAGAGAAACTTTCACAGTTCCTGAGCACTTCTGAGTTCAAACACCACCAGTGCCAACTCTGTGCTATTGGCACATTCTGACCTTCTCCTAAGGGTTGTCAGCCACAAAAGGGACAGGTTAGCACCAGACAGCATTCACTGCCCTATCCTTAAAACCCCCTCGATTCTGAAAAAGCCACATTCCATGCTTGCTCCACATTTGAGGAAGCCAAATGGTTGATCTGGCTCAAGGCTCTACTTTTCTTAGCTCATCAACTTTCTTTTTCCACTTCTTGTCACAAGAAGTATTTTTTTATGCTGCAACTACACTGCAGTGTGTGAAGGAAACCACCATAAACTCTGGGTGCCACCTCTTGAAATTTAAAATTCACAAAACAATTCATGGCTTTCTAATCAGCACCATGGAAAATAAACAAAAAACAAGCAAAACCATTCCAAAGGAACTTGCTCATCTGGAGGCCTGCTCATAGCAGGCAGGAAAGAATTACATTATGCGGAACTGTAATCTCTCAGAGCTTTGGAGGCTAAAAAAGAGGAAATCCCTGTTTATGTTCCCTTTTTCCGAGTAATTGAAGGAGGGTATTTTGCATCCTCCAAATACAATCTCTTGCAAGGGGCAACCAATTACAAAGTAGATCAGAAGAAATCTATTAAATAATACATATTCATTGCCTGAGGTTTTAAGAAAATATATTCCCAAGATACCCATCCTTTAACATACAATAGAAACATTACAGGGAGTGTGCCACCAGGCTAACCTGCCTCTGAAAAGCCTGTCCTGCCCTGGCAAGTACAGGTCATTTAATTCTAAGTCAATCTGGAGAGAGGTGACAGCCCCAAGTTGCTCTGGGGATGTCAGAGCACAGCTCTCATGCACACTCCGATTACCTCTCCATTCTTTCCTAATGCCACGGGCTTTCCAATCCCTCCTTCAACTCTCCATACATCCCTGAACCCTCCCTTCCCCTACCCAATGGGCTCACTTTGCATTGCCTCCTTCTGCCACTGCTTTCCCAGGACAGGGGTACGGGGGGGGGGGGCAGAAAGAGCCTAAGGAGGGACGCGGGTCTCCTACCTACCTTGTGTCTGCTGCTCTGGTGGTGCAGCCCGCCCTGCTTGCTGCTTGCTGTCCCTGGGTACCAGACCTGAGTTCGGGCTAGGGGTCCGCGCGAGCGCCACGCCTCCAGGTCCCCTGGCAGAGCTTGCCTGGGCTTCGTCCCTGGACACTGCAAGGCTGCAGTCTCGGTTGGAAACCCAGCCACTGTCTTAGCGCGCCCTCCCGTGGCCGAGGTGACCCCCAACGCCGTTACCGCCCCCTTCCCTGTCAGCTTCTTCTGATTTTTCTTTTCATTTTTTTCTTTTCTCTTTTTGTTCGCGATGTGGCGCCTGCGAAGAGCTCGTCTACAGGAAGGAGGACATCGTGCAGGCAGAATCACGTCTGGGCCCTGCCGGGGTCGGAGAGGGAGAGAGAGGAGTCAGCTTGGGCGGCGGCGCCCCGGCTGCCGGCACCTGCGGAAGGAAAACTCGCACAGGCACACGCGCTGCTGCGGGCGCCAAATATAACGCGCGCGCCCCGTCCCCTCAGGCCCCGCGCTCACCCACGAGCTCCGCGTGCACTGAGGCCGGGCTCCGGCGCGGTCGAGCGGCGGGGTGGGAAGGACACGTGTGCCCACTCCGCGGTGCAGGCAACACCTGGAGGCGGGACATGGCGAGGCGTGTGGTGTGGAGCTCCGGGCTCCGCCCAAGCCAGTCAGTCCCCCCTCAGGGCTCTGTGGAGGCCCAGGGCGGCTTTTGTGGTCCCCAGGACCACCGTGACCTACCCGTGGCCATTGCCTCCGGAGCTTCGCGCTGCCCCAGGCTCCGGGCTTGGACAATGTGATTGTGGTTGCCACTCTCCTAGGCTGGCTCAGCAGGGTGCAAGCCACCACCACCTTTCCTCACCTGAAGGCATCCTGATGGGGCTGAGAGCCCACATCCAGCAGGCGAGCCTCAGGGCACAGGGCCATGGTCTTGGCTCTGCACCTTGTTGCCAGCCCCTCACACATATGGCAGCATCACATATGGCTCCTTCTACCAACCGCCACCAATTACCATTTGGACATTCCATCACAGTGTTCTCAAGAAGAAAGATTGCAAACAAACACAAAAAGAATGAAATTTAAAATCTTTTTTATCAGGCTGGAGAGATGGCTTGGTGGTTAAGAGTGCTGCTTCTCCATTGCTCCCAAGTTCAATTCCCAGCAACCACATGGTGACAACTATCTCTAGTGGGATCCAATGCCCTCTTCTGTCTGAAGCTCTCTTCTGACATGCAGGCACACTCGCAGAGTGTTCATGTACATAAATAAATAAATCTTTAAAAATAAAACCTTCTAATCAAGTTAATGTATCCACATCTAGAAGCTAGAAAAGGGTCACAGCAATATTAAAAATAATTCAGAAATAGTAAAGGGATGTACGAGAGTCACAAAATTCACTGGGCAAGATGGTGTATGCCTAGAATCCCAACACTCACAAGGCTGAGGTAGGTGGATTGTCTTGAGTTCAAGACTAAAGTGTGAGACCTTGTATTAGAAAACAAAACAATTGGGGAGGGGATGGAGAGAGAGACAGAGAGACAGAGAGACAGAAGAGACAGAGAGGGAGACAGAGAGACAGAAGAGACAGAGAGACAGAGAAACAGAAGAGACAGAGAGACAGAGAGACAGAGACAGAGAGAGATGGAGACAGAGAGAGACCGAAACAGAGAGAGAGACCTCGATGTCATTTCCTGCACTGATGACAAGCTACTGAAGAATGTGAATGTCTCCTACCAAGCACTGAGATAATGCTAATGACACAATGGGTTTCTTATTAAGATATAATAAAATGTAGATGGAAAAGTAAAAGAATATACATTTATAATAAATAAAAGAGAAATCCTAAATTTGGAAAGCCTAAATTTAGAAGACTGTATAAGTTTAAGTCATAAGGGAGGGGATGAGACAATGTGGGGGAGAGAATAATCAGAATAAATTATATATGTGTATGAAAATGTTAACTAAGAGCAACCAATGAAAAGAGAAAAACAGGTTTATTTTACGATGAAATTGAGGTCCCATATGACACTATATAGCATTTTGTAAATGGATTATATGAATTATCTGCAATAAAAAATCAATTGTTATTAAAGATGTGATTATGTTCATATTAATTTCAAGTGTTTTAAATTCTTTTTATTTATTTGCTTATTTATAGATTGATTTTTTTTGGTTCTTTTTTTCGGAGCTGGGGACCAAACACAGGGCCTTGTGCTTCCTAGGCAAGTGCTCTACCACTGAGCTAAATCCCCAACCCCCTATTGATTGCTTTTTTAAGATAGGGTTTTCCTATGTAGACCAGGTTGACCTCAAAAAGAGATCCACCTGCCTATGCCTCCAAAGAGTTAGGATCAAAAGTGTATACACACACATGAAATTTACATTCTTAAAATGATAAAAACTTACAGCTATCAACTTGGTACAATTATTAAACAGTGATCAAGTGAATAGAAATATCAGAAACACATTTAAGGCATTAGGTTACTGTTGTTAAAAGGATCTTGAGCAACATATATAATTATAATTCAAATCATCCAGGAGATACATTGTGAAAAAAAAACATGAAATTGGGTAAAGATGATTTAAATTTTTCTAATCTATTAAAATTTTAAAGTGCGTTCGATATGAAAACTGTAAGTGATACATTTCACATTTTTGATTATATACCATCTTCAATTTTATGTGCATTCTGCAAATATTGTACATGTTTATTCAGTCTCTTAATATTTCCCCAGGAGTGATAACATTCACAGAAATCATATTGAGTAAACTGTATATGTTGACGTATAATAGAATTGTATTCTACACAGTATAGCATAGATATATGTATACATAACTTCCCATATGTGTGTATATACATATGTAAATGGCTCAAGAAAATTAATATCACTTTATCATTGTGGTATTATTTTCCTCAAAATCCTGAGAACATTGAAATGGCATCCAATACTGACCAGATTGGAAAAAAAAAAAAAAAAGCCAACTCCACAAAGTAAAACTCTTATAAAGAATCTAACGATACTAGCAAAAGAGGCAAAAATATTAAAGTCTCAATGAAATATAAAGCCCAGAAGAAATACTGTATAATATTTTCTCAACACTAGGATAATGTATTTTTGTACAACTATCAATAAAAGGCCTGAATTTTGAAGAATTCAAAAGTAGTGCAGTATAGTTATGCAGTGGTCAATACTGTTGCATACCATTTTACATAACTGCATACACTCTCGTTCTTTTGTTCTGTGGTGTAGCGATGAACTCGGGTAGATTTATGGGGAACCATTGCACTGTACACTTAAACTGGATTAATTTGGGGATGAGTAAGTCATATTTTGTTAAAGTCGCTTTAAAAATAAACCTTTGGATATTAGTACAGCAAGTAATTCTCCCTGGAGGAAAAACCAGACACCAAGAACCTAGACCACTGCTGTCCAGGAGAAATTTCTAGATGATAGAAATATTCTATATCTGCAGTGTTTCTGGCTATGGATTCTGGCTGGCTGTTTGCCTCCTGGTTTGCCTGCTGTGACTAAAGAGGCAGATTTTAGTTCTAAGTTTAGTTCATCTCAAATAGCCATGTGTGACCAGTGGGTGCCATTTGGACAGTGTAGCCACAGAAAACTGAGGCAGTGTAACCAAAGACTCACCTAGGAGTCAGTTGACCTTCTAGAAGGAGACTTGGGAAAACGTTGGCAATGATAGCCTCTTGGGGAGCTCACCTTCACCAAAAGCAAACTGTGAATCCTTTACTCATCTGCAATAGTCAGAATGTAACTGGTCTCACACCCACCCCAACCCTCACCAAAGACACTTGAGAGGGAGCTGAACCCACTGTGTGCTTTAGATTTCAGTGTAGAAAGCAGTTCCTTCAAAGTGGAGCAGACTGAGATTGCCAAGTCCTTTGAGTGGCTCCAGGGACTTGGGCCTGACATGGGTGAGGAGGAAATGAAGAATGACATTGGACAAACATACATGGGGAAGGCTGGGTCCGTGGGCTGGAGAAAATGCAGCATCCCAGAAGCTCAGCATGTTTATTATATAGAGCTGGCCAGAAAGCAGGGCTGTTGCACAGGGAAGCAAGGAGGTGGGCATTACATGCAGATAAACAAGGAGGGGAGGACTATGCATATGTAACTGACAAGGGGCAGATTTAGCTAATCTCAGTAGGAGCAGTCTCTGCAGGGAGCAGTCTTCAGGCTTTAAATATCCAGATGGGGCCAGGGAGAAAGGTAGAGAAGACTTTTTCTGCACACGCTATCAATGTCATCCTGGGAAGGCTTTGGCATGTCTCTGAGCCTCAAGGGGTAAGGGGGCCTTTGCCTTTTCCCCATGGATAAATGGCTTTGGGTCCATGGCATGGTCATATCAGATTTATAGCACACATCCACTTAGGGCTGCACTTCCTCAGGGCTTCCTCTGTTCCCACAGTGAGATCTCAAAAGAAAAACAGAAACCAAACAAACAAAAAATGTGCTCACTGAACTGGTTAATTCCCTAACGTATATGGATCCAGTGTCCTAAATCTAGGACTTCCTCAAAGGCTACAGAAAATCCTGTGGACCTAAAATAAGCAAGGAAAAAAACAAAGAAAAAAGAAAAAACAAAACAAAGACCCTTGTCCCCTCCAAAAAAATGAATGGGAGAAAAAATTATTAAAGGTTTTCATAGAAAATTGTTTAAGAAAAATACATGGGAATTATACTTTAATAGAGTTAGTGTGCTGAGATGTAAGGCCCACTCACAGCATGCAGCATTTGGAAGTCTCAGACAACTTAACAGAAGAGGACTCCTAATTATTCTTTGTGACCACTCTCCACATACTACTCACAGCTTAATACTAAGCTTCATAATTGAGTTGGGGATAGTATTCACCATAGCAGTTAATTGAAGCATTAGTGCACAAAGACACACACACATACACACACACTCACACACACACACACACACACGCACATGCACACAAGACACACACACTCACACACACTCACACACATACACACACACTCACACATACACACACACAAAACACACACAAAACACATACAAAACACACACACTCAGTAGCACACACAAGAGAAATGTATATTCTATGAAGTTTCTTGGCATATTTTTATTTGTAAGCCTCAATGCTGGAGTATTCTTGGTTTTGCATAAAGTGGGGGGAAAAGTCAGGCTTCATTTTCCCCGTTTTGAAATGGCAGATATCTGTGTGTTAAACATACTCTGATGGCTGTCCAGGCTGCCTCGGCCTATTTGACAGCATCCAGGTCACCTTGGTCAGGACAGTGGTTGCTCTTCTTATTGGCAGCTGGTTTGCATCACAAGAGTTTTCCACATCCTTACCAATATTAGAAGTTTGGTGACACAAACAGCTTGACAAACAGTAAAATAATTGTGGTTTTGCCTTTCTGGAGGACATTAAAATTTACATGGTTTGAAAATGGCATTTTTTTCTTAGCATTTAGTCCTGCTTTAGTGCTGTTCAAATGTGGCCATGCAGCCAGCATCCCTTTGCTCCAGGCTCTCAGCACCCCATTCCCGTCACTGATCTGATGCATACTTGGTCCCAGAGATGGACAGCAGAGGGACTTGACACACAGCATCCACTCTGCTCCACTGCTTTGCTTTTTGTAAATTCTTTACAATGGCTATTTCTTGATTTATTATTACTATGAACCTGACTTTTCTTGATATTTTGAGATACGATCTTATTATGCAGCCCAGGCTGGCCTTGATTTCCAAATTCTCTGGCCTTAGTCTTCCACCATTCCCTGATTCTCAGTTTGTTACTAGAGGTAGTTGTATGGCCCCATTTCCAAATCAAATGTTCTTCTGGCTTTATTACTTTGCCCTTTCCACAGACTTTTATTAATTATGCAAAGTAGATGGTGTTTAATGTTTAAATACTAGATATATTAACTCGTCAGTCCCCAAGACAATCCTGTGAATTAAACACACGTTATCATCCTCACTGTGCAGATAGGGGAATTGAGTCACACAAAGGTAAAATAACTTCTCCATGGTTGAAGATCCAGTGGGTGTGAGAGCCAAGCTTTGAGTCCAACTACAAAGTAGATCGACCTATAATGGGTTGGCCTGTGCTGGCATTTGTGTATATTCAAATGCTAAATTCTGTACCCTAAGGTCTGGTTGCTCCAAGACAAGGAGATCCTCATGTATACCAGATTTTTTTTTGCCTCCTAAGTTATCCCTGATTGGTTAATAAAATCCGTACAACATGGGCTGGGCAGAAGAGAGGGGACGGAGCAAAGTTTCCCTGCCCTGGGGGCTCAGGCAGGGTCCATGAGGAGAAGGAAAGGACATGGAGGGGAAGGAAGGAGACACCACCCCAAAGGGTAGGTGGATCGTGAGTGTATTACCATGAGGGCAGCCTGTCAGAACAGGAGTGACCCAGGCAGAGCATGGCAAGCAATACCTCAGGGTTATGGACAGGGAAGCAGAAAAAATAGCACAGAGGGTTGATGTCTGCCCAGCTCTAGTACTTTAAGGCTTATTCTAAATCTAAAAGTTTTGTGTCTTTTATTTGGGAAATAATGATCTACGGTGGGGTAGAAACCCCCTAATAATATTTACTGTAGCAATGGCCACTCAATTATTGTGGTATTTTAAATATAACACACATTGAATTTCACAATTCATATGCAAGGCTTTTTATGTTTCCAATGTGACTGTACACCTGAGGTCATGTCTAGGTATAGAGACAGAACATGGCAGAAATACCTAGGACATTTTAAGGTCATCACACTGACCACATGAAAGCCACAGGCTATACAGACTATGATGGATGAGGAGAAGGCTTAGTGCTCTCTGGGAGTCCCCTTGCCTAGTCTTGGGATAAGACTTCCAGTAAGCCAAGACCATATTCCTCTTTCATTTCTCAAGGAGCCAGGGGTAGACCCACATATATGATTTCTTTGCCTGCAGGGTTTTTTTTTTCCAAGCGCTGCCCTGTTTGAGGACTTGGCAAAGGTAAGCACCATCAGAGGAAGGCCAGCACATTAATTCTGTATAACTCTGCTGTGACAGCATGTACCTATCAAGTACTGGAAGCCTTGCTGGAAAGATTAATCAACCTCTAGGATCAAAAGGAAACAACCCGAGGGCCATATGGCTGTAAAGCAAGTCTGAAACCATAGCCCAGTATGGAAGTTCAGCCTTGGATCTTACATCAAACAGCGATAGCATCCAAAAGAAAAATGAAACTGAAATGGCAAGGTGACTGGTAATGACCTCATGGCAAGGATATCTAAGTCATATGGAAAGATCCCAGTGCAAAGACACATGTCCACGAAGCTTTCACCAAGAATCCCTATTCTGTGTTCTACAACATTACATACACACAGAAAGAATACTCATTTATGGTCACCTATGGGCATTGATTCTCTGGGAATCTGACTTTGAGATTGACATAGATGTATAAAGGTGTTTGACAAGTGCTCTTGGGGACCAAGGCTGTGACAAAGAGGAGAGAAGAGGATGGGGCGGAGAGCACTCTGGCTCTAATGCAGTCACAAGGGTATGCAGGCAGCCCTGTGTGGGGCTCAGGAGCTGGCCTGACCCTGAAGTCTTAGCCTGCACTGGACCAAGCAGGAGGCCTGGCTTTAAGTCTCCATTGGCTAAGGACGAGTTTCCTGGTCAGAACCCAGTTACCACATTGTAACCACATAGCCATCCCTTCTCCATTATCATTCTTCCTGAATTTCCAAGTCCTATCGTGAGGATATTTGGGGCTCCACTCTGATCTTTTACTCATAGCAAACATAAAAATCAGGTGGATGGGCATGGAGTGGAATGGCCTAAGGTTAGGCTAAACCTCAATTTTAATGGGTCCATAAGTTCAGGAGGGAGTCCATTTGGCATTGTCATCTGTGGCTTCTGTGTTCTTATCCCGGGTGAGCTGACTCTGTGATACGATGCCACCTCACCTCACAGATATCAGGGTGAAAATCATGTATGACTTTTCTGGGAAGAACTCTGCCTTTTCCTACCATCTGGAGTTATACAACATCTCTATGCACAGCTCAGAAGAGAGGGATGGAGATTGTGGAGGCCTTAGAAGTTGAGGATCTTTTCTGATATAGGCACATATTTTTTCCTATGTAATTTTTCCCTTGCTCTTTCCCTAATGATGGCTGACTTCATTCCTGGCCTGAAGTAAACTGGATTCCAAGGTTTTGGATTAGAGAAGCCCCCATTTTTGAGATGACAGGTCCAGCAAGGGATCCCACTGCATATAGGTTCCTATTCCCAAGGAAGTTGTTGCTGCAGAATCACAGCATGGGGGCAGCAGCACAGGATATCTCCCAGCTTTCTCTCCTGCACCTGCTGCAACTGTAATAAGGCTGTTTGTTTGTTTGTTTGTTTGTTTGCTTTTTATTGGAAATACCTTAAAGCTGGTCAGAGTTAATACATGCCTTTAATACCAGCACCCACAAGGTATTTTTGTTTTTGCTTTTGTTTTTGTTTAATTTCATTTCATAATTTCTGTAATTGTTGTTAGGATTCTTATTGTTTTCTTTGGTAATTCCCTCTAGCTATTCAATTTTTATATAGAATGTAAAGCCATGCTCTGCATGGTCCTCTTATTCATGTTAAGGATTTTATTCTTACCATCAATGCCACAGATGAACACAATACTTACATTCAAATCAGGGAAACAGGCATAAAGAAGAGAGGTATGTTGTTTGGTGTCAGGTAAGCAGGCAATCAGGAGTGTAGGATGGCTTCCCAATGTTTTGTATTAGGTAAGCTTCTGTTATTGAGATGAAAGGCCTCTGCTGAAACCTTCAGTTGAGTAACAGAGAGCCTGTAAAGACTGAAAGAGTGGTTGCACCTTGAAGGTGAAGGCTGGCCCTTCAGTGCCTCTGCAGCCAGAGGCAGAGTAATTTTGGGAACACAAGAGCACTTGGCCAGAGATCATAGGGGACTACATTTTGGTTGAGCCCTGAGACCTGGATGAGCAGAGGCTTCCACAGTTTTGAAAAGGGAAGCAGAGTCACATAGATGCGAGGGAACAATGGATCTGTGATCTGCATGTTATCCACTTCATTAATCTTTGCAGTGTACATCATATATGTAAACGACAAGGGCATCCTACTTTATCACATCTAGTCTCTCTAGATATAAAGCATGTGCAAGTGTAAACACAGTAGAGTTAGTTCAGCAATACATTGTGTCCCATTTTGTTAAAGAACTTTATTTTATTTCTATTTATATATTTTTTCTTTTTCACTTTACGTTCTGCTCACTGACTACTGATAATTATTCTCTCCCACAATCCTTCCCCAATTCTCCTGGCACAGTCTTCTCTGAGTGTATGAGGGCCAACTGTCTCAGTACCTCCCGTCTTTTACCAAAGCCTTACCTGGGGGCATTGTTGAGGATGCTGGTTTTGAATGCCTTGGACTTGGCTTTCTTCATGCTCCAGTTTGCTGGCTTTGAGAAGTTTGTGAAGAACTGTCTGTGAACTTGGTACTTCATCCAGATGGTACACAAGAGGCAGTGGTTTTGTTAATATTTTTGAGAGAATATTTCAATCAAACCTCTCCTACTAATATCCTAACAATGACAAAGGTAATGGGAGGCTACACATCTATTTCATTAGTTTTCAGTTCTTCTCAGACCAGCAGTGTAGAAGCCCACAAAGCTGGCAAAGTGAAGTGAGGTCACGCAGGGGTCCTAAGAGCACAGTCCTACTTTCTTAGAGTAACTCCTAGGGACTTACCATATCCATACACCCATAGCTCCATATGCACTGGACCCCAGCGAAGTGCTCAACATTCATTGCTTTTGTCACTCAGTTTGCCACAAATGTTAGAAATCTGAAAAGTTCAGCAAATTTGAAGGTTTGAATAAGTCCCAGTGACTGGAGTAAGCTCAAACAGTCTGTGACAACAAAGAACTGATTAAGTATCCAAGAGAGAAGACCCTCACCAGGATCGTAGTCCTATTCCAGTAAGAAAATTTAATAATAAGGCTTCAGGTGAAAAGATAAATTAGGAGGTCTAGGCCAAATATTTTGTCCTCTGCCCTCAGGGTTGCAGCCATTCTGTCAGCCTTTCCTGGCCTCTGTCACAGGATCAGAGTTCTCACCTGGAAGCAGGAATATCTGGAAGGCACATAATACATATCCACAGACGACTCTTTGGGTATAAACTGACAGGCAACTTCAAGGCTTAAAGTCATTCTCTCTCTCTCTCTCTCTCTCTCTCTCTCTCTCTCTCTCTCTCTCTCTCTCTCTCTCTCTCAGCTTGAGGCTGCACACACTTTGCATTCTTTTGTGCACTCTGCCTTTTTTATTGCAGTTTTCTTTTCTCAAACTCCCACAATCATGCACACGACTTTTCATTATCCTTTCACGCACACACACACTCTTCATACACACCTCACACATATCTCACACACACCACATGCACTCTCCTGTCACTCACACCCACACTCTTCATACACACCTCATACATATCTCTCACACCACATGTACTCTCCTGTCACGCACACACACACTCTTCATACACAACTCATACATATCTCACACACACCACATGCACTCTCCTGTCACGCACACACACACACTCTTCATACACACCTCACACATATCTCACACACACCACATGCACTCTCCTGTCACTCACACACACAATCTTCATACACACCTCATACATATCTCACACACCACATGTACTCTCCTGTCACGCACACACACACTCTTCATACACAACTCATACATATCTCACACACACCACATGCACTCTCCTGTCACTCACACACACAATCTTCATACACACCTCACATTCTCTTCTCACTCATTCTCACATGCTCTCCTCATGCTCTCTCCCTGGCTCTCATATTTGTTCTCAGACTCGCTCTCTCATTAGCTCCCTCATTCACTCTTCACATTCTCTCTCCACTCACTCTTCACATGCTCTTCTCATGCTCTCTCATTCGCTCTCACATTTGTTCTTACATTTGCTCTGTCATTTACTGTCTCATTCACTAGCTCATGTTCTCTCTTATTTACTCTTCACATGTTCCGTAGCCTTTCTCTTGCCCCAGTCCTTTATTAATAATCCAAAAGCAGGTAGAAAAAAGACATTGTGTAATCATTGCCAAATCAAATGCAAAGAATGACTACATCTCACCAAGAACTAAGAATTACAACTGTTCTCCAAAGTTTCAGGCTTCCCCCTATACCCAGACCTGTGGCCAATATAATAATAATAATTGTAAACTTATCATTATTTAAACTTTAACTCTTTACTTTTATACTTCAGAGACCAAATAATAATTGTAAACTTATCATTATTTAAACTTTAACTCTTTACTTTTATACTTCAGAGTCCAAAGCTCCGAGATCAGCTAATTGCATTTTCCTGTGACACTCTAATGATAAATGACATAGGCAAAACTGCCAGGCAGTGGCCAGAAAGAATCAAGGTAACCCTTAGCACACTAATTCCACTAGCGTCCTGTTCCTTGCACACAATGACTCTCATAAGGGTTCCAGTAGTTAGACTTAGTTTACTAGTATATTATTTTATATATTCTATACTTCCTTAACTAGTCTATAATATTATGTTAAACTTACTTCCTAACTTCAATAACTTTTTCCTTTCTTGGGGTCCCAATGTTGGCTCTAATTCATTTTCTCTTATTTTCTTCAAGCTGTCTTTGCAAGTCAAACCCTAATCTGGAACTACAATTCTGCAGTTATTACATTTTTTCCAAGATGAGAACACACAGTATCCACCTGGGCCACTAGGGCTGTGCTGTGCTGTGCCCCTATGCATCAATTTCCAATTGTCTAAGAATCATAACATCAAGGAACATCTAGTTTCACAGAATTCACCAGAGCAGAAGGAGAAAGAAGTAGGAAAGTCAGATATAATACAATAATTGTGCACACCAAGGCAAACTGATAGGCAGTCCCACACAAATGAAATCTATACAGCCGTTGTCCAGGGCTAAGGTTTGGAGAAATGGAAACAACCAGTTTTGACAAAAAGCTACTGCAGGCTACTGAGATGTCTCCATTGTATGTTGTCCCCAGCATTAGCCAGAACTCAGACAACAAAGGGAGGTCAAAAGGATACAGATTGGAAAGGAAGAAGTCAAAATATCACTGTTGCAGAGGATAGGGTAGTATACATGGGACACCCCAAAAGTTACAACAGAGAACTCCTAAGCCTGATAAACAACTTCAGCAAAGTGGCTGGGTATAAAATTAACTCAAACAAATCAGTAGCCTTCCACTACACAAAAGATAAACAAGCTGAGAAAGAAATTAGGGAAATGACACCTTTCATAACAGTCCCAAATCATATAAAAATACCTCAGTGTGACTTTTATCAAACAAGTGAAAGATCTGTGTGACAAGAACTTCATGATATGAAGAAAGAAATTGAAGAAGATCTCAGAAAATGGAAAGATCTCCCATTCTCGTGGGTTGGCAGTATGAAGATAGTAAAAATGGCCATTTTCCCAAAGTGACCTACAGTTGCAATGCAATCTCCATCAAAATTCAATTCCAATTCTTCATAGGGTTGGATAGAACAATTTGCAAATTCATTTGGAATAACAAGTAACGCAGGATAGCTAAAACTATCCTCAACAATAAAAGGACTTCCCTGGGAATCACCATCCCTGAACTCAACCAGTTTACAGAGCATTAGTGATAAAACTGTATGGTATTGGTATAGAGACAGGAAGATAGACCAGTGGAATAGAACTGCAGACCCAGAAATGAACCAGCACACCTATGGTCCCTTGATTTTTGACAAAGGAGACAAAAGCATCCAGTGGAAAAAGGATAGCATTTTTAGCAAAGGGTGCTGGTTCAAATGGAGGTCAGCATATGGAGGAGTACAAATCATCCCCTTCTTATTGCCCTGTGTAAAGCTTAAGTCCAGGTGGATCAAGGACCTCTACATCAAACCAGATCACTCAAACTAATAGAAGCAAAAGCAGGGAAGAATCTTGAACACAAGGACACTGGAAAAAATTTCCTGAACGAAACACGAATGGCTTATGCTCTATGATCAAGAATAGACAAGTGGGACCTCATAAAGCTACAAAGCTTCTGTAAGACAAAGGACACTGTGGTTAGGACAAAACAGCAACCAACAGACTGGGAAAAGACCTTTACTAATCCTACAACTGATAGAGGGCTAATATCCAAAATATACAAAGAACTCATGAAGTTGGACTGCAGGGAGACTAATAACCCTATTAAAAATTGCAGTTCAGAGCTACACAAAGAATTCATAGCTGAGGAATATGGAGTGGCTGAGAAGCACCAAAAGAAATGTTCAACATCTTTAGTTATGTGGGAAATGCAAATCAAAACAACCCTGAGATTCCACCTCACACCAGTCTGAGCGGCTAAGATAAAACACTCAGGTGACAGAAGATGCTTTTGCGGATGTGAAAAAGAGGAACACGCCTCCATTGTTGGTGAGATTGCAGACTGGTACAACCATTCTGGATATCAGTCTGGAGGTTCCTCAGAAAATTAGACATTGCACTAGCTGAGGACCCAGCTACACTTCTCTTGCACATATACCCAAAAGATGCTCCAACATACAACAGGGCACATGCTCAACCATGTTCATAGCAGCATTATTTATAATAGTCAGAAAATGAAAAGATCCCAGATGCCCTTCAACAGAGGAATGGAAACAGAAAGTGTGGTACATCTACACAATGGACTACTACAGATATATCAAAAACAATGACTTCATGAAATTCATAGACAAAGAGAACGAACTAAAACATATCCTCGTGAGTGAGTTAACCCAATGACAGAAATACACACATGGTATGCACTCATTGATAAGTGGATATTAGCCCAAATGCTCAAATTCTCCAAGATTCACAGACCAAATGAAATTCAGGAATATGACCAAAATGCTGATTCTTCACTCCTTCCCTTAAAGGAGAAGAAGAATCCCTATTGAAGGGATAGGGATGCAAAGTTTAAAACAAAGCCTAGAGGAATGTCCATTCAGAGTCTACTCCACATGTGGCCTATACATATACAGCCTTCAAACTAGATAAGGTGGATGAAGCTAAGAAGTGCAGGCTGATAGGAACTGGATATAGATGTCTCCTGAGAGGCACAGCTAGATCATGTCAAATACAGTGGCAAATGCTAGCAGCAAACCATTGAACTGAGAACCGGACCTCAGTTGGAGGAATTACAGAAAGATTGAAAGAGCTGAAGGGACTTGCAACCCCATAAGGACAACCATGCCTGCCAAGCAGAGTTCCCAGAGACTAAACCACTACCCAATCACTATACAGGGACTGTGCCATGGCCTCATCTGCATGTGTATCAGAGGATGGTCTTCTTGGGCACAAATGGAATGAACAGCCCTTGGTCCTGCCTAGGCTGGGAAAGTGGATGGCTGGTGAAGGGAATACTTTTATAGCAGAGGTGGAGGGCGATGGTATTCAGACTTATTTCTGGAAAACAAGGAAGGAATAACATTTGAATTCGAAATGAAAAATATCCAACTAAAAATCAACAACAACAAAATGGTATTTTGAGCTTTGAATCAAAATAAGCCACAGTCAGGAAACAGAGAATTGTATGCCTATGGTTTTCTTCAAATATGCTCAGGGGCCAGGTAGGTTCTGGGTCCAGGCTGGACCAAGTAAGTTCCTGCCACTGACTGCTCTTCTATTCCTTGTTTCCAGAGGCACCATGCAGATTAATATTGGACCAGAGATGTGAGCAGAGCTGGTCAGAAGTGGCTTTCTTTCCTGTGGTCTCAGGATTATCTGCATTCCTGGGTGTTCAGCATTTTCTGCCCCGGGATTTGGGTTCAGGATTCCCGATGGCTTTAAACTCCCTTATACCATGTTTATATGTCCTGGGAGGTGTTACAGAAAAATTAATGTTTATCCTATTAATTTGGTCAAAACTGTCATCGACAGAGTATAATTTAGAGGTAACTATATATTTGACAGCAAGCATACACAGTGGGTAATGTATGCATGATGAAGGTGAAATTCAGAGTTGGAAACACAGTGCACAGTCACTGTATAAATGCCTGTGAAGCTCAGTCTGACTGGGAAGTGATTTGATGCCCAGTCCCCATGAGAATTCGAGATCCATCCCTCCCTGATAGCTGTGGGACTTCAGATGTTGACACTAATGATCAATAAAGAAGGTTCTTAAGAGTGAAGAGTTTGAGATTACTCCTTTATTGACCAGAATACAACCAATTTACTTGATAGTAACCAGATGCAGGTAGTCAATATATACAGTGTATATCCTTATCAAAATAGAAAAGCAAATGAACAAAACAACAACAACACATAAATAACAAATCTTCAAATGAACAGAAGGAAAACCAAATAACCAAAACAATTAAAAATTAACCAAACTTTAAATAGAAGAATTGCGCTAAGCATTCTTTTGCTGCTCCTTTTGCAGAATAGACTTATAGCCTGTGGCTTGCCTTGGAGACATAGTAGACAAGCAGTTAGTGATGGTAACAATCTTTTCGAGAGGAGGGGAAGTAGGTCTGTTTTGTTGGAGTGGGGGTATTAAGGAAAAAGCCTACCAATGCTGAGAATAAATGATATTACAGACTTTGTCACAAAGTCTTTCCAATATTGTGAATTGATCTCCACGAAACTCTTCTGGGTGACCCATCAGGACAAGTACAAATTTACACGTGCACAGTCTTTCTGGATGACCAGCAGCTCTTGATTGATGTGCATCAGCACTTCTCTGCGTCCCTCAAAAAGTGCACACTTTTTGGAGATGCTGAGGTGAAAGTACGGCCTATTCAATCCAAAGAAGTTAAACTAAAGGAGGAAAATGCAGTCCACAATTGCTATGGACACTACAGATGAGACGCAATAGTGGTGTATTTGCTGTGCACACTTAGTTCTCCTCCTGTAGCACTTCTCTCCAAGGGAGATCTTGTCCTGGACTGTGTTATGTTCGAGTTTCTGCTGGAGAATTTCAGACCTAGCAGAGCAAGGGAATAAAGAATTATTGAGTGGTTGTCAATTCAGCTCTCCCTCTTACATCAGCTCTATTCAGTTGGACAATCCAGCATGACCTGTCAGCTGAGGTCAGTCCCTGCATCCCCAAGTGACATAGAGTACCTACGCTTGGATTTATATCTCAGCTTTTAACACTGCTAGAATTTGAACTGTGGACTATGCACTGTGCTGGGATTAAGAGAAAAATGAGCATATTTCCCCACTGGTCCAGGTATATGACATTGAATAATAACATTGTAGCTGGGTCTGAATCTGAGTTCAAGAGTGGTATGAGCAACCTAGAATACCATGTGGATTCCTTCTGGAGAACATGCCCAGAATTGAGGTGAAATTTCTGATTATGTTAGCACTGAAGGAACCCGTCTAGTTTCCATTTGTAACCACTGTATCTGCAAATACACAGAGAAGCCATCTCACATCAGATCCATGGGAATTGCATAGATCCTGTAATCACTGAGAATGTGCTCCATGCAAATCTTCCCAGCGTACACACGGACATTAAAGGTGCTTTTGATGTAGAAACAGAATAGCACCCCTGTAAGTCTATGGCTAGTGTAAGGCAATTTGTGAGAGGACAGAAGAGAAAATGTCCTCAGATCTTTCCTGAGAGATCATAGGAAGAAAGGAGTAGAACATAGCAAGAAATACAGAGGATCATATATATTGTTTCATGGGCAAAATTCACATGAACTGTACCAGAACAATACTCTGAGTAGCTCCTTAGCTGCCTGAGGCTGAAATCCAGGTGGGGTGGTCATCCACCCAAAAAGGGTATTTATATAGGGAAGGATATTCAAATGGCTTCTTCCAGCCTATGTTCCTACCTGAACATTAATGCTTAATGTAAAGATTCCCCAGGATTCACTGGAGGTATAAAAACAAATGTTGAGTGTAATATGTACATAGTGGCCAGAGCCCATAGACAGCTCAGTCAGTGATGTGCTGTCCTCCCATAAACCGTCATAGACTCAGGGTTCTTTCCCCATTAACAATCTGGCTTAGCAAGTCCCAAAGGTTGTGTAGAGCTGTCTTGTTGCTCAGCAAAGGATCATATGTTGGTGGTGGACTAGACTCTTGTTCTTGTTCACTCTTTCAGACTTTCCCCAAAGTGTGCAACTTCTTCTAATCGGAGCTGTCTTTACCATAGCCTGAGTGACTTCATGCCCAAAGCTAGAATCATAGGAAATCTCCATAACCAGGATCCAAATCAACAAATTTTCTCCCCGTAATGTGATTGTTCCAGAGATAATTTGAATAAGTAAGTAAAAGCTTGCATGGATTATCTCACACTGAATCAGAATCTATGGAAGGGCTCCATCGTATGGTACACTTTCACTCCTTGGCTGATGGACGTCTGGATAGATTCTCCTTCAAGGTTACTCTGGGACCACTACAACACTGATGCTCCCTAGTTGCAATGGCAATACCTACTCCTTGTTGTGGAATCACTGGGTTAACTAAAACTTCTGTTCCACTTTCTGAACATGGCTTCTCATAGGGCTACCTGTTCTTACACTGTCAGACCCATTTGAAGCTCATCATTTCTCCTAACCCATTGAGGCTGAAATTAACTGAGAGAAAATGATGTTGATCGACACTTGCAGAATGCTACACAGATAACATAGAGGAGCGCTTTGGATTATCTGTGCACCTAAAGGGATTCCTGAAACTGCCCTGTTCTTGCACCACAGCATAGCTATGCGACTTTTTCTGGATGACGATACAATTCCAAGCAACTCAAATTCTCAATGAATAAAATCCAAGCCAAACTCCCAGGGGAAGTTGTAGTTGCCAAGGTAGCTCGAAAGTAATGGTAGCAGGCAATGAGGAAAGCAACCTTGGAGAAGACACAGTGAGTGACATAACCTTCCAGTGGGCTTTCACAATTCACAAAGAACAGAGAAGCCGCATAAACTCATGGATTTTATAGAGAAGCCTTGCACTTACCGCCCTGTACTCCATTCCTTTGATGTGCTCCAAAGGATTTCAATGCAGATCAGTAGTTTTGCCCCTAATCACTTGAAAATCTAACTTTACAGGTGTTTTTGTGTCCTCTTTTTGGGGGTTGCATTTCTAAAGGATTTTATTGTCCTGCTTCTACACCATAACAAAAAGGGACCTGCAAGCTCTAGGCCTGTACCATTTGTTACCCCTGTGAAAAACGACTCACTTGAACATATTTCCACTCCTCCCCCAGACTTCACAAGATAATTCTGTTCTGAAATTTTTGGAAACAGAATAAATTAGTAATTTAAGTGTCCTTTTGCTGTACAGAGCTAGATGGAGATGCCAAATGACTGGGCAGCTCTATTTCATGTTTCATGGATGTAAAGTGAACGCTTAGAGTACTTTTCTCTCATGAAACTTGGAAATAGAGGGAAACACATGTTCACTACTGAAAACATACACACACACACACACACACACATATACCCACACACACACCACACACACACACACACACACAAACACACACACACACAGACATACACAGATACTCACTTGCACGCACAAATGAAAACTTTGATCTTGTGCAGCACATTTCCTGTTGAGTGAGGAATTACTGGGAACAATGCTGTGTACAAGTCTCTTAGACTCAAGCAGGCTGTGCTGCCCTGGCCTGTACTCATTTCCACTTCAGGAAACCTTTCTATGCAGATACTTGCTGGTCCGACAAGTAAGTTACATGTTCTGCACAGATAGCCTAAACAACACAACATCAAATCCCCAAGAGAGAGATTTCTAGGAAAAGACTCCATCAAGCGCTATGCTGACTCATCATAGGCCCCTCACTAAAACTACCCTGTTTCCTTCATAGAAGACTTTGGAAGCATCAGAGAAGACAGTAACTAATGGTCAGTTCCCAGGAACTTTTCATCACATTAGAGTTCATGTGATATTAAAACAACCTCAATGTCAGTCAGAAAAAGGCTAAATATATAACATACAGTGAATTTTCTGGAATGCAGCACTGTGTACAATATTGAGAGGGAATCTATCCTGTGAGAATGCAGTGCCCATGATATAGTCAGCAAAGAAATGTCAGCAGAGGGATGCACTCTAGGATTCCATGCAAGATCATGGTGAAGCCAATAAGACAATCCAGAATCTTCCCGGGCGATAACTCTGTTCAGGTAAAGTGAAGAAATCTAATCCTTATTTTTAAAATAGCTGAATGGTTTAAGAATGTGTTGAGACAAATAAGAGAGGGGGCTCCACTTGGAACTGGACGAATGATGCAAAGACTGCTGGCCAGCACAAAAAAAGGAAGCTTCATGTTTGTTGAGAGACCTAGGCTTAAAGGACTAAGTTAGATAATGACTGGACAAAACTGCATGTCATGAACTGGCCTCCCCGCATGCTCCCTAAGATGCAGGTCAGCACAGCAATGCACCTTTCTTGAGAATTGGGGGTATATACTGATAACTTTGTTCTTGATGTCTCAAATCTCTCATGGCAACCCTCAGCCTTTGAGAAACCTTTTCCACATCCTTGCTCTTCTAACCAGCTTCAGACTGTAAGGCCCAGTTATGAACTCTGCAGGAGCACTCAAATAAGACAGGACTGACATGCTGATACACAGGCTCTGTAGTTACCCAAGATCTATGAAGCATGAAGTCACCATCTTCATATACAGGGACATGAGGGGAGGAAGAACAAAAGCCACCACAAATGAAAATGAGAACCATTTCTTTGGCATTTCCACCAGGCTCTCCTCCTTGAAAACTACTTACTTCCTGAGTCTCACACGAACCCTGTAAAAAAAATGAGCTCCAGGCTTTTGCTTCATCCCTCAGAGCCCTGTTCTAGTCTAAAGAGGGGCTCCCACATAGCACCCTCCATACATAATGGCATGTAGTGCTGTGCTGTGTGATCAACCTATCTCTCTTAATGAAGTGCAGATTCTCAAAGAGCAGGAGCATTTGCTTTCCAAACATGCAGTTTCTTGAAAAGGGGCTATCTCAACAGAGGGCCTTGTAAACCATCACATGAATGAACACTTGGATGAGACCTAGGTCAGGACATGGATCCATCAATAGACAGTTACATTGGTTTGTCTATGTTTATGTTAAGACATGAGGACAACCTGACCATGAGGCCTAACCCTACCTGCTGTTGCTTGGCACTTGGGTCACAGATGTTCATTCCGGCCTCTTCACAGAGCCTCTTTGCCTCCACAGAGGATGCTGGCAGTTCAGTCTGCTCCACCAGCAGTTCTCTCTTCTCATTCAGCAAAATCTGTATATTGTTCTTCAATTGAGCTTGTTCACGCAGGAGCTGGGATTGCCTGATGCTGAACCACAAACAAAAAATGGTAAATCCCAGCCAGCTTCTATTTGCCTGTCACTCCTGCAAGTCCAATCATCCCTTCAAGGGTCCTCATCCTCAGAAATCCCCAGAATAGAGCCACACTATACAAGTTAGCACCAATTAGAGGAGGTCAAATCCAGAGGGCACATTCCACAAGAATCAAAGTACTTCTGAAAATCCTGACATTAAGACGGTTTATATAAATCAAGGAAGAAGAGATGGTCCATAAGGGAGCTCGTATGTCCATGGTATGGTGAAGCCATCTTCACGTTGTGGGGAAAGCCCCTCTGAGGGCTAGTTGAAGACCCAATAGCTATACAATCTTGCCATGTGTTTCTCATGGATCACAGATCTTTAAATCTCCTGTCAGAGTCCTAGAGATTCAGAGTTGATTGATATTCCCATCAAGGTGCAAACCATTTCTATCTAGAGGATCTTTAACGGGGAAAATAACAATTGGAGGGTCTTCTACACCCTTCACATGTACAACTGAGTCCAAGAGCTACAAATCTAAGACCCTTGCCAGGAGGCAGCCTTCTTGTTAAGAGTCAGACACTACAGAACCAGAGCCCTGACTTTTGTTAAAGTCATACAGGACAGAAGCATTCCCTGCCTAGTGCTGGATTCTCATCTCTGTCAGCGACTCACCGGTAGGAACTGTTCACTTGTATGAGCTCCTTGTACCTCTCCATGGCATCACTTATTGAGTTGGTCATCATTTGCATAGCCATCATTCTCATCTCATGTTCAGATTGAAGGACTGGCAATTCGACATGCAGCCTGGGTTAGGCCAAAGGAACAAATAATGTTTTGAACTCACGATTTCAGAATTAGGTGAAATGTAAATAAAAATATATAATAAAAAATTTCAAATTCAAGGAATGGTGGAAGGGAAGAAAATGGCAAAGTCAAAAACCAGACCAAAACCCAACAGTGAGACTCAATCCACAGAAAATATTTCTATGTAAATAAGCAAACATTTGTTTTGAAATAAGGACTCCTTGGAATCCTGAGAGATATGGTTCTGCAAAGACTCACTATATAGGAGGGGGCAGAGCCTGAGAGCTGCCTGTTTGGGAATAACAACAGTCAAGACCACAGTGACCATTTCTAGGTCACAATAAACAATCCCTGGATAGTTAAAAAAATAAAAAACTAAAGATCAAAGCAGGTGAAACAAATTAGTTAAAATCAGACTGTTCTATTATTTAAACTCAGTATGTACCACATACTTGCTCCTTCAAAGTATTTGTACTGGTTAAGTTTATTATCCTGGGCACAGGAAAACAGAGTCACAGTACCAGTTGGAGGGACCTGACCTTCAAGAGCTGGCAAGGTTAGCATGATGGAATTGACTAGTTCAGGAAGAAGATTCCTCCAGTCCGTGCCACAGCTTTGGGCCCAAGAGAAAGCTGTGATGACATTTCTCTTGTTTTGAAAGCAGGTATACTCAATCCTTGGTTTCTATCGTTACATGAATTCCCAGAGGGCATAACTAAGTTTGACAGGGAAGAGGATTTATAGCACCTCCTCCCCTCGGGAGAGTCCTGTGTGCCACCAAGGTATACAGAAGGAGCAAAGTGCTCTTTTGATCAGTGTGGGCCTCCACGTACTCATCACTATCATGACCTGCAGAGTGTTGATCAAACAAATCCTCAGACCCCATCAAAGGTCCCAGACGTCCTGATCCTGAGTAAACACCACATATACTTCCACATACATACATAGCAACCCATATCCAAACACATTTAGAATGCCAACTACATGCATGGAGGTGCCATAGAATCAGAGTATAATGAACAAAATCAGAGGAAAGAGTGATGACGTGCAGGCATTTCATTCACACACACTTGCAGCAAGTGTGACCAGGTCCTTCTAGCTGTTGAGAGAACCAACGCTAATCCAAGAGGCTCGGGGTCAAGTACAAAAGAGGTTGACCCTAAACACACAGCACCTAGCTTATCTCACAAGCAAATGCCTGCCAAAGCTCCTTAAAATCCAGGATGAGAGGTGAAACTTTCTCGTGCTATGAGTAAATCTTGAGGTAGCAGAGAGAGAGCACAAGACAGTGAACAGGTTACTGGGCATAATGACTACCTGTGGTCCCACTCATCATAGATATAAAGGTCCAGGAATTGATAAAGTTCATCCCTCTCGAATTGACACTTCTGGATTTCAAATTTGAGTTCCTCCAGTTCCTTTAGACGCTCCTCTTGCTGACTGATGACACTTTGGGATGACGCCTTCCTACCAAAACCTGTAGATAGATAAACCCAACTTAATTTGCATATTTGAACCAATGGACAGAATAGATCATTCTGAATCCGAAAAGGAGGTTGAGGAAGGGGAAATGGTAGGGACTGGGTGAATCCCTGAAAGAACAGAAAAGCTTTCTTAAATGTTGATTCTTAAGCTATGTCCCTCTTCCCAACCTCTAATGCCATACACGTGCCACACTCACTATTACACAATCACCGGCACTGAAAGTTATAATCTGACTGAGACATAAACATCTGCGACATTGTTATATCAGATGTGGTGCAGATAATCCTGGAGTTCATAATGATTTCATAATGCTTAGCACCATCAAGCTCTAACCAAGTGTGGTCCAGCCCAAAATGTCTGAGAACTCAATTCATGACTAGGGGTGCATCCTTCTTTGTTCTCGCCATCAGAGACTTATGTAACCTACAGTAATCTAGAGGATGAAGTGCTTCAACTCCCAAACATGGATGGTCACATTGTTAATCTCACAGTGCCTCCTCCTGCCATTAGTTGACACTCACAGTTAAAAAGCTTCAAGAAAAGACACTGAAGTCTTACAACTTTATGGCTTTCTCTCAAATTAAAGATCAGGAACTCCTGCCTCTTGGTTTGCCTTTGAAAAATCCCAAGGCTCCTGCTTGTAAGGCCTAGTCTTAGAAGGCACATCTCAAACCTACCTCCTTGAGGATGTTCCCCAACTCAGCCCACGACTCACCAAGCCTTCCCCAGAATAGTTTCCTCCTTCCTGTTTCACTAGAGAGGGGTTGAGCTTCCCTCTGACCTGGTGCGGTCTCTCCTTGATCAACACTTTCCTTCCGAAATAGCCTGAGCAGCTGGCGAAACATGCCTGCTTGTGAACCCAAAGGGAACTGAAGTAATATCCCAAAGGCAGTTGGTGTCACCACAACACTGGTGACATCACAGAAGATTCTAGGGATCTCTTAGATACAATAGAGTGTTCAGTGAACGTCTTACTGGTGATGTCACTGGAAAATTCTATGGCCTACCTACTAACAAGCTCTCCCCACACTGATGAATTTCTGTGGGGACCCTTTCCTCCAGTCTCTCATGTGTCACTGGGAATACCATTTGGCAACCTCTATTTCAAAGCTAGATATGTCTCTCTGCTTCATTAGAAGTCAACAATGCTTTTGCTGGGGAGGGATGCTTACAACCCTGAATTGGAGAACAGATTTTCTTTAGCACCCAAAACTCTAGGGACCAAGGAGGAGGGAGATTTTTCTTAAAAGTAAAATCTACTTCTCGAGACAATGCATGTGACACACATTTCGATTCCTGAGCTTTTCCCTTTTTCTGGAGGCCAATATATTTCTTCTATACCTCTGAGTGTATAAAACCTGGAAATATTTGCTTACTGTGCAGTCCTTGAAAGCCGACATTGTTTCCATTTACATATCCATGTATTTCACAAAATCAATGGTCTATAATCCTATTTTTTTGCAATAAAAACTCCTTTTACTTGGGAACATAGTGATCAACTACAGGGCATATATAAAATAATAAATTTCTGTCCGTTTTATATATTATGTAGGACATCCTCCCTTTCTCAAATATAACAAGACAATTAAATTGGACATCAGTGAGCAAATGTCCACTTGGACCTTGTGTTACTACATTGTAACTATATAGCCATCACTTCTCCAATATCATTCTTCGTGAATAGACAAGTCTAGGTATGAGAATATTGGGGACTGCACCATGATCTTTTACTTGTAGCAAACATAAGAATCAGGAGGATGGGAAGGGAGTGGAATGGCCTGAGTTCAGGTTGAACCTCAATTTTAATGGGTCCATACGTTCAGGAGGGAGTCTATTTGGCATTGTGATATATAGATTCTGTCTTCTTATCATAGGTGTTATAATAATTCAACATGAATGTGTGCTATAATGCCACCCCACCTCAGAGATGTAAGAGTGAAAATCATGTCTGACCTTTCTGGGAAGAACTCTGCCTTTTACTACCATCTGGAGTTATACAACATCACTATACAAAGCTCAGAAGAGAGGGGTGCAGATACGCGGGCCTTAGAAATTGAGGATCTTTTCTACTGATCAAGCCACTTGTTTTTCCTATGTAATTTTTCCCTTGCTCTTTTACTAATGGTGGCTGACTTCTTTCCTGGCCTGAGGTAAACTGGAGTCCAATCTTTTGGATTACCGAATATTCTATTTTTGAGATGACAGTCCCACCAAGTGTCCTACTGCATACAGAAGGTATGAATAATTCTCAGGGGCTGGAGTAAGTTAAAAACGTCTGTGACAACAAAGAACTGATTAAGAAAACAAGAGCCCAGCTGCTCATCAAGATCACAGTTGTATGATAGTAAGAAAATGTAAATAGGGCATTGGGTGAAAAGATAAATTAATTAGGAGGTCATAGGCCTAGAAGGGGTAGCCTTTGCTCTCAGTGGAGCTGCCATTCTTTCTGCCATTCCTCGCCCTCTGCCACAGGACCAGAGACTTCCCCATACAACTGGCTGGCCTTGCCAAAGACCTGGCAGGGCTTCTCCCTGTAGAATAGGACAGTAGAGTCCTTGAGGACTCACCAAGAGGTCTCCTCCACACAGGTTCCTTGTTGTCAAAGGGAAATGTTCCTGCAGAATCCTGCCATGGCAGCAGGAATTTCAACCTGGCTGCTCTTGGTCCAGCTCACTGGGTGCAGGCCTGAGGCCCAGGGGTATCTGGGGAAAGAAGCAGCATGCACTACCTCACAGCTCTCTCTTTGTTGGATGCAACTGCTAGGACTGTGATAGGATTTTTGTTTCTTGTGTGTTTATTAGAAATACCTACAAAGCTGATTAAAGTTGTAACATGCCTTCATACCCAGAGTGCAGAATGTTTTTAAATCGTTGTTGTTCCTGTTTTATGTTTGGATTTTGTTCTTTAATCCCCTCAGGAAATTTCCCTGTGCTTAGAATGTTAAGCACATGCTCAGGAGGGATCGATTATTCAAGTTAGGCAAAGCTTTTGTTCTCACCATCACTCCACAGATGATGCCATTACTTACTTTCAAATAAGAAAACAGTTATAGAGAAGTAAATTAACCTGTAAGCTATCACTGAAGAAACACATCATGATTGTGGAATGGCACCCCAGTATTTTGTATTTCCTAAGTTATTTTTATTTTAAACCCTTTTATTTGATTTTTTTGGGGTACATTTCATTTTTTTTAAATCCTTAAAGGTATCTTTTATTCCTCTCGTCCCATTTACAAGGTGGAATTTCACCTCTGATTGTTAGTCCAGATAGTTTGGTCAATGGCTTAGATATCACCCTGGCCTAGTTTCCTTGCCATAAGCTGAGTTAGAAGCAGGCTCAAAGGTTCAGGACTCAACAAATAATGAATTCCACTACATCTGGATCCCTAGACTCACACCCAGGAAGTGACTGGATTTCCATTCACTATTTTAAAAAAAAGATGCAGTTCATTAACATGTAAAAAATTTCTCAAGTATATTAAAGTGTTTACATTGTCATACAGTTTTTTAATACCTGGCATTCATCTTTTTCCAAATCCTAAAATTTCTTTCTTATTCACATTTTCTTTTTTTGATTATTTCTTAGTGTTATTATCATTTTTTAAAATTTTAGTTTTTTTAATAGATATATACTTTTTATTCAAACCTTATTCCCTTTTCCAGCTTTTGGTCCATAAGCCCCCTGCTGTGCCCTCTCCCATATGTATGGTCCCCCAATCCACGCCACTTAGAAACCCCTTCCTGGATATTCCACTGCACTGAGGGTCCAACCTTGGAAGAACAAGGGCTTCCACTTCCACAGGTGCCCCAACAAGGCTAGTCTCTCCTACATATGCAGTTGGACCCCTGGGTCAGTCCATGTATAGTCTTTTGCTAGTGGTTTATTTGGTTGGCATTGCTGTTCATATGGGGTTGCAAGCCCTTCAGCTCTTGGAATCCTTCCTCTAATTCCCATAAAGGGCGTCCTGTTCTCAGTTCAGTAGTTTACTGCTAGCTCTGACCTCTTTATTTGACATGCCCTGGATGTGTCTCTTAGGGGAGATGTATATCCGGTCCCTTTCAGTAAGCACTTTTTAGCTTCATCAATCTTACCTAGTTTTGGTGGTTGTATATATATGGGCCACATGTGTGGCAGACTCTGAATGGCTGTTCCTTCAGTCTCTGCTTTAGATTTGGCCTCCATATCCCTTCCTATGGATATTTTTGTTCCCCATTTTAAGAACGAATGGGGCATCTGCACTTTGGTCATCCTTCTTCTTGAGTTTCCTGAGATCTGTAGATTGCATTTGGGTAATTCGAGGTTTTGGTCAATATCCACTTATCAATGAGTGCATATTGTCAATGAGGGGTGCTGAGTATCTGGAAGAGAATGAGGGAGAAGAGATGTGAAGAAGGACGCCAAGACAAGAGTCTGATCAAGGCGACAATTTTATTTTTCCCCAAGGCTGAATTTGTACCATAAAAAGGGTAACAGAGAGAGGAGAGAAATAAGAAACATTTACCCACGCCAAGGACACAATATTCATGTGGTCAGGGAATTGGCTGATGTTGACAGGTTGTCAGAAAGGTCACAGGTTTCTCATATCTATTAGTCAGCAGGATGTTGGTTTTTCAGAAAGGTTACAGGTCATGACATTGGGTATCTTAACGTCACACGTTATCATATGATTATTCATCTTGACCACCATATTTGTATTAGTCTTCTGCAGCTGGCTGGGGATTTTCCATGAACCCCATCATACTTACTTCTAACCATAATAATAACATCAATAATGGAGGGCTTCAAGGCCATCGCTCCCAACAGCATACCAAGTGTGTTTTTCTGTGATTGGATTACCTCACTGTGGATGATATTTTCTAGTTCTTTCCATTTTCCTATGAATTGAACGTAGCATTGTTTTTGATAGCTGAGTGGTACTCCATTGTGTAGATGTACCACATTTTTCGAATCCATTCCTCTGTTGAAGGGCATCTGGGTTCATTCCAGCTTCTGGCTATTATGAATAAGGCTGCTATGAACTTAGTGCAGCATGTGTGTTGTTGTATGAGGGAGTATCTTTTGGGTATATGCCCAGGACAGGTATAGCTGTGTGCTCAGGTAGTGCAATGTCCAATTTTCTGAGGAACCTTCAGACTGATTTCCAGAGTGCTTGTACCAGTTTGCCATCCCAGCAACAATGGACGAGTGTTCCTCTTTCTCCACATCCTCACCAGCATTTGTTGTCACCTGAGTTTTTGATCTTAGACATCCTGACTGGTGTGAGGTGGATTCTTAGGGTTGTTTTGATTTGCATTTCCCTGATGACTAAGGATGTTGAGCATTTCTTTAGGTGCTTTTCAGCTGTTCGATATTCCTCAGCTGAGAATGTTTTCTTTACCTCTGAACCCCATTTATTAACAGGGATGTTTGGCTTTCTGTACTCTAACTTCTTGTGTTTTGTGTACACTTTGGATATTAACATCCATCAGATGCAGGATTGGTAAGGATTCTTTCCCAATCTGTTGGTTGCCTTTTTGTCCTAATGACACTCTCCTTTGCCTTACAGAAGCTTTTCAGTTTTATGCGGTCCCCCCATTTGTCGATTTTTGATCTTAAAGCATAAGCCATTGGTATTTTGTTCAAGAAATTTTCCTTAGTGCTCATGTCTTCGAGACTCTTTCCTACTTTTTTTTTCTATTAATTTTAGTGTATCTGGTTTGATGTGGAGGCCCTTGATCCCCTTGGACTTAAGCTTTGTCCAGGGCAATAAGAATGGGTCAACTTGCATTCTTCTACATGCTGACCTCCAGTTGATCCAGCACCATTTGTTAAAAATGCTATGTTTCTACCATTGGATGTTTTAACTCCTTTGTCAAAGATCAAATGACCATAGGTGTGTGGGTTCATTTCTGTGTCTTCAATTATGTTCCACTGATCTGCCTGTCTGTATGCCAATACCATACAAACTATTGCTCTGTAATACTGCTTGAGGTCAGAGATGGTGATTCCCCCAGAAGTTCTTTTATTGTTGAGTATAGTTTTTGCTATCCTGGGTTTTATGGTATACCGAATGACGGCAAATTGCACTTTCTACCTTTATAAAGAATTGAGTAGGAATATTGATGGTGATGTCATTGAATCTGTAGATTGCTTTTGGCAAAAAGGCCATTTTTTTTGTACCATATTCATCCTGCCAATCTATGAGCATGAGAGATCTTTCCATCTTCTGAGATCTTCTTCAGTTTCTTCAGAGATTTGAAGTTCTTGTCGTACAGATTTTTAATGGCTTGGTTCAAGTAACAGCATGTTATATTATAGTATTTGGGAGTATTGTGAAGGGTGTCATTTCCTTAATTTCTTTCTCAGCCTTTTTACCCTTTGAGTAGAGGAAGGCTACTGAATTGTTTGAGTTAGTTTTATGCTTGGACAGTTTGCTGAAGTTGTTGATCAGGTTAAGTAGTTCTCTGGTGGAATTTTGGTGTTGCTTAAGTATACTATCATATCATCTTCAAATATTAGTGTTTTGACTTCATCCCTTCTAATTTTTATCCCTTTGACCTACTTTCATTGTTTGATTGCTATGGCTAGGACTTTAAGTACCATATTGAAAAAGTAGGGAAAGAGTGGGCAGCCTTGTCTAGTCTCTGATTTTAGTTGGATTCCTTCAATTTTCTCAGTTTAGTTTGATATTAGCTCCTGGTTGGATATATTTTGCATTTTCCTATATTTAGATATGGGCCTTGAATTCCTGATCTTAACAGGACTTTATTAGTGAAAGGGTATTGAATTTTGTCAAATGATTTCTCAGCATCTAATGAAATGATCATGTGGTTTTGACTTTGTTTATATGATGAATTTCGTTGATGGACTTCCGTATATTAAACCATCCCTGCATCCTTGCCATGAGGCCTACTTGATCATGATGGATGATTGTTTGGATGTGTTCTTGGACTCAGTTTGCAAGAATTTTATTGAGCATTTTTGCATCAATATTCATAAAGCAAATAGGTCTGAATTACTCTATCTTTGTTGTATCTTTGTGTGGTTTAGGTATAAGAGTAATTGTGGATTCGTAGAAGGAATTTGGTAGTGCTCTGTCTGTTTCTATTTTGCGGAATAGTTTGGGCAGTATTGGTATGAAGTCGTCTATGAAGGTCTGATAGAATTCTGCACTAAATCCATCTGGTTCTGGGCTCTTTTTGGATGGGAGATGTTTAATAACAGTTTCTATTTCTTTATGAGTTATGGGGTTGTTTAGATGGTTTATTTGTTCCTGATTTAACTGTGGTACCTGGTATCTGTATAGAAAATTGTCCATTTCCTTCACATTTTACAGTTTTGTTGAATATGTTTTTGTAGTAGGATCTGATGATCTTCTTAATTTCTTCAGATTTTATTGTTATGTCTCCCTTTTATTTCTGATTTTATTAATTTGGATACACTCTCTGTGACCTCTGGTTAGTATGGCTAAGTGTTTATTTATCTTGTTGATTTTCTCAAAGAACCAACTCCAGGGTTACTGATTCTTTTGATACTTGGTTTTGTATCTTCTTGTTTGATTTCAGCCCTGAGTTTGATTATTTCCTGCCTTCTACTCCTCTAGGGTTTATTTAATTTTTTTCTAGAGCTTTGAGGTGTGCTGTCAAGCTGCTGACATATGCTCTCTCTTGTTTCTTTTTGCAGGCACTCAGAGCTATGAGTTTTCCTCTTAGCGCTGCTTTTATTGTGTCCCATAAGTTTGGGTATGTTGTATCTTCATTTTCATTAAATTTGAAGAAATCTTTAATTTCTTTCTTATGTCTCCAAAGACCAAGTTTTCATTGACTTCAACTTCCATATATATGTGGGCTTTCTGTCTTATTTGTTGTTATTGATCAGCAGCCTTAGTCCGTGGTTTTTTTAAAGGATGCATGGGATTATTTCTATCTTCCTATACTTGTTGAGGCTTGTTTTGTGACCGATTATATGGTCAATTTTGGAGAAGGTACCATGAGATGCTGAGAAGAAGGTATATCCTTTTGTTTTAGGGTGTAATGATCTATAAATATATGTTAAATCCATTTGGTTCATAACTTCTGTTAGTCTTTCTATGTCTATGCTTAATTTCTGTTTCCCTGATCTGTCCATTGATGAAAGTGGGGTGTTTAAATCTCCTACTATTATTGTTTGGTGCAATGTATGATTTTTTTGAGCTTTAGAAAGATTTCTCATTGTTTAGGGACACAACTGCTATATACTTGACAAATATAGCAATAACCCAGAACATCCGCAGGAAGCCTGTGACCGTTGGCCACATGAATATGAGTGTCTTTCAAAATTCATCACGATTTTGGTAAGATCTTTCGCGTAATTGGTGGCTTGGCTTCCCACAAACATGGTCCAGTTGTCTAGAATCTCCTCCTTGGTTAGCACTCATCCTTGTTTTTGTCTTACTCATACACAAGATGCCAGGCCTCAGCCTTCACATGGTCATAGTCCTGAGGGAGGATCCAGTGGAGAATCACATCCTAGTCCAACTTCCCATCCTTGTTCAGATCTGGGAAATCACTGAACTGCTCCCCAGACAAAATCCAGTCTGTCTCAGGGCAATTGTCCTCGTGAGGAAAAGATGTCCACAATGTACTCATCCTGGTCCACAAACCCATCCCCGTTCTTGTCGATATCCTTCAGGGTTTCCAGAACTACAATCTCCTTCATATGTTCTAAATGCTCTTAGTGTAGGAAAGCAATGAACCCGTCCTGAGTAGCTGTCAGGTCACCGTCAAGGCCTTAAACCTCCTCTCATCTCATGGAGGCAACTTTTTAAAGTTGTGATGATCAGAGCCATCTTGGAAATCAGCAAGGTTAACCAGGTAGTAGCCATAGGTGGCCTGCTTGTATTCTTCCCAGGAGATCTTTTCGTTTATGTCCCTGTCATAATCCTTCCAGAGTTTAGCCACATTATGGTAGATGTATCTTTTCTGTACATGTTTGATCCAAACTTTCAGGTCCTCAGTAGTAACAGGGCCGCCTCCATCACTGTCAATTGGATCAACAATTTTCCCCAGCCTCTCCTGCTCTCGTTCAGGATTAGCTATCAAAGGTCTTGGAGTCCTCCTTGCCCAGGAAGACCTCATGATCGTACAGGAAGCTGTGCTTGTCCTTTGGTGGCCATTCGCCCAGCTCTGAATCGGGACAAACCATGTGCTCCTTGCTCATCATGCTTTTGGCCCTGAACGCCAGGACCAGTGCCAGCAGCAGCCCATGGAGAGTCCCAGGCTGACACCATGCACCACAAAGGGAGGCAGCAGGGAAGTAGGGGCTCAGAGCACCTTAGCAGCTGTCCATCCCCAGAGAGGGCTTTTGTTACATTTCAAATGTTAACCGTTTTCCTGTTTTCCCATCTACAAAACCCCTTATAAAACCACCTCGTCCTTCTACTATGAGGGTGTTACCACACCCACCCCACTACCCAGGCCTACCTGCCTCCCTGTTCTGGTTTCCCCTACACTGGGGCATCAAGCCTTGACAAGACCAAGGGCTTCTCCTCCCATTTGTGCCCAAGAAGGCCATCCTCTTCTACATATGCAACTGTAGCCATGGGTTTTTCCATGTGTACTCTTTGGATGGTGGTTTCAGCCCTGGGAGCTATGGGTGTTTCTTACTGTTTTTCTTATGGGGCTGTAAACCCCTTCAGCTCCCTCAATCCTTTCTCTTACTCCCCCATTGGGGACCCTGATCTCAGCTAAATGGTTGGCTGCAAGTATCTGCCTCTGTATTTGTCATGCTCTTTACCCTACTCTTTTGAGCAAATCACCACAGAGCAACGAAGATGTATTGTCTTGGCATGATGATGTACAGACAAATAGATGATGTCTTAATTCCTATAATTCCTATAATTCTATAAGTATTCCTAAAATGAGATTAGTAATTTTAAGCTCCTTTATAATGAGAATGCTATTAAGTTTTCTCTGGTAATCAAAATTGCATTGAGAACTCTTCTTCTTAAAGTGTCATGAGTGAATTGCTTCTGCAATACCAAGCAGGCATCTACAAATTAGAGCCCATCCTAAGAGGGTATAAACCAATTAACCAAAGTTCATAAAAAGAGAACTAATGATTTACTATAGGTGCAAGGACTGAACATAAATAATTGACTGGATTTGCCTGTAGGTAATTTCACTTATTCTTTTCTCATAAAAATTACAGCTTTTAACTCTCCATGAATGTGCAGAGCTAGTGACAGATGGTGACTGTTTATCCTGATGATTACTCTTCATGGATATGCATGTAAACATTCTCTGTCTTAAACTGATTATCCAACTTATGATTTGAATTCCTGTGCAAACTTGTGGTGAACTTTTCACCATGTGATGTTGTGTTCAGAAAGATATACAAATGCTGAGGAGAAAGAGAGAGAAAGCTTTTTAGACAGAACTGAACTGAAGAGAACAGAACTCAAGAAGAACTTAGAAGTAAAGGCATAGCGTTGAGAGTAAGGCATTGAGAGTAAGGAAATTATTGTGTCATAAGAGCAAGAGGAAAGGAGATAAGAAGAAGAGAGCAAGGAGAACCTTATAGCCAAACTTTATGGAGGCAAACTTTTGTAGAAATTTTAGGAAAACGGAAGAACTTAGAAATAAAGGTTAAAATCACTGCTCTTCAGCCTTCAGCGAGGCTCACTGAGTAGCCTGTGCTCTTCAGTCAGGCTCACTGGCTAGCCTGTGCTCTTCAGCCTGGCTCACTGGCTAGCCTCTGCTCTACAGTCAGGCTCACTGTCTAGCCTCTGCTCTTCAGTCAGGCTCACTGGCTAGCCTCTGCTCTTCAGTCAGGCTCACTGGCTAGCCTCTGCTCTTCGGCTGGGCTCACTGGCCTATGGGGCCCTAGCACATCGCTTAACCATCTGCTCATGACTGCCTGACCACACTGACCACCTGACCGCCCTGACTTCTTAAAGTCGTCTTCTAAAAGAGCACAAGAAACCAAAGAGAAACACCACAGTAAACTATTCCAATGGGCTTTGCTTAACCTTAAGTACTTTCATTATTTCTTTAAAAGAATGAAATATAATTTCGGCTATTCATATAGCCAAGAGAGCTGTGCAGTAGTCATCGCTTTATGGAATTTGGTGCTAAATCAAAAGATTCCTTAATTCTATTACGATGTTATCTGTATGCTGTACGATGTACGTTTAGAAAACACAACACTAAATTCCTAAAATATAGATGTTTTAAGACATCAGCTCATGGAGAAACATAACTGCTTACCTATCTAGACTGGCCTTTTTTGCTATACTGCAGGTACAATCAATTTTCCACACTACTTCCATGATTTTCAAGAATGATTAAGACAAAAATAAGTTGAACATAATGGCCAGAAAGGGGGTTCTGTCAAGTTGTCTTATGTGGGACAAGATACCAAGCTGTAACTGGTCAACCTAAAACCACCTGTTCCCAAAACTAGCAGAACTTACAGAAAATACATACTTTCTTATCATTCCTCCTCCCAGATGGTCAGAGATTTATTGAGCACCTACTACAATCCTAGCCCTGTGCATCTAAGGGTGTAATGGTGAATAAAAAAATTAATAAAAAGCCTCATTAAGGAATAAAGAAAAATGAAACATAACTTTGAAACTCAGAATTCAATATAAACAAAACCACCATTTCTTTAACTGGTGATTTCTGAAAACTTCATCATTTTTTCCATGGGCTTCTACAGTAATGATACTCAGTCTTGATTTTGTACATCACAAAAAGCAAGTCACACTTCTTTCTTGGCTCCCACAACTGTCAAAGGGAACAACACTGTCGCTGTCCATTGTGCTTCCCTATCAATCCTGCTATGGATGGTAATGAATTCCAGTCTTTTCAATGTGAAAACAGGCCACCACTTGAGGGCAAAGATTATTAAAATTACCCAAACCGGTATATTCTCTAAAATTTTCACATAGCATTTTACTGATATCACAATGTAAATTCACCACAAATATTTAATCAATGAAAATATTGAATAGCTCTGCAAATAGGAGCGATAATCATATATACTTGAAAACAACTATCATGGAAACAAACGATGTAATAGGAGAAAAGTTACATCACTTAAAGGTACAGAAGCAGCAAAAAAGACACTACATTTCTTGGTTTGAATGTTAGGTGATACACTTGATCTCTAAAGACAGGCAATGTACTTGATTTTTAAGCCCTTCAACTGTGCCCTGTCCACATAGAAACTGCAGTAGATGACAATCTTTTGTAAGATTTATTTATTTATATGTGAGACAATGCAGCTGTCTTCAGACACACCAGAAGAGGGCATCAGTACTCCTTACAGATGGTTGTGAGCCACCATGTGGTTGCTGGCATTTGAACTCAGGACCTCTGGAAGAACACTTGGTGCTCTTACCCACTGAGCCATCTCTCCAGCCCTCACAATGGCCTCTTACACAGCATCACAGTGGTCTATTTCACTAGATGGCTCCAGGGTGATAACAGAGAAACTTTCACAGTTCCTGAGCACTTCTGTGTTCAAACACCACCAGTGCCCACTCTGTGCTGTTGGCACATTCTGACCTTCTCCTAAGGGTTGTCAGCCACAAAAGGGACGGGTTAGCCCCAGACAGCATTCACTGCCCAATCCTAAAAACCCCCTCGATTCTGAAAAAGCCACATTCCATGCTTGCTCCATATTTGAGGAAGCCAAATGGTTGATCTGGCTCAAGGCTCTACTTTTCTTAGCTCATCAACTTTCTTTTCCACTTCTTGTCACAAGAAGTATGTTTTTATGCTGCAACTACACTGCAGTGTGTGAAGGAAACCACCATAAACTCTGGGTGTCACCTCTTGAAATTTAAAATTCATGGCTTTCTAATCAGCACCATGGAAAATAAACAAAAACAAGCAAAACCATTCCAAAGGAACTTGCTGATCTGGAGGCCTGCTCATAGCAGGTAGGAAAGAATTAAATTATGCAGAACTGTAATCTCTCAGAGCTTTGGAGTCTAAAAAAGAGGAAATTTCTGTTTATGTTCCCTTTTAATTGAAGGAGGGTATTTTACATCTTCCAAATACAATCTCTTGCAAGGGGCAACCAATTACAAAGTAGATCAGAAGAAATCTATTAAATAATCATTCATTGCCTGAGGTTTTAAGGAAATATTTTCCTATGATCCCTGTCCTTTAACATACAATGGAAACATTACAGGGAGTGTGCCACCAGGCTAAGCTGCCTCTGAAAAGCCTGTCCTGCCCTGGCAGGTACAGGTCATTTAATTCTAAGTCAATCTGGAGAGAGGTGACAGCCCCAAGTTGCTCTGGGGATGTCAGAGCACAGCTCTCATGCACACTCCAGACCACCTCTCCATTCTTTCCCAATGCCATAGGCTTTCCAATCCCTGCTTCAGCTCTCCATACATCCCTGAACCCTCCCTTCCCCTACCCAATGGGCTCACTTTGCATTGCCTCCTTCTGCCACTGCTTTCCCAGGGCGGGGGAGGGGGGGGCCCAGAAGGAGCCTTAGGAGGGACGCGGGTCTCCTACCTACCTTGATGATGCTGCTCTGGCGGTGCAGCCCGCCCTGCTTGCTCCTTGCTGTCCCTGGGGAGCAGACCGGAGGTCGGACTAGGGGTCCACGCACAGGTCCCCTGGCAGGGCTGGCCTGGGCTTCATCCCTGGAAACTGCAAGGCTGCAGTCTCCATTGGAAACCCCGCCGCTGTCTTAGCGCGCCCTCCCGTGGCCGAGGTGACCCCCAACGCCGTTACCGCCCCCTTCTCTGTCAGCTTCTTCTGATTTTTCTTTTCATTTTTTTCTTTTCTCTTTTTGTTCGCGATGTGGCGACTGCGAAGAGCTCCTCTCCAGGAAGGAGGACATCGTGCAGGCAGAATCACCTCTGGGCCCTGCCGGGGTTGGAGAGGGAGACAGAGGAGTCAGCTTGGGCGGCGGCGCCCTGGCTGCCGGCACCCGCAGAAGGAAAACTCGCCCAGGCACACGCGCTTCTGCGGGCGCGAAATATAACGCGAGCGCCCCGCCCGCTCAGGCCCCGCGCTCACCCACGAGCTCCGCGTGCCCTGAGGCCGGGCTCGGGCGCGGTCGAGCTGCGGGGTGGGAAGGACACGTGTGCCCACTCCGTGGCGCAGACAACACGGGGAGGCAGGACAAGGGGAGGCGTGTGGTGTGGAGCTCCGGGCTCCGCTCAGGCCCGTCAGTCCCCTCTCAGGGCCCGCGGAGGCCCGGGCGGCTTCTTCGGGCCTCCAGGCCCACCATGACCAACCTGAGGCCATCACAGCCAGAGCTTCCTGGTGCCCCAGGCTGGAGGCTTGGGCATGGTGATTGTGGTTGCCACTCTCCTAGGCCGGTTCAGCAGGGCACAAGCCACCACCTGCTGTCCTCTCCTGAAGACATCTTGATGGGGCTGAGAGCCCACATCCAGCAGGCGAGCCTCAGTGCTCAGGGCCATGGTCTTGGGTCTGCACCTTGTTGCCAGCCCCTCACACATATGGCAGCATCACACATATGGCTCCTTCTACCAACCGCCACTAATCACCATTTGGACATTCCATTACAGTGTTGTCAAGAAGAAAGATGCAAACAAACACGAAAAGAATGAAATTTAAAATCTTTTTTATCAGGTTGGAGAGATGGCTTGGTGGTTAAGAGCGCTGCTTCTCCATTGCTCCCAAGTTCAATTCCCAGCAACCACATGGTGATCCACAACTATCTGTAGTGGGATCCAATGCCCTCTTCTGTCTGAAGCTCTCTTCTGACATTCAGGCACACTCGCAGAGTGCTCATGTACATAAATAAATAAATCTTTAAAAATAAAACCTTCTAATCAGTTAATGTATCTACATCTAGAAGCTAGAAAAGGGTCACAGCAATATTAAAAATAACTCAGAAATAGTAAAGGGATGTACGAGAGTCACAAAATTCACTGGGCAAGATGGTGTATACCTGCAATCCCAACACTCACAAGGCTGAGGTAGGTGGATTGCCTTGAGTTCAAGGCTAGACTAAAGTGTGAGTCCTTGTACTAGAAAACAGAACAATTGGGGAGGGGATGGAGAGAGAGACAGAGAGACAGAAGAGACAGAGAGACAGAGAGACAGAGAGGGAGACAGAGACAGAGACAGATAGAGAGAGAGAGAGAGAGAGAGAGAGAGAGAGAGAGAGCGAGAGAGCTTGATGTCATTTCCTGCACTGATGACAAGCTACTGAAGAATGTGAATGTCTCCTATCAAGCACAGAGTGTGCTAATGACAGAATGGGTTTCTTATTAAGATATCATAAACTATAGATGGAAAAGTAAAGGAATGTATAATAAATAAAAGAGAAATCAGACATCGGAAACCTAAATTTAGAAGACTGTATATGTTTAAGTCACAGGGGAGGGAATGGGACGATGTGGGGGAGAGAATAATCAGAATAAATTATATATGTGTATGAATATGGAAACTAAGAGCAACCAATGAAAAGAGAAAAGCAGGTTTATTTTACGATGAAATTGAGTTCCCATATGACACTATGTAACATTTTGTAAATTGATTATATGAATTATCAGCAATAAAAATCAATTGTTATTAAAGATGTGGTTGTGTTCATATTATTTAGAAATGTTTTAAATTCTTTTTATTTATTTGCTTATTTATTGATTGATTTTTTTTAAGATAGGGTTTTTCTATATAGACCAGGTCGACCTCACAAAACAGATCCACCTGCTTATGCCTTCAAAGTGTTAGGATCAAAAGTGTATACTCACACATGAAAGTTACATTCTTAAAGTGATAAAAAAGAAAGTACAGTTATCAACATGGTACAATTATTGAACAGTGATCAAGTGAATGGAAATATCAGAAACACATTTAAGGCATTAGGTCACTGTTGTTAAAAGGATCTTAAGCAGCATATATAAGTCAAATCATCCAGGAGACACATTTCGAAAAAAAAAACAAGAAACTGGGTAAACATGATTTAAATTTTTTAATCTATTAAAAATTTTAAAGTGCATTCGATATGAAAGTGTAAGTGATATACTTCACATTTTTGCTTATATACCATCTTCAATTTTATGTGCATTCTGCAAATATTGTCCATGTTTATTCAGGCTCTTAATATTTCCCCATGACTGATAACATTCACAGATATCATATTGAGCAAAATGTATATGTTGAGGTATAATAGAATTGTATTCTACACAGTATAGCATAGAATTATGTATATATAACTTCCCATATATGTGTGTATATACATATGTAAATGGCTCAAGAAAATGAGTATCACTTTATCATTGTAGTATTATTTTCATCAAAATCCTGAGAACATTGAAATGGCATCAAATACTGACCAGATTGGCAAAAAACAAAAAAAACAAAAAACAAAAAGAAAAAAAAAACTCCAAAAAATAAAACTCTTATAAAGAATCTAACGATACTAGGAAAAGATGCAAAAATATTAAAGTCTCAATGAAAAAAAAAAGCCCAGATGAAATACTGTATATTTTCTCAACTCTAGGATAATGTATTTTTGTACAACTATCAATAAAAGGCCTGAATTTTGAAGAATTCAAAAGTAGTGCAGTATAATTATGCAGTGGACAATACTGTTGCATACCATTTTACATAACTGCATACACTCTCGTTCTTTTGTTCCGTGGTCTAGCAACGAACTCCGGTAGATTTATGGGGAACTCGGGTAGATTTATGGGGAACCATTGCACTGTAGACTTAAACTGGATTAATTTGGGGATGAGTAAGTCGCATTTTGTTAAAGTTGCTTGAAAAATAAACCGTTGGATATTAGTATGGCAAGTAATTCTCCCTGAAGGAAAAACCAGACACCAAGAACCTAGACCACTTCTGTCCAAGAGAAATTTCTAGATGATAGAAATATTCTATATCTGCTGTGTTTCTGGCTATGGATTCTGGCTGGCTGTTTGCCTCCTGGTTTGCCTGCTGTGACTAAAGAGGCAGATTTTAGTTCTAAGTTTAGTTCATCTCAAATAGCCATGTGTGACCACTGGGTGCCATTTGGACAGTGTAGCCACAGAAAACTGAAGCAGTGTAACCAAAGACTCACCCAGGAGTCAGTTGACCTCCTAGAAGGTGACTTGGGAAAAACGTTGGCAATGATAGCCTCTTGGGGAGCTCACCTTCACCAAAAACAAACTGTGAATCCTTACTCTTCTGAAATAGTCATAATGCAAATGGTCTCACACCCACCCCAACCCTCACCAAAGACACTTGAGAGGGAGCTGAACCCACTGTGTGCTTTAGATTTCAGTGTAGAAAGCACTTCCTTCGAAGTGGAGCAGACTGAGATTGCCAAGTCCTTTGCCTGGCACCAGGGACTTGGGCCTGACCAGGGGTGAGGAGGAAATGAAGAATGACATTGGACACACTTACATGGGGAAGGCTGGGTCCATGAGCTGGAGAAAAGGCAGCATCCCAGAAGCTCAGCATGTTTATTATATAGAGTTGGCCAGGAAGCAGGGCTGTTGCTCCAGGCAGCAAGGAGGTGGGCATTACATGCAGATAAACAAGGAGGGGAGGACTATGCATATGTAACTGACAAGGGGCAGATTTAGCTAATCTCAGTAGGAGCAGTCTCTGCAGCTGGCAGTCTTCAGGCTGTAAATATCCAGATGGGGCCAGGGGGAAAGGTAGAGTAGACTTTTTCTGCACACACTATCAACACCATCCTGAGAAGGCTTTGTCATGTCTCTGAGCCTCAAGGGGTATGGGGGCCTTTGCCTTTTCCCCATGGATAAATGGCTTTGGGTCCATGGCATGGTCATATCATTTTTACAACACACATCCTCTTAGGGCTGCAGTTCCTCAGGACTTCCTCTGCACCCACAGTGAGATCTCAAAAGAAAAACAGAAACCAAACAAACAAAAAATGTGCTCAGTGAACTGGTTAATTCCCTAAACTATACAGATCCAGTGTCCTAAGTCTAGGACTTCCTCAAAAGCTACAGAAAATCCTGTGGACCTAAAATAAGCAAGAAAAAAAAAAGAAAAAAGGAAAAAAAACAAAACAAAGACCCTTGTCCCCTCCACAAAAAATGAATGGGAGAAAAAATTATTAAAGGTTTTCATAGAAAATTGTTTAAGAAAAACACACGGGAATTGTACTTAATAGAATTAGTGTGCTGAGATGTGAGGCCCACTCACAGCATGCAGCATTTGGGAGTCTCAGACAACTTAACAGAAGAGGACTCCTAATTATTCTTTGTGACCACTCTCCACATACTACTCACAGCTTAATACTAACCTTCATAATTGAGTTGGGGATATTATTCACCATAGCAGATAATTGAAGCATTTGTGCACAAAGACACAGACACACACACACACACACACAACCATGCACACAAAACACACACACTCACACACACACTCACACACATACACACAGACACACACACATGCACACAAAACACACACACACATTCACACACATACACACAGACATACACACATGCACACAAAATACACATTCACACACACACTCACACATACACACACACTCACACATACACACCCACAAAACACACACAAAACACAAACAAAACACACACACTCAGGAGCACACACAAGAGAAATGCATATTCTATGAAGTTTCTTGGCATATTTTTATTTGTAAGACTCAATGCTGGAGTATTCTTGGTTTTGCATAAAGTGGGGGGAAAAGTCAGGCTTCATTTTCCCCCTTTTGAAATGACAGATATCTGTGTGTTAAACATACTCTCATGGCTGTCCAGGCTGCCTCGGCCTATTTGACAGCATCCAGGTCACCTTGGTCAGGACAGTGGTTGCTCTTCTTATTGGCAGCTGGTTTGCATCACAAGAGTTTCTCACGTCCTTACCAATATTAGAAGTTTGGTGACACAAGCAGCTTGACAAACAGTAAAATTATTGTGGTTTTGCCTTCCTGGAGGATATTAAAATTTACATGTTTTGCATATGGCTTTTTTTCTTAGCATTTAGTCCTGCTTTAGCGCTGTTCAAATGTGGCCATGCAGCCAGCATCCCTTTGCTCCAGGCTCTCAGCACCCCATTCCCGTCACTGATCTGATGCATACTTGGTCCCAGCGATGGACAGCAGAGGGACTTGACACACAGCGTCCACTCTGCTCCACTGCTTTGCTTTTTGTAAATTCTTTATAATGGCTATTTCTTGATTTATTATTACTATGAACCTGACTTTTCTTGATATTTTGAGATAGGATCTTATGCAGCCCAGGCTAGCCTTGATTTCCCAATTCTCTGGCCTTAGTCTTCCACCATTCCCTGATTCTGAGTTTGTTATTAGATGTAGTTGTATGGCCCCATTTCCAAATCAAATGTTCTTCTGGCTTTATGACTTTGCCCTTTCCACAGACTTTTATTAATTATGCAAAGCAGATGGTGTTTAATGTTTAAATACTAGATATATTAACTCGTCAGTCCCCAAGACAACTCTGTGAATTAACACTCGTTATCATCCTCACTGTGCAGATAAGGGAATTGAGTCACACAAAGGTAAAATAACTTCTCCACAGTTGAACATCCAATGGGTGTGAGAGCCAAGCTTTGAGTCCAACTACAAAGTAGATTGGCCTATAATGTGTCTGCTGCTGCTGTATATTCAAATGGTAAATTCTGTACCCTAAGGTCTGGTTGCTCCAAGACAAGGAGATCCTCATGTATACCAGATTTTCTTTCTTTCTTTCTTTCTTTTTTGCCTCCTAAGTTATCCCTGATTGGTTAATAAAATCCGTACAACATGGGCTGGGCAGAAGAGAGGGGACAGAGCAAAGTTTCCCTCGGCCTGGGGGCTCAGGCAGGGTCCACAAGGAGAGGGAAAAGACATGGAGGAGAAGGAAGGAGACACCACCCCATAGGGTAGGTGGATCGTGAGTGTATTGCCATGAGGGGCAGCCTGTCAGAACAGGAGTGGCCCAGGCAGAGCTTGGCAAGCAATACCTCGGGGTTATGGACAGGGAAGCAGAAAAAATAGCACAGAGGGTTGATGTCTGCCCAGCTTTAGTACTTTAAGGCTTATTCTAAATCTAAAAGTTTTGTGTCTTTTATTTGGGAACTAAATGATCTACGGTGGGGTAGAAACCCCCTAATAATATTTACTGTAGCAATGGCCACTCAATTATTGTGGTATTTTAAATATAACACACATTGATTTTCACAATTCAGATGCAAGGCTTTTTATGTCTCCAATGTGACTGTACACCTGAGGTCATGTCTAGGTATAGAGACGTAACATGGCAGAAATACCTAGAACATTTTAAGGTCATCACACTGACCACATGAAAGCCACAGGCTATACAGACTATGATGGATGAGGAGAAGGCTTAGTGCTCTCTGGAGTCCCCTTCCCTAGTCTTGGGATAAGACTTCCAGTAAGCCAAGACCATATTCCTCTTTCATTTCTCAAGGAGCCAGGGGTAGACCCACATATATCATTTCTTTGCCTGCAGGGTTTTTTTTTTTCCAAGAGCTGCCCTGTTTGAGGACTTGGCAAAGGTAAGCACGATCAGAGGAAGGCCAGCATATGGATTCTGTATAACTCTGCTCTGACAGCATGTACCTATCAAGTACTGGAAGCCTTGCTGGAAAGATTAATCAACCTCTAGTATCAAAAGGAAACAACCCGAGGGCCATATGGCTGTAAAGCAAGTCTGAAACCATAGCCCAGTATGGAAGTTCAGCCTTGGATCTTACATCAAACAGCGATAGCATCCAAAAGAAAAACGAAACTGAAATGGCAAGGTGACTGGTAATGACCTCATGGCAAGGATATCTAAGTCATGTGGAAAGATCCCAGTGCAAAGACACATGTCCACGAAGCTTTCACCAAGAATCGCTATTCTGTGTTCTACAACATTATATATACACACACACAAAGAATACTCATTTATGGTCAGCTATGGGGATTGATTCTCTGGGAATCTGACTTTGAGATTGACATAGATGTATAAAGGTGTTTGACAAGTGCTCTTGGGGACCATGGCTGTGACAAAGAGGAGAGAAGAGGATGGGGCAGAGAGCACTCTAGCTCTAATGCAGATACAAGGGTATGCAGGCAGCCCTGTGTGGGGCTCAGGAGCTGGCCTGACCCTGAAGTCTTAGCCTGCACTGGAACAAGCAGGAGGCCCGGCCTTAAAGTCCCCATTGGCTAAGGACGAGGTTCCTGGTCAGAACCCAGTTACCACGTTGTAACCACATAGCCATCCCTTCTCCAATATCATTCTTCCTGAATTTCCAAGTCCTATCATGAGGATATTTGGGGCTCCACTCTGATCTTTTGCTCATAGCAAACATAAAAATCAGGTGGATGGGCAGGGAGTGGAATGGCCTAAGGTTAGGCTAAACCTCAATTTTAATGTGTCCATAAGTTCAGGAGGGAGTCCATTGGCATTGTCATCTGTGGCTTCTGTGTCCTTATCCCCGGTGAGCTGACTCTGTGATACGATGCCACCTCACCTTACAGATGTCAGGGTGAAAATCATGTTTGACTTTTCTGGGAAGAACTCTGCCTTTTCCTACCATCTGGAGTTATACAACATCTCTATGCACAGCTCAGAAGAGAGGGGTGGAGATTGTGGAGGCCTTAGAACTTGAGGATCTTTTCTGATTAAGGCACATATTTTTTCCTATGTAATTTTCCCCTTGCTCTTTCCCTAATGATGGTTGACTTCATTCCTGGCCTGAAGTAAACTGGATTCCAAGGTTTTGGATTAGGGAAGTCCCTATTTTTGAGATGACAGGCCCAGCAAGGGATCCCACTGCATACAGGTTCCTATTCCCAAGGAAGTTTTTGTTGCAGAATCACAGCATGGGGGCAGCAGCACAGGATATCTCCCAGCTTTCTCTCCTGCACCTGCTGCAACTGTAATAAGGCTGTTTGTTTGTTTGTTTGTTTGCTTTTTATTAGAAATACCTAAAAGCTGGTCAGAGTTAATACATGCCTTTAATACCAGCACCCACAAGGTATTTTTGTTTTTGCTTTTGTTTTTGTTTAATTTCATTTCATAATTTCTGTAATTGTTGTTAGGATTCTTATTGTAGTCTTTGATAATTCCCTCTAGTTATTCAATTTGTATATAGAATGTAAAGCCATGCTCTGCATGGTCCTCTTATTCATGTTAAGGATTTTATTCTTACCACCGATGCCACAGATGAACACAATATTTACTTTCAAATCAGGGAAACAGGCATAAAGAGGAGAGCTATGTAGTTTGGTCTCAGGTAAGCAGGCAATCAGGAGTGTAGGATGGCTTCCCAATGTTTTGGATTAGGTAAGCTTCTGTTATTGAGATGAAAGGCCTCTGCTGAAACCTTCAGTTGAGTAACAGAGAGCCTGTAAAGACTGAAAGAGTGGTTGCACCTTGAAGGTGAAGGCTGGCCCTTCAGTGCCTCTGCAGCCTGAGGCAGAGTAATTTTGGGAACACAAGAGCACTTGGCCAGAGATCATAGGGGACTGCATTTTGCTTGAGCCCTGAGACCTGGATGAGCAGAGGCCTCCACAGTCCTGATAAAGGGAAGCAGAGTCACATAGATGCAAGGGATCAATGGATCTGTGATCTGCATGTTATCCTCTTCATTTATCTTTGCTGTGTACATAGTATATGTAAACGACAAGGGCATCCTACTTTATCACATCTAGTCTCTCTAGATGTTAAAGGATGTGCAAGTGTAAACACAGTAGAGTTAGTTCAGCAATACATTGTGTCCCATTTTGTTAAAGACCTTTATTTTATTTCTATTTATATATTTTTTCTTTTTCACTTTACGTTCTGCTCACTGACTACTGATACTTAATTACTCTCTCCCACAATCCTTCCCCAATTCTCCTGGCACAGTCTTCTCTGGGTGTATGAGGGCCAACTGTCTCAGTACCTCCCTTCTTTTACCAAAGCCTTTCCTGGGGGCATTGTTGAGGATGCTGGTTTTGAATGCCTTGGACTTGGCTTTCTTCGTGCTCCAGTTTGCTGGCTTTGAGAAGTTTGTGAAGAAATGTCTGTGAACTTAGTACTTCCTCCAGATGGTACACAAGAGGCAGTGGTTTTGTTAATATTTTTGAGAGTATATTTCAATCAAACCTCTCCTACTAATATCCTAACAATGACAAAGGTAATGGGAGGCTACACATCTATTTCATTAGTTTTCAGTTCTTCTCAGAGCAGCAGTGTAGAAGCCCACAAAGCTGGCAAAGTGAAGTGAGGTCACGCAGGGGTCCTAAGAGCACAGTCCTACTTTCTTATAGTAACTCCTCGGGACTTACCACATCCATACACCCGTAGCTCCATATGCACTGGACCCCAGTGACGTGCTCAACATTCATTGCTTTTGTCACTCAGTTTGCCACAAACGTTAGAAATCTGAAAACTTCAGCAAATTTGAAGGTGTGAATAAGTCCCAGTGACCGGAGTAAGCTCAAACAGTCTGTGACAACGAAGAACTGACTGAGCATCCAAGAGACAAGACGCTCACCAGGACCACAGTTGTATCCCAGTAAGAAAATTTGAATAATAAGTTTTCAGGTGAAAAGATAAATTAGGAGGTCATAGACCTAAAAGTTTTATCCTTTGCCCTCAGGGGAGCAGCCATTCTGTCAGACTTTCCTGGCCCTCTCACAGGATCAGAATTCTCACCTGGAAGCAGGGTTATCTGGAAGGCACATAATACATATCCACAGACTTCTCTTTGGGTACAAACTGATAGGCAACTTCAAGGCTTAAAGTCATTCTCTCTCTCTCTCTCTCTCTCTCTCTCTCTCTCTCTCTCTCTCTCTCTCTCTCTCTCTCTTTCTCTCCCAGCTTGAGGCTGCACACACGCTGCATTCTTTTGTGCACTCTGCTTTTTTAATTGCAGTTTTCTTTTCTCAAACTCCCACAATCATGCACACGTGTGTTCATTACCCTTTCATTCTCACACACACTCTTCATACACACCTCATACATATCTCACACACAGCACATGCACTCTCCTGTCACTCTCACACACAATCTTCATACACACCTCACTCATATCTCACACACAGCACATGCACTCTCCTATCACGCACACACACAATCTTCACACACAGCTCACACATATCTCACATACAGCACATGCACTCTCCTGTCATGCACACACACAGTCTTCACGCACACCTCACATTCTCTCCTCACTCATTTTCACATTCTCTCCTCATGCTCTCTCCCTGGCTCTCACATTTGTTCTCAGACTCGCTCCCTCATTCACTCTTCACATTCTCTCTCCACTCACTCTTCACATGCTCTTCTCATGCTCTCGCATTTGCAATCACATTTGTTCTTACATTTGCTCTGTCATTTACTCTCTCATTCACTCCCTCTTGCTCTCTCTCATTTAGTCTTCACATGTTCTGTAGCCTTTCTCTTGCCCCAGTCCTTTATTAATAATCCAAAAGCGGATAGAAAAAAGAGATTTTATAATCATTGCCAAATCAAATGCAAAGAATGACTACATCTCACCAAGAACTAAGAATTACAACTGTTCTCCAAAGTTTCAGGCTTGCCCTATACCCAGGCCTGTGGCCAATATAATAATAATAATTGTAAACTTATCATTATTTGAACTTTAACTCTTTACTTTTATACTTCAGAGTCCAAAGCTCTGAGATCAGCTAATTGCATTTTCCTGTGACACTCTAATGATAAATGACATAGGCAAAACTGCCAGGCAGTGGCCAGAAAGAATCAAGGTAACCCTTAGCACACTAATTCCACTAGCGTTCTGTTCCTTGCACACAATGACTCTCATAAGGGTTTCTTTAGTTAGACTTAGTTTACTAATATATTATTTTATATATTCTATACTTCCTTAACCAGTCTATAATATTATGTAAAACTTACTTCCTAACTTCAATAACTTTTTCCTTTCTTAGGGTCCCAATGTTGGCTCTAATTCATTTTCTCTTATTTTCTTCAACCTGTCTTTGCAAGTCAAACCCTAATCTAGAACTACAATTCTGCAGTTATTACATTTTTTCCAAGATGAGAATACACAGTAACCACCTGGGCCACTAGGGCTGTGCTGTGCTGTGTCCCTATGCATCAATTTCCAATTGTCTAAGAATCATAACATCAAGGAACATCTAGTTTCACAGAATTCACCAGAGCAGGAGGAGAAAGAAGTAGGAAAGTCAGATATAATACAATAATTGTGCACACCAAGGCCAACGGATGGGCAGTCACACACAAATGAAATCTATACAGCCGTTGTCCAGGGCTAAGGTTTGGAGAAATGGAAACAACCAGTTTTGACAAAAAGCTACTGCGGGCTACTGAGATGTCTCCATTGTGTGTTGTCCCAGGCATTAGCCAGAACTCAGACAACAAAGGGAGGTCAAAAGGATTCAGATTGGAAAGGAAGAAGTCAAAATATCACTGTTGCAGAGGATAGGGTAGTATACATGGGACACCCCAAAAGTTACAACAGAGAACTCCTAAGCCTGAAAAACAACTTCAGCAAAGTGACTGGGTATAAAATTAACTCAAACAAATCAGTAGCCTTCCTCTACACAAAAGATAAACAAGCTGAGAAAGAAATTAGGGAAATGACACCTTTCATAATAGTCCCAAATCATATAAAAATACCTCAGTGTGACTTTTATCAAACAAGTGAAAGATCTGTGTGACAAGAACTTTATGATATGAAGAAAGAAATTGAAGAAGATCTCAGAAAATGGAAAGATCCCATGTTCATGGCTTGGCAGTATGAAGATAGTAAAAATGGACATTTTCCCAAAGTGACCTACAGTTGCAATGCAATCTCCATCAAAATTCGATTCCAATTCTTCATAGGGTTAGACAGAACAATTTGCAAATTCATTTGGAATAACAAGTAACGCAGGATAGCTAAAACTATCCTCAACAATAAAAGGACTTCCCTGGGAATCAGCATCCCTGAACTCAAGCAGTTTACAGAGCATTAGTGATAAAACTGTATGGTATTGGTACATAGACAGGAAGATAGACCAGTGGAATAGAACTGCAGACCCAGAAATGAACCAGCACACCTATGGTCCCTTGATTTTTGACAAAGGAGACAAAAGCATCCAGTGGAAAAAGGATATCATTTTTAGCAAAGGGTGCTGGTTCAAATGGAGGTCAGCATATGGAGGAGTACAAATCATCCCCTTCTTATTGCCCTGTGTAAAGCTTAAGTCCAGGTGGATCAAGGACCTCTACATCAAACCAGATCACTCAAACTAATAGAAGCAAAAGCGGGGAAGAATCTTGAACACATGGACACTGGAAAAAATTTCCTGAACAAAACACGAATGGCTTATGCTCTAAGATCAAGAATAGACAAATGGGACCTCATAAAGCTACAAAGCTTCTGTAAGACAAAGGACACTGTGGTTAGGACAAAACAGCAACCAACAGATTGGGAAAAGACGTTTACTAATCCTACAACTGATAGAGGGCTAATATCCAAAATATACAAGAACTCATGAAGTTGGACTGCAGGGAGTCTAATAACCCTATTAAAAATTGCAGTTCAGAGCTAAACAAAGAATTCATAGCTGAGGAATATGGAGTGGCTGAGAAGCACCAAAAGAAATGTTCAACATCTTTAGTTATGTGGGAAATGCAAATCAAAACAACCCTGAGATTCCACCTCCCACCAGTCTGAATGGCTAAGATCAAACACTCAGGCTATAGAAGATGCTTGCACGGATGTGAGAAAGAGGAACACTCCTCCATTGTTGGTGAGATTGCAGACAGGTACAACCATTCTGGATATCAGTCTGGAGGTTCCTCAGAAAATTAGACATTTCAATAGCTGAGGACCCAGCTGTACCTCTCTTGCAAATATACCCAAAAGATGCTCCAACATACAACAGGGCACATGCTCCACCATGTTCATAGCAGCCTTATTTATAATAGTCATAAAATGAAAAGATCCCAGATGCCCTTCAACAGAGGAATGGAAACAGAAAGTGTGGTACATCTGCACAATGGAGTACTACAGAGATATCAAAAACAATGACTTCATGAAATTCATAGGCAAAGAGAACAAACTAAAACATATCATCCTGAGTGAGTTAACCCAATCACAGAAACACACACATGGTATGCACTCATTGATAAGTGGATATTAGCCCAAATGCTCAAATTCTCCATGATTCACAGACCAAATCAAATTCAGGAAGGATGACCAAAATGCTGATTCTTCACTCCTTCCTTTAAAGGAGAAGAAGAATCCCTACTGAAGGGATAGGGATGCAAAGTTTAGAACAGAGCCTGAAGGAATGGCCATTCAGAGTCTACCCCACATGTGGCCTATACATATGCAGCCTTCAAACTAGATAAGGTGGATGAAGCTAAGAAGTGCAGGCTGATAGGAACTGCATATAGATGTCTCCTGAGAGGCACAGCCATATCATGTCAAATACAGTGGCAAATGCTAGCAGCAAACCATTGAACTGAGAACTGGACCTCAGTTGGAGGAATTACAGAAAGATTGAAAGAGCTGAAGGGACTGGCAACCCCATAAGAACAACCATGGCTGCCAAGCAGAGTTCCCAGAGACTATGCCAGTACCAAACACTATACAGGGACTGTGCCATGGCCTCATCTGCATGTGTATCAGAGGATGGTCTTCTTGGGCACAAAAGGAATGAACAGCCCTTGGTCCTGCCTAGGCTGGGAAAGTGGCTGGATGGTGAAGGGAACACCTTTATAGAAGAGGGGGAGGGCGATGGTATTCAGACTTATTTCTGGAAAACAAGGAAGGAATAACATTTGAATTCGAAATGAAAATATCCAACTAAAAATCAACAACAACAAAATGGTATTTTGAGCTTCGAATCAAAAATAGCCACAGTCAGGAAACAGAGAATTGTATGCCTATGGTTTTCTTCAAATATGCTCAGGGCCCAGGTAGGTTCTGGGCCCAGGCTGAACCAAGCAGGTTCCTGCCACTGACTGCTCCTCTATTCCTGTTTCCAGAGGCATCATGCAGATTAATATTGGGCCAGAGATGTGGGCAGAACTGGTCAGAAGTGGCTTTCTCTCCTGTGGTCTCAGGATTATCTGCATTCCTGGGTGTTCAGCATTTTCTGCCCCGGGATTTGGGTGCAGGATTCCTGATGGCTTTAAACTCCCTTATACCATGTTTATATGTCCTGGGAGGTATTACAGAAAAATTAATGTTTATCCTATTAATTTGGTCAAAACTCTCATCGACAGAGTATAATTTAGAGGTAACTATATATTTGACAGCAAGCATACACAGTGGGTAATGTATGCATGATGAAGTTGAAATTCAGAGTTGGAAACACAGTGCACAGTGACTGTATAAATGCCTGTGAAGCTCAGTCTGACTGGGAAGTGATTTGATGCCCACTCCCCAAGAGAATGCAGAGATCCATCCCTCCCTGATAGCTGTGGGACTTCAGATGTTGACACTAATGATCAATAAAGAAGGTTCTTAAGAGTGAAGAGTTTGAGATTACTCCTTTATTGACCAGAATACATCCAATTTACTTGATAGTAACCAGATGCAGGTAGTCAATATATACAGTCTATATCCTTATCAAAATAGAAAAGCAAATGAACAAAACAACAACAGATAAATAACAAATCTTCAAATGAATAGAAGGAAAACCAAATAACCAAAACAATTAAAAATTAACCAAACTTTAAATAGAGGAATTGCATTAAGCATTTTTTGCTGCTCCTTTTGCAGAATAGACTTATAGCCTGTTGCTTGCCTTGGAGACATAGTAGACAAGCAGTTAGTGATGGTAATGATCTTTTCAAGAGGACTGGAAGTAGGTCTGTTTTGTTGGAGTGGGGGTATTAAGGAAAAAGCCTACCAATACTGAGTATAAATGATATTACAGACTTTGTCACAAAGTCTTTCCAATATTGTGAACTGATCTCCATGAAACTCTTCTGGATGACCCATCAGGACAAGTACAAATTTACATGTGCACAGTCTTTCTGGATGACCAGCAGCTCTTGATTGATGTGCATCAGCACTTATCTGAGTCCCTCAAAAAGTGTACACTTGCTGGAGAGAGGCAAGGTGAAAATACAGCGTATTCAATCCAAAGAAATCAAACTAAAGGAGGAAAATGCAGTCCACAATTGCTATGGACACTACAGATGAGACGCAATAGGGTGTATTTGCTGTGCACACTTAGTTCTCCTCCTGTAGCTCTTCTCTCCAAGGGAGTTCTTGTCGTGGACTGTGTCATGTTCGAGTTTCTGCTGGAGAATTTCAGACCTAGTAGAGCAAGGGAAAAAAGGTTTAGTGAGTGGTTGTCAATTCAGCTCTTCCTCTTACATCAGCTCTATTCAGTTGGACGATCCAGCATGACCTCTCAGCTGAGGTCAGTCCCTGCATCCCCAAGTGTCATAGAGTACCTGGGCTTGGATTTATATCTCACCTTTCAAACTGCTAGAATTTGCACTGTGGACTATGCACTGTACTGGGATTAAGAGAAAAATGAGCATTTTTTCCCACTGGTCCAGGTATATGACATTGAATAATAACATTTTAGCTATGTCTGAATCTGAGTTCAAGAGAGGTATGAGCAACCTAGAATACCATGTGGATTCCTTCTGGAGAACATGCCCAGAATTGAGGTGAAACTTCTGATTATGTTAGCACTGAAGAAACCCGTCTAGTTTCCATTTGTAACCACTGAATCTGCAAATACACAGAGAAGCCATCTCACTTCAAATCCATGGGAAGTGCATAGATCCTGTAATCACTGAGAATGTGCTCCATGCAAATCTTCCCAGCGTATGCATGGACATTAAAGGTGATTGTGATGTAGAAACAGAACAGCACCCTGTAAGTCTATGGCTAGTGTAAGGCAATTTGTGAGAGGACAGAAGACAAAATGTCCTCAGATCTTTCCAGAGAGATCACAGGAAGAAAGGAGTAGAACATAGCAAGAAATCCAGAGGATCATATATATTGTTTCATGGGCAAAATTCACATGAACTGTACCAGAACTATACTCTGAGTAGCTCTTTAGCTGCCTGAGGCTGAAATCCATGTAGGTGGTCATTCACCCAAAACGGGTAATTATATAGGGAAAGGATATTCAAATGGATTCCAGCCTGTGTTCCTACCTGAACATTAATGCTTAATGTAAAGATTCCCCAGGATTCGCTGGAGGCATAAAAACAAATGTTGAGTGGGATATGTACATAGTGAATAGAGCCTATAGATAGCTCAGTCAATGATGTGCTGTCCTCTCATAAACCGACATAGACTCAGGGTTCTTTCCCTATTACCAATCTTGCTTTCCAAGTTCCTGAGGCTGTGTAGAGCAGTCTTGTTCCCCAGCAAAGGATCATATGTTGGTGGTAGACTAGACTCTTGTTCTTGTTCACTGTTTCAGACTTTCCCCAAAGTGTGCAGCTTCTTCTAATCTGAGCTGTCTTTACCATAGCCTGAGTGACTTCATGCCCAAAGCTAGAATCATAGGAAATCTCCATAACCAGGATCCAAATCAAGAATTTTTCTCCCTGTAATGTGATTGTGCCACAGATATTTTGAGTAAGTACGTAAAAGCTTGCATGGATTTTCTCAGACTGAATCAGAATCTATGGAAGGGCTCCACCCTATGGTACACTTTTACTCCTTTCCTGATGGACGTCTGGATAGATTCTCCTTCAGGGCTACTCTGGGACCACTACAACACTGATGTGCCCTAGTTGCAATGGCAATACCTACTCCTTGTTGTGGAATCACTGGGTTAACTAAAACTTCTGTTCCACTTTCTGAACATGGCTTTTCATAGGGCTACCTGTTCTTACACTCCCAGACCCATCTGAATTTCATCATTTCTCCTAACTCCATTTAGGCTGAAATTAACTGAGAGAAAATGATGTTGATTGACAGCACTTGCAGAATGCTACACAGATAACATAGGGGAGAGCTTTAGATTATCTGTGCACCTAAAGGGGCTCCTGACACTGCCCTTTTCTTGCACCACAGCATAGCTATGGGACTTTTGCTGGATGACAATACAACTCCAAGCAACTCAAAATCTCAGTGAATATAATCCAAGCCAAACTCCCAGGGGAAGCTGTAGTGTGCCAAGGTAGCTGGGAAGAAATGGTAGCAGGCAATGTTGAAAGCAACCTTGGAGAAGACACAGTGAGTGACACAACTTTCCAGTGGGCTTTCACCATTCACAAAGAACAGAGAAGCCGCATAAACTCATGGATTTTATAGAGAAGCCTAGCCCTTACCTCCCTTAATTCCACTCCTATGATGTGCTCCAAAGGATTTCAATGCAGGTCAGTAGTTTTGCCCACAATCACTTGAAAATCTAACTTTACAGGTGTTTTTGTGTCCTCTTTTTGGGGGTTGCATTTCTACAGGACTTTATTGTCCTGCCTCTACACCATAACAAAAAGGGACCTGCAAGCTCCAGGCCTGTACCATTTGTTACCACTGTGAAAAACGACTCACTTGAACATATTTCCACTCCTCCCCCAGACTTCACAAGATAATTCTGTTGCGATTTTTTTGTAAACAGAATAAATTAATAACTTAGGTGTCCTTTTGCTACATGGAGATGCCAAATGACTGGGCAGCTGTATTTCATGTTTCATGGATGTAAAGTGAACTCTTAGAATTCTTTTCTTATGATACTTGGAAATAGAGGGAAACACATTCACTACTGCAAACACAAACACACACACACACACACACAAATACACACTCGCATGCACAAATGAAAACTTTGCTCTTACGCAGCACATTTCCTGTTGAGTGAGAAATTAGTGGGAACAATGCTGTGTACGAGTCTCTTAGACTCAAGCAGGCTGTGCTGCCCTGGTCTGTACTCATTTCCACTTCAGGAAACCTTTCTATGCAGATACTTTCTGGTCCTACGAGTAAGTTACATGTTCTGCACAGATAGCCTAAACAACACAACATCAAATTCCCAAGAGAGAGGGAAAAGACTCCATCAAGCTCTATGTTGACTCATCATAGGCCCCTCACTAAAACTACCCTGTTTCCTTCTTAGAAGACCTTGGAAGCATCAGAGAAGACAGCGATTCATGGTCATTTACCAGGAACTTTTCATCACATTAGTGTTCATGTGATGTTAAAACAACCTCAATGTCAGTCAGAAGGAGGCTAAATAAATAACATACAGTGACTTTTCTGAAATGCAGCACTGTGTACAATATTGAGAGGGAATCTATCCTGAAAGAATGCCGTGCCCATGATATAGTCAGCAAAGCATGTCAGCAGAGGGTTGCACTCTAGGATTCCATGCAATATCATGGTGAAGCCAATAAGACAAACCAGAATCTTCCTGGGGGATTCCTCTGTTCAGGTAAAGTAAAGAAATCTAATCATTATTTTTAAAATAGCTGAATGGTTTAAGAATGTGTTGAGACAAATAAGAGAGGGGGCTCCACCTGGAACTGGACTGGAGATGCAAAGACTGCTGGCCAGAACAAAACACTAAGCTTCAGGTTTGTTGAGAGACCTGGGCTTAAAGGACTAAGTTGGATAATGACTGGACAAAATTCCATGTCATGAACTGGCCTCTCCACATGCTCCCTAAGATGCAGGTCAGCACAGCAATGCACCTTTCTTGGTGAGAATTGGGGGTACATACGTATAACTTTGTTCTTGAAGTCTCAAATCTCTCATGGCAACCGTCAGCCTTTGAGAAACATTTCCACATCCTTGCTCTTCTAACCAGCTTCAGATTGTAAGGCCCAGTTATGAACTCTCCAGGAGCACTCAAATAAGACAGGACTGACATGCTGCTCCTCAGGCTCTGTAGTTACCCAAGATCTATGAAGCATGAAGGCACCATCTTCATATAGAGGGGAAGGGGGGAGGAAGAACAAAAGCCACCACAAATGACAATGAGAACCATTTCTTTGGCATTTCCATGAGGGTCTCCTCCTTGAAAACTATTTACTTCCTGGAGTCTCACAAGATCCCTGAAAAGAAAATGAGCTTCAGGGTTTTGCTTCATCCCTCAAAGCCATGCTCTAGTCTAAAGAGGGGCTCCCACATAGCACCCTCCACACATAATGGCATGTAGTGCTGTGATGTGTGATCAACCTATCTCCCTTAATGAAGTGCAGATTCTCGAAGAGCAGGAGCATTTGCTTTCCAAACATGCAGTTTCTTGAAGAGGGGCTATCTCCACAGAAAGCCTTGTAAACCATCACATAAATGAACACTTGGATGAGACCTAGGTCAGGACATGGATCCATCAATAGACAGTTACATTGGTTTGTCTATGTTTACGGTAAGACATGAGGACAGCCTGACCCTGAGGACTAACCCTACCTGCTGTTGCTTGGCTCTGAGGACACAGATGTTCATTCCGGCCTCTTCACAGAACCTCTTTGTCTCCACAGAGGATGCTGGCAGTTCAGTCTGCTCCACCAGCTGTTCTCTCTTCTCATTCAGCAAAATCTGTATATTCTTCAATTGAGTTTGTTCACGCAGGAGCTGGGAGTGCCTGATGCTGAACCACAAACAAACAATGGTAAATCCCAGCCAGCTTCTATTTGCCTGTCACTCTTGCAAGTACAATCATCCCTTCAAGGGTCCTCATCCCCAGAAATCCCCAGAATAGAGCCACACTATACAGGTTAGCACCAATTAGAGGAGGTCAAATCCAGAATCCACATTCCACATGAATCAAATACTTCTCATAATCCTGACACGAAGACGGTTTATATAAATCAAGGAAGAAGAAATGGTCCATAAGGGAGCTCGTATGTCCATGGTATGGTGAAACCATCTTCATGTGGTGGGGAAAGCCCCTCTGAGGGAGGATAGAAGACCCAATAACTGTACAATCTTTCCATGTGTTTCTCATGGATCATAGATCTTTAAATCTCCTGTCAGAGTCCTAGAGATTCAGAGTTGATTGAAATTCCCATTATGGTACAAAACTTTCTATCTAGAGGATCCTTAATGGGGAAAATAACAATTGGAGGGTCTTCTACACCCTTCACATGTACGACAACTGAGTCCAAGAGCTACAAATCTAAGACCCTTGCCATAAGGCAGGCTTCTTGTTAAGAGTCAGACACTACAGAACCAGAGCCCTGACTTTGGTTCAAAGTCATACAGGACAGAAGCATCCCTGCCTAGTGCTGGGTTCTCATCTCTGTCAGCGACTCACTGGTAGGAACTGTTCACTTGTATGAACTCCTTGTACCTCTCCATGGCATCACTTATTGATTTAGTCATCATTTGCATAGCCATCATTCTCATCTCATGTTCGGATTGAAGTATTGGCAATTCGACATCCAGCCTGTGTTGGGACATGGCCCAAGGAATAAATAACCACCTGAACTCATGATTTCAGAATTAGGTGAATTGTAAATAAAAAAACCCAATAAAAAATTCAAATTTAAGAAATGAGGGGGAGGGAAGAATGTGGCAAATACAAAGACCAAAGCAAAAACACAACAGTGAGACTCCAAAAACAATTCTTTCAAGGAAATATTTCTACACAAATCAGCAAAGAATTATTTTGAAATATGGACTCTTTAAAAAGCTGTGGCAATATGGTTCTCCAAAGACCCTCTGTACTGCAGTGGCTTGGGTCCAACAGATAGTTGTGATGACATTTCTTTTGTTATGAAAACAGGGATTCTCAAACCTTGTTTCCTACTGTTCCATGAATTCCCAGAGGGCATAACTACTTTGACAGGGAAGAGGATTTGTAACCCCTCCTTCCCTCAGGAGAGTCCTATCTACCACCTAAGTAAATAGAAGATGCAAAGTGCTCAGTTGATCCATGTGGGCATCCCCACCATCATGACCTGCAAACTATCCACCACACAAATCCTCAGATCCCATCAAACTCCCCAGACTCCCTGACCGAGAGCTTAAACCCCACAAACACTTTCACAAACATACAAACCAACCCATATACAAGCACAAGCAGAATCCCAACTACATGCATGGAGGTGCCATAGAATCAGTGTATAATGAACAAAATCAGAGGAAAAGAATGATGACGTGCAGGCATTTCATTCCCTCACTTACAGGCAGCCAGTGTGACCAGGTCCTTCTAGCTGTTGACAGAACCAACGCTAATCCAAGGAGCTCAGGGTCAAGTACAAAAGAGGTTGACCCTAAACACACAGCACCTAGCTTATCTCACAAGCAAATGCTTGCCAAATCTCCTTAAAATCCAGGATGAGAGGTGAAACTCTCTCGTGCTATGAGGAAATCCTGGGTTAGCAGAGAGAGAGCACAAGACAGTGAACAGGTTACTGGGCATAATGACTACCTGTGGTCCCAATCATCATAGATATAAAGGTCCAGGATTTGATAAAGTTCATCCCTCTCCTTTTTTTTTTTTCCCAGAGCTGGGGACCGAACCCTGGGACTTGCGCCAAGCGCTCTACTGCTGAGCTAAATCCCCAACCCATTAAGTTCATCCCTCTTGAATTGACACTTCTGGATTCAAATTTGACTTCCTCCAGTTCCTTTAGATGCTCCTTTTCCTTACTGATGACAGTTTGGGATGATGCCTTCCTACCAAAACCTGTAGATAGATAAACCCAAGTGAATTCGCATATTTGATGGACCATGGGAGGAAAAGTTCATTCTGAATCCCAAAAGGAGGTTGAGGAAGGGGAAATGGCAGAGACTGGGTGAATCCCTGAAAGAGCAGAAAAGCTTGCTAAACGGGAGATTCTTAAGCTATGTCCCTCTTCCAAACCTCTAATGCCGTACACGTGCCACACTCACTATCACAGGACCCCTCACCCTGAACAGTGGGTAATGTATGCATGATGAACTTGAAATTCACAGAGTTGGAAACGCAGTGAACAGTGACTGTATAAATGCCTTTGAATCTCAGTCTCACTGGGAAGTAAGACTGATGCCCAGTCCCCATGCGAATGCAGAGATCCATCCCTCCCTGATCACTGTGGGACTTCAGATGTTGACATTAGTGATCAATAAAGAAGGTTCTTAAGAGTGAAGAGTTTGAGATTACTCCTTTATTTACCAGAATACATCCAATTTACTTGATAGTAACCAGATGCAGGTAGTCAATATATACAGTCTATATCCTTATCAAAATAGAAAACAAAATGAACAAAACAACAACAGATTAATAACAAATCTTCAAATGAATAGAAGGAAAACCAAATAACCAAATTAACAAAAACCGAAGCAAACTTTAAATAGAGGAATTGCGCTAAGCATTCGTTTGCTGCTCCTTTTGCAGAATAGACTTACAGCCTGTGGCTTGCCTTGGAGACATAGTAGACAAGCAGTTACTGATGGTAATAATATTTTCAAGAGAAGTGGAAGTAGGTCTGTTTTGTTGGAGTGGGAGTATTAAGGTAAAAGCCTACCAATACTGAGTATAAATGATATTACAGACTTTGTCTCAAAGACTTTCCAATATTGTGAACTGATCTCCATGAAACTCTTCTGGATGACCCATCAGGACAAGTACAAATTTACACGTGCACAGTCTTTCTGGATGACCAGCAGCTCTTGATTGATGTGCATCAACACTTCTCTGGGTCCCTCTAAAAGTGCACACTTGCTGGAGAGAGCTGGGGTGAAAGTACGGCCTATTCAATCCAAAGAAGTTAAACTAAAGGAGGAAAATGCAGTCCACAATTGCTATGGACATTACAGGTGAGATGCAATAGTGGTGTATTTGCTGTGCATACTTAGTTCTCCTCCTGTAGCTCTTCTCTCCAAGGGAGATCTTGTCCTGGTCTGTGTCATGTTCGAGTTTCTGCTGGAGAATTTCAGACCTAGCAGAGCAAGGGAATAAAGGTTTAGTGAGTGGTTGTCAATTCAGCTCTCCCTCTTACATCAGCTCTATTCAGTTGGACAATCAGCTGAGGTCAGTCCCTGCATTCCCAAGTGTCATAGAGTACCTGGGCTTGGATAAATATCTCAGCTTTTCAAACTGCTAGAATTTGAACTGTGGAATATGCACTGTACTGGAATTAAGAGAAAAATGAGCATATTTTGTCACTGGTCCAGGTTTATTATATTGAATAATAACATTGTAGCTGGGTCTGAATCTGAGTTCAAGAATGGCATGAGCAACCTAGAATACCATGTGGATTCCTTCTGGAGAACATGCACAGAATTGTGGTGAAAGTTCTGATTATGTTAGCACTGAAGGAACCTGCCTAGGTTCAATTTGTAACCACTGAATCTGCAAATACACAGAGAAGCCATCACACTTCAAATTCATGCTCACCGCACAGATCCTGTAATCACTGAGAATGTGCTCACAGCAAATCCTCACAGCATACACAAGGAACAGTAAAGTTTATTGTGATGGAGATACATAACAGCACCCCTGTAAGACTATGGTTATTGTAATGCAATTTGTGAGACAACAGAAGAGAAAATGACCTCAGATCTTATCAGAGAGTTAACAGGAAGAAAAAGTACAAAATACAAAGAAATCCTGAGGATTATACATATTGTGTCATGGACAAAATTCACATAAACTGTACCAGAACAAAACTCTGGCTAGTTCTTTAGGTGACTGATGGGGAAAACCTTGTCAGTGGTCAGCCATCCAAAAAGGATATTTATATAGAGACAGGAAATCCAATTGGCTTCTTCCAGTCTGTGTTTCTACCTGACCTCAAAAATATCAGAATGCTTCTACATTGTTCCACCCAAGCCACTTTCCTGGGTGATCAGTTCTTTCTGCTTCAGAATGTCCTGCATTCTTTCCTGTAATCCTTCCTTATCCTGGTCATCAGATGAGTGTACTGTCAATGGAAGCATGCATGCATGTGTGCACACACAAACAGACACACAGACACACAGACACACTAATACAAACTCGTAAACACACAAGCCATTTGTGCTTACACAATATAAACATAGTACATTGCAGTGTTTACTTTCCCTTTCAATGCTTAATACAATGATTCCCCAGGATACTCTGGAGGCATAAAAACAAATGTTGAGTGGGATATGTACATAGTGGTCATAGCCTACAGAAAGCTCAGTCAGTGATGTGTTGTCCTCCAATAAGCCGACATAGAATCAGTGTTCTTTCCCTATTACCAATCTGGCTTAGCAAGTTCCCAAGCCTGAGTAGAGCAGTATTGTTTCCCAGCAAATGATCATATGTTGGTGGTGGACTAGACTCCTCTTCTTGTTCACTGTTTCAGACTGTCCCCATAGTGTGCAGCTTCTTCTAATAGGAGCTGTCTTTACCATACCCTGTGTGACTTCATGCCCAAAGCTATGACCCCAGATCTTAGGAAATCTCCATAACCAGGATCCATATGAACAATTTTTCTACCTATAATGTGATTGTGTCACAGATATTTGGAGTAAATAAATAAATGCTTACATGGATTATCTCACACTGAGTCATAACCCATTGAAGGGCTCCAACCTCTCATACAGTTTCCCTCCTTGGACCACTACAACCCAGATGTGCTCTAGTTGCTCTAGTTAGACACCTATTCTTTTCTCTGGGATCTCTGGGTCAACTAACACTTCTGTTCCACTTAAAGAACATGGCTTCTCACAGGCCTTTCTGATCGTCCACTAACAGACCCATCTGAATTTCATCATTTCTCCTGACTCCATTGAGGCTGAAATTAACTGAGAGAAAATGATGTTGATTGACAGCACTTGCAGAATGCTACACAGATAACATAGGGGAGTGCTTTAGATTATCTGTGCACCTAAAGGGGCTCCTGAAACTGCCCTGTTCTTGCACCACAGCATAGCTATGGGACTTTTGCTGGATGACGATACAACTCCAAGCAATTCAAATTCTCAATGAATAAAATCCAAGCCAAATTCCCAGGGGAAGCTGTAGTGTGCCAAGATAGCTGGAAAGAAGTGGTAGCAGGCAATGTGGAAAGCAACCTTGGAGAAGACACAGTGAGTGACACAACATTCCAGTGGGCTTTCACCATTCACAAAGAACAGAGAAGGATCATAAATCAATGGATTTTATAAAGAAGCCCCCTTACCTCCATGTAATCTATTCCTTTGATGTGATCCAAAGGA